>NC_090922.1:634465051-634777908 GCF_040938575.1 Ambystoma mexicanum | reverse complement strand
GTGGAGCAATGGTACACCAGTCGGGAGTCTTCTGTTCCAGCAGGGGTGGTCACAGCAACTGGACCCCTGCAGATGGCTGACGTGCAGGCACCAGATAGCAGGGCACGTGGACAGCAGGCAGGCAGGCAGGCAGCAGCAGCAGCAGATGGCAGGTGGGAGCGTGTTCGCGGCTCTGGGGGGCAGGAAAATAGCCGTCAGGGCGGGAGCGTGGTCTTCTGTATGTTGTCGCATGGCCAGCTTGATACGGAGTGACTTGGCACGTGAAAAGAGTGCATGTCAGCGTGTTTTTCGAGGAAAGGCCCTTAGCGCATCTGTGACGTTACGTGCGCAGGCGTTTCCCTCGTGACAAGTGCATAGTGAATCAGCACATGAAGAAACAGCACGTATGCGTCTTAATGCGTGTAATTGGAGGAAAGTCCCTTAGCGCGTACACGCTTAAGGGACGTTGCAAGTATGGGCTGTTTCAAAAGGTACGCGTAGGATGTATTTTTCACGTTCTTTTTCCAGGCAGACGATGAGTCGCGCTTGTATTTTTCCAACTGTGGTTGCCCCTGTGTGTCGCGTACCCATTCAGTGGTCATTGCAGGCTGCGTGTACCACGCGTACACTTATTTTTGTGTTTCTGGGTGCCACAGCGTAGTGCGGGTTCTTTATTCCACGCACGTGGTCTACCAGGGGTCACATGCAGGTTAATTTTTGTTTTCAGGGTGCCTGTGCGTTGCGTGACCCATCATCTTCCCCCAGGGGTCAGACAGCCTTGCTAGAGCACTAAGGTGCTAAGACGTATTCCTTCTAGTACCCTACCCCTTTTACCCCAATTACCCAGGACAATTGTTTACTGCAACTCCCATTCGCACATCATCAGTGCCATGGTTGGGAGGTGACCAAGCGGTAAGGGAGGCAAAGGTGGCCGACCTGCAAGAGGTGCGCGCGGTAGGGGACGTGGCCAGGATGTGCAGGGTGGCCCAAGAGGCCAGTGTGTGGAGGACCAATCAGGGACACCTATGCCCCCCCCCCCCCCACCAATGGGAGGGGGAGATGCAGCTGACACCATCCCAGCTCAGGCCTAGTTACCCCCCCCCCAATATTGTCAACTGAACCGGCACAGGATGACTCCCAGGCTGACTTCCGTGTCACCAAGTCAAAGCCACATGTGGCAGTGAAAGTTGCTGTCACCAGGCCCCATGGATCTGGGGCAGCAATGTCATCTGCTGCCCCAGGTAGGCAGGGTGAGGAGGCTGCAGGGGCAGCTGCAGCTCAATCCACCCCAGCTCCCAGTCTCCCAGCTGGGACAGTGTTCGTCCAAGTCCATCACACCGATGTTGGTCCTGCCAACATCACCCAGCAGCCAATGCCTGTATTGAGACCTTTGGTCATCGTGCCTTTGGCTACTTCCAGTGCCCAGTCCACCCGCGCTTCAGCCCATACCAACCAGAGTGGCATAAGCCACTCATGGTCCGCACCACCTTCCAAGAGGAAGAAGGGTGCTCTTGCGGTACAGGCAGGGACCCGAGGCACGGCTACCCACTCCGGCACATCAAGGAAGCCTAGTCTCAATGATGCCGAACTAGATGCACTTGTGGGCTACGTGTTGGCCAATGGTCGCAAAATGGTGGTGACTGCAGGGTGCAAGACTACACCTGCTCAACGTAGGGTCCACTGGCAGACCATCACGGACCACATTAGTTCCCTTGGATTTGTGAGGCGCACAGCTGATTGCTCTGCGTTTCAGGTCATTCCACCGCTTAGAGCAAAGAACAAGCTGGCTTCCAATCATGCCTCTACTGTAGTGACTGCAGGTGGGTCTCCACCAGAGGAGGAACAACTCACTCAACATGAGTCTATCGCTGGAGCCGTCATCACAGAGGATTGGATCAAAGACGTGGGAGACCTACCAGATCTTAAAGCAATTTCAGGTGAGTGCCCATGCATGTGTGTGCAATCTATGTGTATGTTGCTTGGGTGATGTGTTCTGATTGAGTGCCAGGTGAGGCTGTGTAGTCATGACTGCTATGGGTCACCCATGTGGTCCCTCCAAACCATTCCCTGGCCTTGGGTTTCAACATATCCCTTCTGACCGCAGTTGACAATTTGCACTTGATTACTGCCCTTGCCCTTCGACTGTCATCTTGCCACAACATTGTTCATACTGTTTTCCTGTTCATTCTGCCTGATCGATGAAATCCTTACCATTTTTACCACACATTTTTGTACCTTACTGCCCCAAACGTAACATACTTCAGTCATAGGTTACACCCCACAATGGCCCACATTTATTACCTTATTATGGGAATGATTAGACCAATCAGGCTGATTCAGTAATGTGCACCTACACATAGCCTGCACACAATCTTCTTGGGGCCCTGTTTGAATGTTGATCATGACAATTGTCTTCCGTCATGTCGAAGTGAACAACCATTGATGTATCCATGTGCCTGACATCACTGCATCAGTGAACACTGGCTTTGTTGCAGCGTGTGGCACATGCATGTTTTGTCACACTATTTTGCATGTTTTATTTCATTATGTCCATCTCACATGGATGGGTGGCAGTACTGATTTGCTACCATCAGGGTGTCCTTGTGAAATCTGCCATGGCTATGCTATGTGCCATCTGTGTGCTGGCATGTGTCATGTATGTGTATTGGCCATGCCACTCACAGGCTAATGTGTGATGCCAGTGCTATCCAGCATGCAGCACATGTGGTGTTTTTCCATCTTGGAGTCCTCAGTGTCTGCTTTTTGCCTCCCCTTCCAACTCATTGACAGTGCATGCATGCCAGAGTTATTGTCATGTGACATGTGTCATTTATGTACTGGATGTCTGCCTCGTTATACCTATGTCTGTTAGCTATAGTGCTTATGCCTGTTTTCATTACTTTTCTTTTATGTTTTTGCAGGTGATGCTGTTGAGGTGGAGATGGCTCAGAGCCAGGAGGACTCACAGCCACAACTGGGCACCAGTGTAGGACATGGGGTGGTGGTGGGTGAAAACCCACTACTCCTACAGACCATACTTTCCACAGGTGTCTCTGGGTACACCTCCAGGGACCTCTATGAATCAGGTGCTGAATCGGACATTGAGACATATGTTCCATCGCAGGTGAGGGTTTCTGGCAGGGATCCTGTTCTGTCCAACCCACCTGCACCGGGGGTAGACACCTCTATGGGGATTTCAGTGTTGGAAAGTCTGCCTATGGCTGTGGCGGTTACGGATGCAGGGTCACACTCCACAATATTTGCTCCTGTTCCTGGGCCAGCAGATCAAAGGAGGAATGCAGTCCTGCAGCCTCGGGCAGTGCCAGCACAGCAAGGTGCACATCACCTTGCCCCAAACAGGTGTGGTGCCCGCCAACGCGGTGGCCGTGCGCCACCAGGCAATACTGTGTGGGAGAACTCCATCTACACTATAGCAGCACAACAGGGTGCATTGTGTGAAATGATGGCTCAGGCAATGGATAGGGTGGCCACTTCATTCTCCCCCCTGAAAGGCAGATGGAGCTCCAGCAGCAGGCAACAGTCCATTTGCCACTCACACAGGGAGGACATGTTGGCGTCCGACAGGGAGCGACAGGCTGGACTGGAGACTCTGCGCACAGCCAGATCTGTAGAGTCACAGGCCCACCGGGAAGCCCTTAGGTTGAAACATGGGTCCCTCAGAGATACTCTGTGTGAACTTGTGGTGTCCCGGAGTACAAGGGCAGAACAGCTGGAGCAGCTGACACGCACAGGAGATCCGGGCATCACGCAAGGCCATGCAGACAGAAATGTGTGCTACCCGTGAGGCGCTGCATGGGGATCTCCGTACCATCATCCTGCAGAACCAAACCTTTCAGACCTGCATGCTTGCTGCCATGGAGGAGCATGCCAGGGCTTTGCGTGGTCTGCCTCCCATATCATGGCCACCTTCTAATGTACCACCAGAGGGTGATGACCGCAACGGCAGTTCTCCCACTGTACCGTAGCCGTGCAGGCCATGAGCCCATGGAGGGTTTTTCTTCTCATCCACGCATGTGGATGTTGGGGTGCACCCTGTACCTCGTCCCTCCTGGGTGGCCCTCTCCCCCACCCAACCACCCCCTCCCTCCCCGGACCACACATGGCCATTTTTTTTTTTTTTTTTAGTATTTTTTTTTTTTTTTACAGTGTGTTGCTTTGTGTGGCTCCGTAGGCATCCACTGTGTATTCCAGCTGGGCACATGCAGGCTTGTCCCGTCTTTGGGTTAGATACTTGGGTTCCTGACACACACACACTCTTCCTGCTTCCCTTTTCCATGGGCTTGCAAAGGGTGTGACCAAGTGACAGTAATTTACACAGTGACATTGGGCTCCCACAAATTGTGTGGACAGTCAGTAGTCAAAACTGTGTATACATCCCTAGTGGGTATTGTTGTAGAAATCTCCACTGCATGGTGGATTTATGTATGGTTCTACATCCATGACTTTTTCCTTAGATGCATGTACCTTCTTCATGTCTTAACAAGCCCATCTACTTTGCAGATGCAGTTCATGTTGTATGCAGTACACTGATACATTTGCCTTCCTGCGACGATCTGCAGTTGGAAGGGGTCGATGTGCTGCCTTAGTCCGGTTGTGACACTTGCATTACTTTTATTTTTTATTCTCATATATTGCCACTGTTTGTACTCCTACGTCCCATCCCCTTTTCTCCATACTTATGGGACATCTCTCCGTCCTGTGGGACGGGACCAGAGCACTTTGTAAAAAGCATCCAAAAAATGTTTTTGGAAAATTTGTCCTTCCTCTTTCTTGCGCGGGGCCTGGCACGCGGCCATAACCCTCCCCACCTTGGCTCCGGCCCAGGCATCGCCCATCAGACCTTTTCTCCGCTCGTTCAGGACTGGCCGCACTTGCATCCTCAAAGATTTTCTTCCCCTTTTTCCTCTCTGGCTCTCGCTAGCGATCGTGTACTAGTCTGTCTGTCATTCAAACTAGACTTTCCAGATTGTTCATCGTGCCACCGTCGTTTCGCGAGGGTGGATCCCCATCATATTTGCTTAGTGTTTGGGTCCAGATCACCGTTGGGACTTATGTTTTTACTGCGACTCCCTTTCGGTCCGGGCACTTCGTCGGTTGGAGCGGTGGGAGGAGGTGTTCCGACAAACTCCTCCTTCGCATTTACAGGCGTTCATCGATGAGAAGAAACAACGCCCGGTAAGTTCTTTACTTTTCAGAGCATCCCGGCCGGGGGATACCTTTCCGGTTCCTCTCGGGCCGGGAGGAGCGTTGATCGCTCTGTCACCGGGGTTTGCCCTGAGGTGCCTGTTGGGCCTAATAATTGTACCGGAGTTTTCTCCGAGGGTCTCCGTTAGGGGGCTGTTTATAGACCCAGTTCTACTGAATCGTGGGATACCGGAGCTCACTCTGAGGCCTCTCTGTTGGCTTCCCTCAAAAATAAGACCGGGTTGTGCCCTAAGGCCTTGGTGGGGCTTGCTGTCACTGAACGGATGTTCGAGGCCTGCGCAGATAAGGCTGTCACCGGACGTGGGTCCGAGGTCCCTCCTTCAGAGGCTAAAGCTACCAACATTTCTGAGAGGCCTGACAAGGCCTTACCGGTGAAGGCTGTTTCTCATCGTTCCCGCTCTTGCGGCGATGCCAGATCTGTTGAGGGGGCAAAGAAGGAACGTTCTTTCTTTTTACCGGTAGTGCCGAGGTCCTTCCTGGGAAGGCTAATTTGGCGGTTGGTATGTCGCAGAAACATTCCAGGCCTCATAGTACCGGCTCTGCTGAGGTTCCTTATGTTAAGGCTAAAGTTAAGACCCCTGATCCATCGACCGGGACCCCTGCCTCACTTCCTCACATGCCGCAGTTCCCCTCAGGCGATGACAAAATGGAGCCCGTTCCCGCCATGACCGCAGTGACATTGTGGGTGCTATCCCTGCAACTATGCCATCGGCCTCAGGTGTAGGGCTTGGTTCCTTGGGTGAACATAGAGTCCCTTGTGCGCATCCTTATCGGCCAGTTTATGATTGGAATGCCCGTGTGCTTCTTCTGCACAATGTTTCATTGCCTGCGGGGTCGGTGCCTTTGATTTACGTGGACTTGTCGGTGGAGGGGCCACTTTGGCACCTGTCCCTGTTACGTCCCTGGACTTGTCCACCTCATGAGAGGCCTCCTCAGGTTCCAAAGCAGTCCCTGGAGGACCCCTTTTTCGGTAAATTTCAAACGCTCATGCGTACCGACCCCATGAGGGAATATTTCAAAGGGCTTTTTAGGGAGATCTGTCCGTCTGAGCCTCCGGCCCCACCCGTTCCTCCAGTGGTTTTGCCGGCGCCTCCCTTGCCTACGGCGCCTTCCCCGACTCTTCCGCCTGTGCCCCATTGTCCTCCGTGGACAAGGCAGCGCCTAACACGTCTCAGCAGGATCCTGACCTGTCAGATGATGCCCTAGGCGATCAGGACAACGAGGACTTGCCCCGCACTATTAGAGCGTTTCATGACCGGGTACTGGACCTGATGTGCTTCTTAGATGTTCCGGTGCCCGAGGCACCCGCTCTGCAGGAGGGCGTGCTTTCTGCGGCATTCACCCTGTTTCCTTTGGAGCGTACCAGCCTGTTCTTGCTGAAGGACGTGCTGGCCGAGGTCTGCAGGGTATGGGAAAAGCCACACTCTGGACGTTTCGTCAATAAGAAAATTGACGCGAGATACAGGCTGCATTCTTCGGAAGAGGTGGCCCCGTCATCTTGTCTGCCCCCCCCCCCCCCCCTCCTCCACAGTGGTGGCTGCGGCCACTTTGCAGTCCAGGCCTGCAGCATCCTCTTCCACGACGGCTACGCAGGTTCTGGGAAAGGAGGACAAGCTCCTTGACTCCCTTGGGAGAAAAATCTTTGCTAACTCGGGCTTGCAGCTGAGGCAGGCCACTGCCGAACTGGTGTTAGCGGGGGCCTAAATGCGGATGTGGAAAGGTCTGTTGGAGCTTGAGGAATTCATCCCGGTCGAGAAGTTGGAGGACTTTAAGGGTGGTTTATCTGACGCCAGGGTCTTGGCCCAGGATCTCCTCGAGGCTGCGGCTCATCATGTAGACACCTCGGCTCGGGGCCTTATCCTGGGGGTTGATACCTCACGGCAGGCGTGTCTGCATGCCACCAAATTCTCAAAAGAAGTGCAGGACAAGGTGTTGGACCTTCTGTTCGATGGTAAGGAGCTCTTTCATTCTACAACGGATGCAGAGCTCACCAAGATGAAGGATAGCACTCAGACAGCCAAGTCCTTGTCGGTCCTTGTTAAGGCCCCTTTCAAAACCCAGAGACCGTTGTCCCAAAGCCGGCCCTCCTCTGGCTTTAGGGGCTTCCTGGACCGGAAATCTCGCAGAGTGTATACCCCTTCAGGGAATAACCGCCGTAGGCAACAACGGACTCGGTTTTTCTCCTGCTCCTCAGCCTCCTCCTCCTGTTCAGGTGGTAACACCACCAAAAAACCTACTAAATGAGGGTTCTCCGTGCTCGCACGCGACCCCGGTGATAGGACATATTGTGTCTCATTGGGAGGCGTGGCAAACCATCACCGAAGAGATGGGTCTTGTCAGTCGCTCGGGCGGGCTTCCGCTTACCCCCTACCCCACCCCTCAACCCTCCTTTTCAGCTGTCTGGCTCGCCCTCTCTCAAAGCCGAGGTTCCAAAACTTCTGGGCCTCAGAGCTGTGGAACCCGGTCCCCTCGGGGAGCGAGGGGAGGACTTCTACTCCCAGCTGTTTACGGTGCCCAAACCCAACCAGGCTGCCCTGCGCACCATCCTAGACCTTTCCCATTTTAATCTTTTCCTACCCCAAGAGAAATTCAAGATGATCACACCCAACCAGATAGGGTCCTCCTTGCAGATAGGTGATTGGCTCAGTGTGGTGGATCTTCAGGATGCGTACATGCATATCCCGATTTGGAATCCACACAGGAGATATCTCCGTTTCTCTTTGGGAGAGGAGCACTTCCAGTTTCGAGTGCTTCCTTTTGGCCTCAGCTCGGCGCTGCGTGTCTTCACGAAGATGATGTCGGTGATTGCAGCCTATCTTCGTCTGCAGGGTATCCATGTGTATCTGTATTTGGACGATTGACTTACGCAGCCCTTGTCCGTTGAAAGCAGCGGGCAATCTTCAGTCTCTCCTTCAGCTCCTGTTCCATCTTGGGCTGTCGGTGAACTGGTGGAAATCATCCATGACGGTCTCGCAGGACTTGATTTTCCTGGGTTTTCGTTGGAACACGATCGACTGCAGAGTGTACCTGACCTGGGACAGGATGGCAGATCTGTTAGCCACGTGTCAGATGTTTGCGCAGTCGGAGAGCATGTCGGCCTGGTGGTTCCAGAGGCTTCTGGGCCTCATGGCCTCGTGCTGGCTCTTCCTCTTGCTCGTCTCAAGATGAGGCGGACCCAAATGGCTCTTCAGAGTTCTTGGCATCAGGCTGTGGACCCGGATTCCAAACTGATAATGATTCTGGCTTCCATGAGAGTGGACCTGGAGTGGTGGTCGACTCTGAGCAACCTGTCGGTGGGTGTAGGGTTTCAGGACCCTGCCCCTACAGTGACATTAGATCTTCTTCAGGTCTCGGATCTCTGGTCGCCTCAGGGCAAGCTCCTCCACATAAATCATCAAGAGCTTCTGGCGATCTTCCTTGCGCTCAGACCAATCATTGCCATCAAGGTGGTCAGCATACGCACGGTCAATGTGGTGTCGATGTACCACATCAACAAACAAGGGGGAACCAAGTATCCCTCCCTCGTGGACCTGTCCATCCAGATTTGCGAGTGTGCGGTGCTTCATGGTGTTTGGCTGCTTGCAGTGCACATCCCGGGCCAGCTGAATGTCACAGCGGATGCCCTCAGCCGGCGGACAGTGGTCCGCTACGAGTGGGAGTTGAAGGCAGAGGTCCTCTCATGGATTTTCTTGCGTGGGGGCACACCGGAAGTGGACCTCTTCGCTACGGCGGCAAACAAGCTTCCTCAGTATACCTCCAGAGGGGGGCTGGGAGCCGCCTCTCTGGGGCATGCTCTCAAGATTCCATGGCACAAAATGAGAGCTTACGCCTTCCCGCCTCTGCCACTAGTCCATCGGGCAATTTGGAAGCTGAAGAGCTCAGTGAACTGTTCCCTCCTACTGATATCCCTGTGGTAGCCGGCCAGGTTCTGGTTCTCAGAACTTCAACACCTGTCGATGTGTCCGCCGATCAGGTTACTAGTGACCCCCAATCTTCTTCATCAAGGGGAACAGCAGCTGTGGCACCCCTCTCCACAATCGCTCAGTTTGGCGGCATGGTGCCTGAGTTCAACTCTTTAGAACATCTTAACTTGTCTGCGGATAACATGTGCATTATCCAGGCAGCCAGGAAATCTTCCACTAGATCCCAATACAGAAGTAAATGGCTCAGGTTCTGTCATTGGTGTTTGGAAAAACAGTTGAACCCAATGGGGGCTACGATTGACATGGTGCTGTCTTTCGTATCCTTCCTAGCAGAGTGTTCACTTTCTGTCATGCAGAACTTACGTTTCAGCGGTCTCCGCTTATCTTTCTATGGACCAATGTTCTTACTCTCTGTGTAATCCAGTGGTTAAGAGGCATTTTGCAAGCTTGACACGCCTCTACCCTCCAGTTCGTAGTCCGCACCCGCCGTGGGATCTAAATGTAGTCCTGACGGCGTTGTGCCATAAGCCTTTTGAACCAATGGCCACGGTGGACCTCAAGTACCTATCCTGGAAAGTGTCCTTTTTGGTCGCAGTTACGTCACCAAGGTGGGTGAGTGAGCTCCAGGCCTTGTCGGTGGAGCATCCCTTCTTGGCTTTTCACAAGGATAAGGTAGTCCTACGGACAAATCCTGCTTTCCTGCCAATGGTGGTAACTGAATTCCATCTGAACCAGTCGATCTCCCTTCTGGTCTTTTTTCCGAACCCTACCTCGGAGGCAGAAAGGGTTCTGCATTGTCTCGATGTCAGAAGGGCCCTTAAGTTCTATCTGGACAGAATATCCGAGCTTAGGAGTTCTTCTCAACTATTTGTGACTTTTGGTAACCCTCAGGGTAAGCAGGCGTCTAAGGCGACTATTTCCCGGTGGATCGCCGCCTGCATTACGGAGTCTTTCACCGTCCAAGGGCTGAAACCTCTTAAAGGTATTCATGCACACCTGGTGCGGGGCAAAGCAGCCGCGGTTGCTTTTCAGAAATATGTCCCCTGGGAGTCCATTGCTAGGGCAGCTACTTGGGCCTCTCCATCTGCTTTCTGTAAGCATTATTGTCTTGACATGAGCTCAAGAGCTGAAGCTCAGTTTGGTCAGGCTGTGCTGAAGAACCTTTTTCAGTAATGGACATTTCCATCCACCCGTAGTTCCTGTTAGGAGTGCTTGGGAATCTCCCATAAGTATGGAGGAAAGGGGACGGGACGTAGGAGTATAACCAGGTTACTCACCGTAGTTGACCACCTTACTCCTAGTCCATAGTCCCCTTTCCTCCATACGCCCACCCGCCGTCCCCTCTAATAAGGTTCCTCTGTTATTGCTAATAGGTCTTTGACCTAGCGATAGAAAAGGACTGCTGGTTGATGCGTGGGGCGGAGCCAAGGTGGGCGGGGTTACGGCAGCGTGCCAGGCCCCGCGCAAGAAAGAGAGGAAGTCAATTTTTGAAAAAAAAGTTTGGATGCTTTTTACAAAGTGCTCTGGTCCCGTCCCACAGGATGGAGAGATGTCCCATAAGTATGGAGGAAAGGGGACTATGGACTAGGAGTAAGGTGGTCACTACGGTGAGTAACCTGGTTAATCATGTACTGATGTTTTCTCTTGCTGCTAAGTATTTGTTCATGTGTGCTTTTTTTATTCATTATTGAGAGCAAATTGTCTGTGGCCTGTTTCCTTTTGGGACAGTGCACTTTGTGACACTCGTCATGTGTTGTGCATTCATTTGGTTGCTTTCACATTGCATGCCATGCCATGGTGTGTTGGGTAGGTGAGATTGGGAGGGGTTTGGTGACATGGAACTATTTTGATGTGGTATTTTGCAAGGGGGTAGTCCTTCATGCTGCAAGAATGTGTGCCTTTTTCTGACACAGCATTGGGCGTCTTTGAGTAGCTAGGGATGCACACAATCTAGCACTTCGATGTGAACAATCTCAGGCTGGTATGGTTGTGACAGACGACTGTCCCTTTTGTCACCATCATTGATTTTTGAGCTGGTATGTGTCAGGCCTGTGTGCACTCCGTAGGGGTGGGGATTTTAGGTGAAGTAATTTGCCACAAGCTGGGTACGGGCTGCCGCACCACATGCCCCTTCGCCTCCCATGCGCAGCGGGCGTGCATGTGGTTGGAGATGCAGGGGCACCACCATGTCCACCGGCATGCCCCACCGGGTTGCAACGTTGTGCAGGACACATGCTGCCACTATGATCCTGCACACTACTGGGGGTGCATATAGTAGCTGCCCCCCAGAGCGGTCCAGGGACGAATGTGCGCTCCACTATGCCCCAGGTTGCAATATGGGCTGTGTTGTATCTTACCTCGGGTGGTGTGGTGGGGTTCCGAATTGGCGTTAACATGTAGGTGCTCAGAGGGTAGGCACTGTCCCCCGGGGAGATGATAATGGTTGTCATTAGTGGGGTTTTCACATTTCTCTGTCTCTGACATGCATGCATGTGCAGAGGCATTTATACTCACCAATTAGCCATCTTTCGCCATGCCGGCCAGCTTCCAGGTCCCCGGTCTAGGGGTGACATTCTGAATATGAAAGTATCATGGCTGAACCCTGGATAGTTGGCATATACTGAGGTGATGGTTTCCTTGGCATCACATACAACCTGCACGTTGATGGAATGCCAGTGCTTGCGGTTTCGATAGATATGCTCAGTGGCCCTGGGAGGCCGTAGAGCCACATGGGTGCAATCAATGGCACCTAGCACTTTGGTAAGTGTGGCACCCTGCCTTTCTGCAGGTGTCTGGGCATGTATGTGCCCCTGCGGACTGAGGGCAGTCATGATGGCCAACACCTGGTGTAGGCAGCGTGACTGCGTGGCCTGTGACACACCCCCCACTACGGCACTTTTCCGCTGAAATGAACCAGTAGCCAAGAAGTGCAGTACATTGAGCACCTTTTCGAAGGGGCTCAGTGCTTGGGAGCACAGGGTGGGTGATGTGAGGTCATCCTCCCACTCCCTGACCAGTTCTTGGATTGTGTGGTGGAAACCTATACCTCGCATACACCTGGTCATCAGGCATCGCAAAAAGGCTGGTCCTGGGTGAAAAAATGCGGGGCCTGACTATCCTCCACCTCCTGCGGTGTCCCACGACCACTGCTGCTAGGAACGGTATATCCATCGTAGCGTCTGAGCTTTTGTTGTTTGCGCGCACCTTTATGCTGCCCGGGCCCGCTTACGCCTGCTTCCTGCTGGCGTAAATGTTTCCGGATTAGCGCGTCTTTTTTGGTGCACAGATTTCCCCTGTTCGATTCCATGAATATGTGTTAGCGCGCGTGTTGGCTTTGCAAGCATTTACCTCCTGTACTTCTCCCCGTAACGCCCACATTTTCACGGCGCTGTTCCCCATTCCGCGTGTTCCGCCCCATGTTCCGCCCACTTTTCTTGTGTGCGCTACAAAATGTGTGCTTTCCCTGTGCGCGTGGCGCACAATGTTTAGTGACGTGTGCGCCACCCACAGATTTGGTGCCAGTACCCAGTTTTACTTGCGCAGCGCATTCCATGAATCAATGAACGGCTGTGTGCGTGGCTTTGGCACGCGTGCGCTGCGATTTTCACGCTTGCGCTCCCCTTTTCGGTACACATTTATTCCATGAATTACCCTGTATATATGCTTGATATTTGCCAAAGCGTTGTTAGGGCAACTTTTGTTTAACTGAAAAAACAAGGAAATGCGTACCAATTTCGGCATATATTAGGTATTTAGTGATTTAGTCATAGATCTCTCACATACATATGACTGATATAAAGCTCTTTGGTCATTCATGTTTCCAAAATGCTCATTAATAAGCAAAACAGGCAAACTCAATTGGTTTTACTGGTGTCATCATCATTGGCGTTCTTTCTAATCAAGACACACATCTGTGTTGAGCAATCATTTTTATGTTCAAATACATGACCTGCAATTTTCAAACCTTTGCAAAAAATAAGGAATTTCCCTTCAGAAACGTAAAGGTTAAAAATGATGCTCCCCTCCTTGGACCCACAGGTGCTGGCATGAAATAGATTATACAAAAATTAAAATAGTGAAGATTAAATCTATATGCGCAAGTGCACCAAGAAATCTGCAAAAGGATACCCAAAGACATAGTAGGATGAGAGGGTTCTGTTTTACAGCTTTGAAGAAGAAAGGTCTGTGGTGTCCCGTCAAGATGTACGTTCATCTTTCTTTGTTAGCTTCCGAGTACTAAGGTGATGGGTTTGTCACATGTCTTTGACATTCAGATGCACACTCTGTACTACCAGGAGAACCAACTGCAAAGTATTGCGTACAGTGCATACGTTATGTTTATAAGTAACCTTTATTTCGATTCGATTTTAAATACAAGGTAGGATTTGTGCTGTTAGTACCTCTAACAATAGCAGGAAATCTTGATCTATAACCCACAGATCTCAAAATGTTTCTCTGTGTATTGTTCAGTCCAACCAAGGAGTAAATAAAACATTTCAAATTACCATAAACTCAAGCTGGTAACAGCCATAGCTTAAAGAACACCCACAAAGGTAATGTTGTACTGCAACGCCCAACCCATGACTCAGTTTTACTGTTGGAGTGTTGGGTATTTTGGACACAGGCACAAACGGCACTCATGTAAACAGTATGGATCTCTTCATTTGATATAAAAGATGCCTGCTCTGCGCAGCTAACAGGAATGCGATTGCTTTCCACCTAGGAATGTTCAGGGTCGTCCTTTTCCATTACTCCACCATGAGGATGCATAGCCAAAGGTTCCAAGAAATTCTCCAACTGTCTCTACTCTACTGAAGTGTTTATGCCCAGGCAATGTGTCCAAATTTCACTTGTGATTTTGCCATCTTTTAATTACTGTTACAGCCCAAGGGATTGGAGATACATGGGTGTTTAACTTGCCTTATTTCCATTTGCCACCTGCTAAAACAAGAGCTGTAAGCATGAAGAGTTGCTTTTTTTTCAAAAATGTTATAAGATGCACGTGTACTACTTTCATGTGTCATGTGTAAACTTTACCATTTGACAAGACCGGATGTAGAAATGTATGTTGACTGCAACAACACACGATAAACCAGGTATTAGCGCTGAAACCGAAATTCCCCGTTCCAACCTTCCCTCACCTCTGTCCAGTTTAGACTGCATGTGTTCTGATCGCTTTCTATTAAAGATTGCCATCTGACGCAACTGAAAGTAGACAATTGACCTAAACAGTACCTCTAGTGTACTCGGCTGTGGAACACACTGCCTTCTCCAAATCTTAAGCATCAGAGAACTGAAAACCCCATCAACTAACATAACCTAGAAGATAACAGACTTGAATAGCGTGGAAGCAATAACTTTTTAATCTACATGGACTTAAATGCCCTTATTTTGTTCTGAAGCCAAAATGTGGGGCACAAAATGGAGCTAAAGGGGCTGACAATGGCCCTGGCTGAATCTATTGAAGGTGCAGAGTCTGGCAGAGGTGGAGTAAAGTTGAAGAGGAGGTGCATGCACATAGTTGGGCCTAGGTCAGCAGAAAGCCTAAATATGCCTATAGCTAACACACTTTGGGTTGATTCTTCGACTAGAGGACCCAAACACAAAAGGCTCAAAACCCCCATCTAGTGAGAGTGAAAAACATGTTCTCCAGCATGGGGTCTGGCATGGATTCACATGCTCATGAATATTCCCCGTCA
The DNA here is from genome assembly GCF_040938575.1 of Ambystoma mexicanum. NCBI lineage: Eukaryota > Metazoa > Chordata > Amphibia > Caudata > Ambystomatidae > Ambystoma > Ambystoma mexicanum. The sequence goes on along the minus strand of NC_090922.1, from coordinate 634,763,081 downwards.
GGCCGGGAATCCTCAGTAAAGAAAAAATCAGCATCCGTTTTGTTTCTGATCTGTCTTTCTCAGTAGTAACCAATCACTGGTCTCTGGGTCATACTGCCCCCAGCCAATGACTGCCCTCTCCCTAAGCCATGCCTCTGGCAGCCTTCTTCAGATGTTTACCGCACGCTCAAGTGTTGGGAATCCTCGTGTTTAGCTCTCGAGCTTTTGCTGCGTTTTCACGCTTTTTCAAAGAGGATTTCTCATTTTCCGGTCAAATAGAGCCTCAAGCTCCACCATCTCTACATACGATTAACAGGAATCCGTGTCAGATTTTTTTCTACGCCCCTCAAGGGTGAAGATTTCGTCGAGTTACACTTCTTGGAGTATTCCAGAAGTTTCTGCGGCCTACCTGAACATGGCCCAGGAGAAAGACGCCCGGAAAGCTGTTCAGGGTTTGCCCTAGATGCCAGCTGCAGAATGTGTTGGAGGACGAGCACTCGAAATGTCTCTACTGCCTTCATGAGGACAAAACGCACGTGGAGAAGGACTGTGCGTTTTGCAGGAACATGTCGGGACGGACCATCAGGGACCGACACCTTCGTCTCTCCAACTGGCTATAAGGAAAGAGCCCGTCAGGTGAGAAGAAGAAGTCCGAGCGGTCTTCTAAGTCTTGTGAGGGCGCCCTGGCGACGGGGGCCCAACAGAAGGCAAAGCACCATGAGTCTGCGGGCACTGGGAGCGCTGAACGGTCAGGCTCCTCGGCTGCCAGGCAGGACGCACCCTCTCCAGCGCCATCAACCACGAGCCAACGCTCTGGATCAGGGAAGAGGAAGGCCGAGAACCTGGCAAAGCTTCTGGAGATGCCCCGGTCAAGCTCGAAGGATCCGGCTGAGGGGGAGCGAGGCAGTGACCCTCCCCCCAAGGTGAAGGCCACAGGCCCACACAAGGTGGTAAAGGCCTTGATTCACCCGGCCAAGGCCTCTATTGAGGAAGTCGGGGCAGCCCTGGCGCAGCCTGTGGAGGCGACCTCGGGGCCCAGAGTCTCCCTGCCTCCACGGAGGGAAGCCTCTTTCAGACCCATCGAAAAGACCCCTGTGAAGACCCCAGTGGAAAAAGAGGAGGGGGGGCTGTGGCCATTGTGGACACGGATACAGCATCCGAGGAGGAGCTGGTAGAAGTCTTGGAGGGCCTCGACGAGGGCGTCGAAGAGGCCCGTCTCCACGGGAGGGATCCCAACGAAGGTGACGACGAGAGTGATGGCGGCACCGGCGAGGGTCCTAGTCACCCATCGCTCCGTCGGAGGCCAAGGCGGCAAGGCGTCCTCCAAGCAAGCAAGATTGAACCGACAGCGATGTCGGGCCCCCACGGAAGCACCCCGGTGGGAGGCCGGCTGGCAAAGTTCGTCAGCGTGTGGGAGTACATCTCCACCGACCGTTGGGTGCTGGACGTCCTGGCCCAGGGGCACGTCCTCGAATTTCTAAAAAAGTGCCCCCGCATTCCACCCTTGGCCAGGAAGGAAAATCGCATCCCTCAACTGCTATTGGAGGTAAGGGTGATGCTCAAAAAAGGTGCCATCGAACTCGAGGTACTTCCTTGTGAAAAAGAAGACAGGAGGATGGCGCCCCATCCTGGACCTGCGACGACTGAACAAGTACATCAAGGCACAGAAGTTCCGGATGGTCACCCTCCAGCATGTGCTGGGACAGCTGGATGAGGGTGATTTCCTGTCGTCGTTGGATTTGGAGGATGCGTACTTCCATATCCCCATTCTAAAAGGACACCAAAAGTTCCTCAGGTTTGTGGTCCAAGGTCGGCACTACCAGTTCAAGGCCCTCCCGTTCGGATAGAAGTCGGCACCCAGGGTGTTCACCAAGTGCCTCATCGATGGCGACGCGGCTGCGCCTGCAGGGGATCCACGTCTACCCCTACCTGGACGACTGGCTCATCCGAGCAAGGACATGGGAGCTCGCCGTAGATCACACAGCGAAGACCATCCAGCTGCTCATGGACCTGGGATTCTCCAACTTTCCCAAATCCCACCTGGTCCCGTCGCAAGTCGCACTGTTTCTGGGAGCCTAGCTCGACACAGTGCCGCGTCTGGCCTCGCCGTCGGAGGAAAGGACGAAGGCCATCCTGGGCAAAGTGCAGCGTCTGCTGGCCACAGGCGTGGCCTGGGTGAGGTCCATCAAGTCCCTCCTTGGGATGATGTCCTCCTGCATATATCTCGTGAGCCTGTGCAGGCTTCGGATGCGCCCTCTGCAAGAGTTCCTCGACGCCCGCTGGATCCAAGCGACCGGCAGCTTTGAGGACAGGATCCCGCTCAACTAGACCTTCCGACGAGCGATCCGGTGGTGGGGCATCCACGCTCATCTGACGGCGGGCACAGACTTTCAGACCCCATCCCACCAGATAACGGTGACGATAGATGCCTCCCTGGAAGGGTGGGGAGCGCACACCGGAGAACTTCACGCGAGAGGCCTTTGGCTCCCGGAGGAGAAGACACTCCACATAAACATCCTGGAGCTCTTTGCAGTGTTCTGGGCCCTCGGGTCTTTTCTCCCGTCCCCCAAGGGCAAGGTGGTGAGAATCTTCACCGACAACACCACCACGATGTTCTACATCCGGAAGCAGGGAGGAACCAGATCCCCAGCCCTCTCCAAGGAAGCTCAGGATCTGTGGCATTGGGCCGTCGCCCAAGGGATGTTTCTGGTGCCCTTTCATCTGGCATGGATAAATAACACCATTGCTGACTCACTACGCAGGTAGCTGCCCTCGTGCCACTAGTGGGAACTACGTCGGGATCAAGTGGATCGACTCTTCCGACGATGGGGAAAACCGCAGATCGACCTGTTCGCGACGGCGACGAACTCCAAGTGCCAGAGGTTTGCCAGCAGGTTTCCCCAGCCGAGGAGCATGGGTGATGCTTTCTCGTTCCTATATGCGTTCCCTCCGTTGCCGTTGCTGCTCCGACTCGTCAACCAGCTCAAAAGGTCCCGGTGCAGGATGATCCTCGTTGCGCTGGCGTGGCCGAGGCAGATCTGGTTCCCAGACCTTCTGGACCTGTCAGCGTCCCCACCAGTCAAGCTGCAGACGGACGCGGATCTTCTCTCCAGAGAAGGAGGCGCCATACTTTATCACGACCCGGAGTTGCTGAACCTGCAGGCCTGGCTCCTGCAGCACTAGAGTTTGGAGGGTACGATATCCCGGCTGACTGCAGAGAGGTCCTTGCAAAGGCCAGGGCGTCCTCATCTCTCAAGTGCTACGGACATAAGTGGAAGAGGTTCTCTGTCTGGTGCCATGCACAGAAGATTAACCCCCTACGGATCACGGCCCCTCAAGTGCTACCGTACCTACTGTCGCTGGCCAAGGCTGGACTGGCTCAGACCTCCATCAAGATACAGCTGGCTGCGATCTCCCGATACACCAGAACCACAGGACGGGGGTCCTTGTGGTCCAATCGCCTGGTGAAGGAATTTATGAAGGGACTGTTCCGATTATTCCCGCCGGTGAAGGCCCCTGCCCCGGCGTGGGAGCTCAACGTGGTGCTGACCAGGCTCATGGGGGCGCCATTCGAGCCCCTGCATTCGGCACCGTTGAAGTTCCTGTCGTGGAAGACTGCGTTTCTTGTGGCCATCACCTCCGCACGACGAGTGGGAGAGATCCAGGCCCTATCCTGCAAGCCTCCATAATTGACTTTTCACGACACAAGGGTGGTGCTGAGGACGCACCCCTCTTTTATGCCCAAGGTGCCGTCGGACTTCCACCTCAACGAGCCCTTGGTGTTACCTGTTTTCTTCTTCCGTCGCCTTAGTCACCGGCCGAGAGGACTTTGCACTCGCTGGATGTGGCTAGAACGCTGAAGTTCTATGTGGACCGCACAAAGAGTTTCCGGAAGACATCACAGCTATTTGTGATCTTTGGACCTGTGAACCAAGGGAAGGCTCTCTCGAAGGCTTCCATTTCCAGATGGCTCTCCGGCTGCATCATGCACTGTCATCAATTGGCAAACAGGCCATGCCTGGCCGTCCAAGCCCATTCGACCAGAGCCATCGCTGCTACCACGGCGTTCTTGTCTGGTGTGCCTCTGATGGACATCTGCAGGGCTGCTACGTGGAGGTTGACTCACACCTTCACGAGATTCTACTGCGTCGACCGGGATTCCAGGGAGGAGTCCAGGGTCAGCCAAGCGGTGCTGCGCAACCTGTTCGCCTAAGGTGAGCCTAATGAGGAGGTAAGAATGGCTTAATGTTGAGTTTTTGATGTAATGCTTAATGTTGAGCCTTTGCCACCTCCCTTTGGTTGTGCATGTGTGTACTGCTATGTATTCTTATATTCATGAGCATGTGAATCCATGCCAGACCCCATGCTGGAGAAGGAACAAGTTACTTACCTGTAACTGTTGTTCTCCAGCATGGGTCTGGCATAGATTCACATGCGAACCCTCCCTCCTACCCCTCCGCGGCTCTTCACTTGGTCATACTGCCACTTTGCGTGCTACCAAATCTGAAGATGGCTGCCAGAGGCGGGGCTTAGGGAGAGGGCAGTCATTGGCTGGGGGCAGTATGACCCAGAGACCAGTGATTAGTTACTACTGAGAAAGACAGATCAGAAACAAAACTGATACTGATTTATTCTTTACCAAGGATTCCTGGCCTGACGGGGAATATTCATGAGCATGTGAATCCATGCCAGACCCATGTTGGAGAACAACAGTTACAGATAAGTAACTTGTTCCTTATTTTATAACAGAAAATGGCAGATGACGCTAGAGTGGGAAATTTCAGGAGCCATTTTAGAGCTGGCAGGGACGCCTCTATTGTTGGCATGCAGGGAGGGATGACTCGCTGTTTTTCTCATAGTGCCTCGTTGGACAGGGACCCGTTTTTGGATGGAATGTTTCCCTTCCCATGAGGATGTTTCTTCCACTCATGGCTGCTCCACAGCCTGCTCCTCCTCTTTAGTTTGTGGACCAATGGTGCTCCTAACACAGAGTTCAGTCTCTGCAACCAACTTTGATGGCCTCCTCGGCAACGCCTGTATCACTTCAACTACCTCCACTTCATCCGTCAGGATGGAATTTGTCTACTTTTGTGTTAACTGCACTTTTACTTATTGAGGCCATTGCCAGAATGCAGCCCTTCACCAATGCCGAGCTAACTCTGATGGATTGCAGGCAGCATTAAATAAAAACGGTGGCAGACATTAGCAGATTTTAAACTAATGAAACCTGTGGTCAAGCAAGAGTGATTTAGATTGGGGCTTTGAGGCTAATCACATCGATACGCCTAACATAAGAATGCTGCTCAATGCGAAAGCTACGTGGCAAGGATGGATGTGTGTGCAACAACATTCAACTTGTATACGCAGTAGAAAAATCTATATATATTTCCACAAATATATGTATTAAAAGCTGACCTGCAGAAATCGCTCAAACCACAAAATGTGTTTACACTAATTCTTCCTTCAAGCTCTTTAGAGGTCTATTGCTGAAATGATGGGAGTTGCATTCTCCTCCTTTTTAGATTGTTCAGGGCTCCTTGAGAGGCTTTAATCCCAACCATGCCGATCTCCAAGTTCTTTCAGGAAGATACTGCAAAGGACTTGCCTGTGAGGTGTTCTTCAATCAAATCTTCCCATCTTTGTATCCTGAAAAGCCCAAAGAATGATTTGGGGGTTCGGACCTTAAACACTGCTGTGTGGGGGCAGGGTGACACACCACTTGGAATCTTGGAGGGCCATTTCTTCAGATGCATAGGTGGATTCCATGACGGGACATGGTTTATTTTTATCAACATTTGTAAAGCGCGGCGTGTGTCCGAAGGCATCTTGCTGCTAACTTTGCAAGATGGAAAAGACACACTAAAATAGATAGAATGCTTAAAATACAAATACTCATCGACCGCCTGAAGGGCGCGAGGAAGGGATTTCCACAATGAGGCGGCTGCCACAGAGGTCAGCCTGCCAATTCAAACCAGTTTAAATCGTGGAACCCCCACCAAAAAGGCCTCAGATGATCATAGGGCACGGCAAGGGATGTAGAATCCAAATTTAGCCTGAAGATATACAGCTCCTGAACCATGCAAAGCCTGATGCACTAGGCAAAGTGCTTTAAACTTCATAAGCTTTGCTACTGGGTGCAAGTGCAAGCTGCGCAAAATTGGAGAAACATGAGCGCCGTGAGGGGTGGATGTGGCTACATGAGCCTCAGAGTTCTGCAAAATGTGCAGATGCTGGATTAGGTAAGCTGGCTGAGCCCGAAACAAAGAGTTGCAGTAGTTGAGAGAGGACAAAGCCAGAGACGAAACCGCAAAGAGGGGGAGGTAAAAAAGGAAGAACATTGCGAAGAGTTTTCAGCTTCAAAAGGGCCGACGGGCAAACCCCACGAATCTGAGCAGCCATGGCAAAGACAACATGATTTCAATCCCCAGATCTTTAACCATGGGAACTGTAGTGGGACATAAACCCAACAAAGAAGGCCAAAAGGGAGGTGACCAAAGAGCAGCAGCAGCCGAGGAACCCACCACCAGAATCTGTCTTCAACTCGTTCAACCTGAGCCAGTTGTTGCACATCAATTCCCCATGGTTTCAAGGCAGGCCCCAAGTCTGGATGCCGTTTCAGGCAGAGAGGGATCTAACCAGACCAGAACATGGGTATCATCGGTTACCAGACATTTGGTCGAAAAAAAAATGGTCGACAGGACATTTGGTCGAAACCATTTGGTCGAAAGACAAATGGTCGAATTTATTTGATTTTTTTATTTTCACTTTTTTTTTTTTTTTTTTTGGGGGTTAGGGGGGGGGGGGTCCCACCCAACCCCCTTTTTTTTAAAAAAAACCTTTTTTTCCCTAAACTAAAACCTAAAAAATATATATAGATAAATTTAAAAAAAAATTCGACCATTTGGTTTTTGACCAAATTCCGTCGACCAAATGTCTTTTGACGAAATGTCCGGACACCGGTATCATCCATGGAAGAATAACAGAAGAAGCCGTGGGAGAAAATTAGCTTAGTCAGTGGCTGAACATATACATTAAACAGAACTGGGGAGATAGCAGGACTTTGAGGAACACCACAGGATAGAGTAGTGGGGGTGGGGGAGACTGATAGGGTGGAAGAGAAAGAGATTGGGATCTATCAGAAAGAAAAGAAGTGAACCAGGACAACACAGCACCCGAGAGACAGGCCCCAGTGAGGCGACCAAGCAAGACAGCCTGATCGATGGTATGAAAGGCAGCAGGGAGGGCGAGCAAAATAAAATCTCCCATGCCGCCCTGATCATGCAGGCAAACAAGGTCATCCACAACTGAGACCAGAATCCCTTCCTTGCCATGACCTGGCCAGAACCCAGATTGAGATGGATGGATGAATGAAGGAATATTCCTCCAGAAACTACGTGAGAAGAGGGCAAACTAAAGATTCAAGCAATTTCATGAGAAAAGGAGGATGAAAAATAGGGCAGACATTTGCTGGCATAGAGGAATCCAGCAAAGATTTTTTCACTAAAGGAATCGCAAAGTGTCTTTTACTTCTGCTGGGGTCAGGTCCTTCAAAAAGAGCTATTCATCGCTTGTGGCTAGTCTTCCTTCTTCCTCCAACCGCCCCCTCATTCAGGTAGGGTCCACATCCCTATTTCAGAAATTAGTTAAGCTCATGTGGACTGAAACCAGTGCCATTGCCCTTCCCCATAGGTAGAATCTAGCTTCTTTTCAAGGTTTTTTTGTTGGGCCGAAAATGAACCAGGTGGGACTGCATGCCATTCTAGACCTCTTCCAGTTGAATCTTCAGCAGAATAATCACTCTGTTCCGATCAGGCCATCCCTTTCTCAGGGGGTTAAATATACACTCTAGAACCAAAGGATGCCCACCTCACCATCCTGATAAGGAAGTCATGCCACTGCTTCCTCTGCTTTACAATGGACAATTTTAGTAACAAGTTCTCCCTTTAGGGCCCAGCACCTCAAGTATTTACCAAAACAATAGCAGCAGTGGGCCACTTCTGCACCTGCAGAAAATCCACATCTACCGTAATTTCCTGATGGGCTGATCCAGACTTTTGCTCCCTGGTAGAGCTACACCCTCCTGCTCGCAACTTTTTTCTACTTGCACCACCCTGTGGACCAGAAGTAGTCCTCTTTGACTGCCTCACAGACCCTGACCTTCATTGGCATTAAGTGTAACACACCAGCAGGCTGTGTTTTTACTACACTGGAGAGTGTGGCAGACCTTCCAGAAACCTGCAGTTTTTAACTATCAAACAGCTGCTTGTCAGCCTGGAGGTTCCAGAGACCTTTAGGTCTGCTGGCTTTTTTTGTGTTAGCAGCTCTACATGCCTCTCTCAAAATGCACCAGCTTCTTCTATGTTTGGAAGGCTAGATATCCAACTGGAATTAATTGGTTGTGTCAGGAAGTCAAACTGCTAGTAGGCTGCCATATCTTACTGCCCCAAAGCACGCACAATAACAAAGTATGCCTGCCTTCTAGATAGTGCTGCGATGTTGGGCAACTTCCATGTTTGACCTATGGTCCTCGCTGAACATACTCCAGCACATAAAGGTGCTGGAACTTAATAACACCCTCATGGCATTCCTCCTGAAATATAGCAGGGCTGGTGCGGTTTGTACTCCTGAAAAACACAACCACTATATTTTCCCTGAATAGGTAGAGAATGATAAAACCCCAGAGGCTAGTGCTTCTACTATTAGACATCAGTGAATGGGCTATCCAACACAATATTCATCTACTGCCCCTTCATCGTCGCGAGGGAACTGAAATGAGGAGGAAGACTTGTCATTTCTCGGGTTGAATCATGAGTCAGATCTTCATCTGGAAACGTTCCTCTTGCTCTTTCAGGAGTCTGGCTTTTGAAAAGTGGGCATTATTACAACCCAACTCAAAAACCAATGTTTGTTGATGGCTTCAACAGTGTGTCCCTGTGGGGTGCCCTGGAGATTTTGTGGGAGGACATGAGCATGTTTGCATTGCCCTCCATCCCTTTGATTGCCCAAGCAATTCTAACATTTTAGGAGACCATGTCTTGCTCAATGATTACGGTCACCCGATGGTGGCCAGCCAGGATCAGGCTCTCTGTTCTGATGAACCTGGTGCTCTTTCCCCCTGATTCAGCTTCAAGAGTGACGCGATCTACGGACACAGCTGGGGCATCAGATCCTTTACCTTCATAATCTGTGCTTGGCGGCCTTGGCGGCTACACCACACCAGTGTACCATTTGGGTTGCTCTGAGGAAAACCTGGAACTCATTAAAGAAGCTAGGATGGATTCTACCAGGACACATTACATGAATACATGTACACAGTTCTGCCACTGATGCTTGCAAATGTCCATTAATCGATTGTGCTACCTCTCACAACATGCTTTTTGTTTACAAACTAGCAAGCAAAGACTTATTAGTAGATCCCTGCCAAGCACACCAATCTGCATTGGACATATGTAGGTATTCAGCACAATTTCCTTTTCTCTATGCAATACATTGGTAAAAAGGCATTTCTACCCTCTGCGGAAGGTCCTGCAACCTTCCTTGAACCTAAATCTAGTACGAACTGCTCTTGCTCATAAACCTTTAGAGCCATTATTGTGTCGGATCTCAAACTAGTGTACTTGAAGACAGCACTTTTGGTACTGGTTATATTAAGGGCTGCAGGCCGTCTGGTATCAGTCCTTCAGTCTTTCACAAGGCACAGTGGTGCTCAGGACCCATCCGTTTGTCTTGACAACCAAGACATTTCAGAATTGCTTGGGCAATCACATGGATGGAGGGCAATGCAGACATGCTCATGCCCTCCCACGAAATCTCCAGGGCACCCCAAAGGGACCCAATGTTGAAGCCATGAGGAAAAATTGTTTTTTGAGTTGGGTTGCAATAATGCCCACTTTTCAATCATTCTTTCCAAACTCTGCTAGAAATGCACTGAGCAAATTCTATGGCTATGACGCCAGGAGGGCATTAACCTTTTTCCTTGACAGGATTAAGGCCAGGACAGAACATAGGATTTTGAGGTGAGTATTTTACACCTTGTTTGTTAAGTTGGGAATACAATTATTTTCCTAAAATAATTCCCATTCCCAAATTGGGTATTTGTCTAGGCATGCAAAAACATATTTTAACTCTAAATTGATTATCTTTTGATCATTCATACTACTTTGTACCTTCTAATTCATGGAAGAAACTAAGATGCATTTGTATTCTAGGATTCTTCTTCAGGTACAACACTGATGTGAATTTCCTTCCTGTGGCAATGGTCTGAACATATCTGTAGAGCTATTTGGATGGAAGTTCATGGAAGACTGTGCTTTGTTTCCAATTATTTTTCTTGACAGTGATTTTGCTCCCCAATGGTTTTTGTAGGGAGTATTTGTATCTTATTAGGGTGTAATTTAGTGGCTGTTTTTAGGGGTTGTATCGGCCACTCTGCGTGGCACCCTTGAAAAACACTGTGGCAACTAGGAATTACCCTTGGCGATGCTCCATAGGCAAGATGCCTAGGCAATTCCTGGGAACAGTGATCACTCCCACAGTGCCTACTAGACATGAACCAGTGATAAATGTGCATTGGCAGTGCATAAAACCATTCCCGTGCACAGAAAAGATGTCCACGTTTCACATTTGGCCCGAGGCGTGGTTTTTGCCCACGAGCCAAGCAACTCGTACAGACCTACAATGTTTGTTGTACATTGTGACAAACATAATCTCAGTGCTAGACTGTGCTCAGATCATTTGCACAAGTTGTCCCGATCCCATACCATAAATGCCTTTTTCTTTGCAAAATATCCTACAATGCAATCAATTTGATGATTCTGCAGACTTAATCGAACAATTCAATTTTAAACCACTCCTTGTTATGGTGAGGAGTATACCCCTTTTCCAAATTGCTTCAGCACATAAGTTGCAGTCCACCATGACAACCAACTGAACAATGTTCACACCCTCTCACTAACCAATCAATATTCCTTTCTTAACCAATCAAATTCCTCTTTTTGGTAGTCTTGAGCCCATGGGTCCATATCAAATATGTTCAGCTTTGGTGGTATGGGAGTCTCTGTAATTAGTCTGTGAGCTTCGAAATATCACTAACACTAACCCTTTTTGTCCTATATTTCAGCTTTTTCATTTTTTAAATAAAATTGGCCAGATTTTCACTGAACCAAGTGAAAATACAAAGTTTGATCAAATTCAAGCTGATTGTGCAGATATGACCTACATCCGTCCAGCAAGCTGTTGTAGAGGAGCAGCTGAATACATCCGCGGGAGATCCCGCCCCGTACCGCCCCTGTACTGGAGACATGCAACAGTGCTGTGTTTGACACCAGCCGTCGTGCCAATACCGCAGAAAGTGTTTGGAAGAAGATACCCTTTAAGAGAACCTTATCGAATGTACCCCCGAAGTAACAACCTGCAAGATGAACTGCATGAAGGAATATGAGAAGGAGCAAAAAAGAGGAGCTAGTGACGTCATGAAAGTCTGCACGACGTCTCGAGATACTGGCTGAAGTTGATGTTGCTGCTCTTGAACACCAATGACGAAGTAAGGAATGAGTGAACTCTCAAGTGTAAAAAAGAAAATTACACATGCACGAGGTGTTGTACAAAATAAACGTTCAATAGGTGTACAGACGCTGAAACGCAAGGTAGATTAAGTCATCTAGCTAGAAGTAGTGAATAGAATGCAGGCTAAGCCATCATTGTACAAGAACTGCACATTGGTATCATGAATTAAGCCAGATACCATGAAGCGGGAATGGAAAAGTTGTGTTGCAGCACAATAGCGGCCTCATGGAGCTGCATGGCGAAGCTGCCTGACCTGAAGTCAAGATTCTAGAAATGGAGGTCCGCTATCTACTCTTAAGGAGTGTGCCGAGGATGAACTGTCTCACGTTAAGGTGCAAGACAGAACACAAAGGATGCCAAGCTTGAATTCATTCGGAGCATTTAAAAGCTGCAAACGTGAGACAAGGATGGAAATAGTTTGAACTTGAGTTCCATACACGATAGCAAGTGCCCTCACTCCTGTGCATTCGCAAAGACAAGTATACTCTGCAAGGCCAAGTACAAAGACAATTTCATGGCAGAAGGCATGGGTGATGAGAAATGCTGGGCTAATTGGGTGGTGAGGTAGTTTCATGTCCTATCTCCTTGCACCTGGGTCTGGGCGTAAGTGCTGCTAAGTTAACCGAATGTTCCAGACATGGCACAAGCATGCCAACCAATTATATTGGTCCTTATAACGAAGGACCTTATAGTTTGAAAAACATTGAGAAACTGTGTATCTAATGTATCTGAAATTAGGTAGGCATAAATTGTCCACCTGATAACCTGCTGCCAATAACAAACCTACTCCTAAATAAATATATACTTCGATGCTTCCCTTAACCAATCCTGACCCTTGATAGGTTTTTCGCTATTGCCACGTTGTATGAAGTCAATCTGATGCATTTTATTGTATAAGAACCATATTTTGTGTGGAGATCATTGAGAGACTGTGTATGTCCGTTGATGTTCATTGTAACCTCCCTGTTTTAAATACTTGTTAATAAAACAGATCTTGCCATATTCTTGAGATTGTCCGGTTATTTGGACTCAAATTATTCTGGTGTAATCCCATCCATTACCATATGCACGTTCCTAAGGGGCATAAACTCACGTGGTAGCAAAGGATTGTTTCACATCCAAATGAGTCTGAATGCAGAGTTCTGCCATTAGCTGGAAGATCGTGGAGTTTCCTGCAGAGAGCGGCCAATAGAAATAAACTTTCAAGAAGAACCGAGACGGTATGCAGGTCCCTCTTTGAAGAAATCCCTGCTCTGTTTCCACGGGCGCTGCGCTTAGGGAAGGCAAAATGGTCGGATTGGAGCAGTCGACAATACCGAAGGCCTCGAGTTGATTAATGGATGCAAGTAGACTAAGGGAAATGGCAATATAAACGGGCGGGATTGTGATATTTTGATTAACGGGAAATCTTGTGTATATAAAATAACGCCTAAGTAATTCTATTTCGAGGGAGATGGAAGACGACCTCTCACACCAACGTGAGTATTAAGAAAGGGAATACACACAGTCAGTACTGTGAAAGGTGACGTCTTAAACCCTGTGGAAGGTAAAAATAGTGGAGGCGAGAGAGGTATACCTCTTATTATAAACAGTTATAAATAAGGGAAGGTGATCACGAGGGATATTAATGTGTTGTGTTATTGTTTTGAGTATTTGTTGTGTGAAGTTTTACGAAAAAACAAGCTGTGAAGGTTAGAAGTGATGTTGGTTTAAATAAGATGTAGTAAACGATTGGCGCCAATAAAAATACAGATTGTTGAAACAAGAAGATTGTGTGGCGGTTGATGGTACTGGCTCATATTTGTTGTTTTTAAGATTAAAAGTGGTGGTGGTTTAGCCATGAGATCGAGATTTTATTAACGATCTGGTAAGTATTGATAGTCAATTGCGACTTGTCATTATGGAGGACACTCCTCTCGTGCAACTTCGTAAAACACTACCAAAACATGCTCCCAAGCTGAAACAGTACAATGCAGAATGGGTAAAGGCTAGTGCTGATCAAATGTTCATGCCAGGGCCACAAGGGGATAATTGTCAAAAGCGGTATTGCAACATATGACCACATACATGCACGCTGCGTACCCAGGACTTTGGAAAATGTACCAAAAGGAGAAAAAAGATCCACCACCGGAGAAGTGGATGCTTAATCAGCATAAGGGGGAGAGCCTTGAGCCCTCGGCTTCTATCACCTTGTCAGGGATTAAGAGTGTAAATGCAGAAAAGATGGGAGTTTATCCTTTAAAGTAACTGAAAGCGGCGGTAGTGCATAGTAACCCAATATGTGAACCCCCTGCTAACGGTAGCAATGACAGTTCAGAAGACAGCAAAAGGAAGGACGATGCCTGTAAGCCCATACGAGATAAGGAAGAACAAGGTGAGAGATTGAATAGATCGGCACAGATGTAGACTGAGAAATCAAGAGCTGGAAAGGGGAAAAGGATAGGGCTGATGAAGTAATGCTCATGAAGAACAAATGGATGGGAGGACAGATACTACTCATGTTAGATGAGAAAAGCATCAAGGATGTTAGGAAGAGAGAAGACCAGGACGAGCAAGAAAAGGACCGGGAATGAGAAGAGATTAAGGAATAATGAGGAAGGAAGTAAAAGCAGGGAAAGACGGGAACAGATATATAGAGAACAAGAAAAGGATGAAAAAAACTGGGTGCAGGAACAAAGCATGACAATAGACAAAGAGTGATTGACGAAAGATACAGGAAGGAAAGAGAGGAAGAAGCACAAAGGGTGAAGGACAAAAGATTACAGAAAAGAACAAAGACGGAGTGATGAGGGAGGAACTAAGGCAAGAGGAAGAGAGGGTAAGAAGGGATGAGAGAAACCAAAGGGAAGTAGACGAAGAAATAAAACCGAATAGAAGGCTACAAAGTCTGGATGCTAGTTTCATTCTTAAGGAAGAAATGAGACAAAGCGAGGAAATACAGTGGGATAGAACAAGAGATTCCGCCGATGGAGGGAATAACGTCAAACACCTAGAGTAGCATGGGAAGAAGAAAGATGTGATGCAGAAAGCATCAATGTATACCAACAACTGAGACAGGATAGTGAGTATGGGATCAGAGGAAGCAGTGGACAATGCCCAATACCGAAATCACGGGTTGAGGAGGAAAATATGCTCAATAGCAAACATAGAGCATTGTCCTTAACTAGGCTAGATTTAGACCAAGAAGAGGAGGATAGTCACACAGTTGGGGATTAGCAATCTTGGATGTGGAAAGAGAAATCAGGTCATGGGACAGAGCGAGAGGGTGAGAAACCAATCGTGGATAAGTGGGTAAAATGGTCAGATCTGGAGCACCCTAAGGAAAGAACCCCAGATCCTATACCATATATCCTGAGCTTCCCGAAGACTATCGTGTAGTGAGAGAGGAGGATCTCCACCTTATGTGAGTAGTTTAAGATCATTACCAGCACAAAGACGGATAGGAACGATCACCCCCTGCTTTAGGTTACATGAATAGCGGGATCTGACTACGCGATGGGGTTCTCACAGTTCCCCCTGCTAGAGAAAGGGGAAGAAGGCCACAATATGTTCCATGGCCCCAGATGGATAAGGATAATTTAAAGTGCAAGCTCCCTAATTTAATTTCGGGGGCTGGGAAATGGATATAGGAATTAGAATAAATAACAGGAGGAAATACGCTGGCCATAGAAGATATAAAGGGTCTATTGGTGGTTGTTCTTGGGGAGAGAGCTGACGACTTTTGGAGACGAGCGGGATATGGAGGTGTGACAGCACAAAACACAGCACATGATGGAGCGCCATTTAATAATTGCAGGGCAGATGTTTGGAGGGCTTTCGGGGCAGTATCGTGACATATCAAATATGGGTGCAATTATGACACGTAAAATGAAGGACAATGAAGACCATATTGCTTATATTCAGGATATTCAATGAAATGGCACCTTGAAACGCGTGAGCCATGGGAAAAACAGTGGCACTATTTTATCAGATTTTGTGTGGGGGATTGCCAGAACCGGTAAAGAGACAGATGAAAAAACAAGTGGGGATGGATGTTAAGCCATGGGCTGAGCTACAGTTAACCATTGTGCATCATTGTCGGTTACTACAAGAGAAGAATAAAAAGAAAGATGAGAATAGAAAGATTGAGGAAGCCAAGTAAGTTAAAAAAAACTGTCAGTTTGCCATAGAGGGGGAAGTATTGGCAAGTGGAGGAGTAGGAATGCAAGAAGCCATGGGTACATCACCGGTGAATAATGCACACCCGATGGATCAGAGTGGGTGTGGGTTCTGGCCACGAGGTAGAGCTCAAGGTTTAGATGAAGGCGATTGCTGGATTTCACAGCACCCAAGGTGGATTTCAGAACCCTCAGAATGGGAGTTAGAACGCTCGAGGAGGATATAATCAAATGGGGGTTGCCAGAGGGTCACGCCCAGCATGTTGGACTTGTGGAATGACAGGGCATATTGCGCACGTTTGTAGGAGCCGAGGAAACGCAACAGAATTGACAATCTTCAAGAGGGTTTGGGGGGATAGCTTATACACCACCATAAAGTACACAAACTTGAGAGGGGTTTGCCCAGGATCACACATCTGATCAGGCACAGGCACTACAAATAAAGCAAGCACAACAGCAGGGACTGGTGCAAATGCACCCACCACAAGGGCAGTCACAACAAGCACCTATGCAAACACAACAAAATGCAAATACAGGGCATATACTGACACCTAGGGTAGGGGTGTCACTGTGGTAGGAGAAAATCCTTTCACGGAGACGGGATGAGTTTATACCCTCAATAGGACAGCTCACTGGGTGATGTGATGTCAGTACTATCTGTGACACCAGGCCCCCAAGAGAAACCAAGGGTCGATGTAACGATAGGAGGCAAATCTTTTTCTTTTCTTGTAGACACTGAGGCGACTCGCTCTTGTATACGGGAGGGAAAATATCCAATTGTCGGGTATCGCCATGAATGCTCAAGGGTTCTCTGGAGCTACAAATTTAGTTCTTTACTGATAAATTGCCTGTTTTTATAGAGCAATGTGACATGACTGTCCCCTTGTTATATTCAGGTCAGATGCCAGATAATATCTTAGGAAGGGGGGGGCGCTGTTGAGTGCCAAGAAGATGGCTGCTTGAGCGTTCGGCTCCACAGCCCGAGGTTCCATCACGGCACCATTTGCACACCTCCTGGCATGCATTGACATGACTAATGCTGGAGCAGCACCCTAGTGACCACAGCGCCCATAAAGCCAC
Source organism: Ambystoma mexicanum (assembly GCF_040938575.1). Taxonomy (NCBI): domain Eukaryota; kingdom Metazoa; phylum Chordata; class Amphibia; order Caudata; family Ambystomatidae; genus Ambystoma; species Ambystoma mexicanum. The sequence continues at coordinate 634,746,300 of NC_090922.1, read as the reverse complement.
TGTGGGATGCATGAGAGCGTGCTGTGACTGCCTGGCTTGCATGATACACCTGAGCGCTGAGGACTGGTGGTGTTCTGGGGGCAGGCGCTGAGGGACCAGACCAGAGCCTTGCAGTGCAGCGGGGCGTTGCCTGCGCCTCTGCGGTCCTCTTATTGAGGCACACCTCCACCCATCGTTCCTGGCATTGGCCGCCGCTCCAAGTGCTTGATGTGCACCCTTTGTGTCCGCCGGCCATAGGAGATGGCGTATTGCCTCATTTGATCCGCCGCCTACCCCGGCGCTCCTCCGAGCAGCTATGGCATGTGCCGTGATCCCTGGATCAGTGTTTTCTACACCCGACCCACAGTGCCCGTGTTGCAAGTGAAGATGGATAGTCGATCTCTGCTGATGCTGGGGATGCCCTCGCACTACTGGGTCAGGCAAGACTGAAATGCAGCTCAACATCTGCCGATCTGCACTCTGCCCCATATCACTGTAGGGACACCCCCCTCTGCCGATCCTTGCACTGACACATGCAGGGCTCCGGATACAAGGAAGCTCTGTCCTGCGGTGCTGTTGAGCCTTGATACAGATGTGCCTATGAGTGCCTCTTCTGAGCGGATTGCGCCATCCGTTCCCGCTTTCCTCCCCAACCCTGTGCTGGCACCGTAGGCGCAAATTCACCTGGTTCACCCTCAACTTCCATTGCCCTTGCTCTTGGTGGCCCGCTGCTCTGTGGCGGCCGGCTGCTCGCTTCGCTTGCTGATGGTGTGGACTACATCCCTGGCAGCCTTTATCTCCCAGCTGTACACTCACTGGCCAGCTGTGTGTATGCAACTGGGATACTGTCTCACTCTCTACTGTTAACACTCAACTCCTACCTGCTGCAGGGGACAGCCGGCAGCATCCGGGAAGTGTGGTGTCCCTCGGCTGGAACTGCTGGTGCCCATCAAGTAGTTGGTACAAGTCACGTTTCTGACTTTGTCTACCGCCTTTACGCCTCCCAGATTTGAGGTACTGAAGCGCCTCGTGGCGGGTACCCTCGCCAGCAGATCTGTCGGACTACCCACTCACCGGGCACCAGGTCAGTGTCGATGTGCCTTGTGGCCTTGATCCACTTACACATAACTACTCCTGCCAAGTGAATACCATTTCCCCCCTCCCCATTTCCCACTCAGCTGGTCCCCAGCCTTTCTGTCTCCTGACCCATACTCTGGTGGGGCGGATTCCCGAGCTGTGTCACTACAACTGGGTGGAATTGGATTGCCTTGGCCTCTCATCTTGGCATAATACGAGCCCTGCAGCTCCTAATATACTGCTGCTGTATTCTCCCAGACACCCCGTGGTGTCTTTGCTGCTGTCACGACCCTCAGCCCTGACCCCCACTGGCAAGCCCACAAGCCAGGTGGAATCCGGGCTCGGATCTTTAATAAGACCAAACTTCCACTTTTCAAGCCCTCTTGGGGCCAGTCCTGGCGCCTTTTTTTCAGCCAACATGAAGGCATCCACATAGCTGGGTTCCTAGAACCGAGCTATGCAGTCTAGTGCTTTGGTTGTGGCGGCCTAGGGACTACTTTACCTGGACTACTTTACAGTGGCTATTTAAACCACACCTGAACAGGAACACACGCTTCGTGTTACTTTGCTTCTAGCAACGTGACGCTCACCGTGTTCAGCTTCTCGCGAACCCTGGGCATCTCTGTTGGAGGAGTTTGCCGCCCGGATCGAGGGACCTGAGAAAAGGAGAAAGACATTATTAACGGAGGTACTAGAGACATTACAACCATAAAAGCGCTTAAAGACTTACCTGGCTGGTTACTTCTTGACCGGCACTGCTCCGGAAACCCCATCTGCCCTAGGTACTCTCCGCGACCTACGGAAAGGGAAAAACGCAGGTCAGTGAGGAAAGGCATCGCTGCGCTTCGCAAAGCGCCTCCTTACCGCATCATAGCGCTATAGCGCGCCATCATCTCCCGGTGAGAACCAGCACATCCCGTTCTCCGAGTGGACACTCCACGCCCCTAGAGGAGATGAAGAGACATTAGAACAGACAAAAGGCATGCAGAAAATACAAGGCCATTAATTGCAATAAGACCTACCTGAAAGACACAAGGGCCGCAGTCGGTGAAGTAACTGGACCGCCAGCGCCCACAAAAGCCAACGCGCCCCTGCCCAGAGAGCAGGACAGAGAGCCCACCGATTCCGGCAACCAGGTGAGAAGAGAACCTGGAGGGGCTGGAAATACAAGGAGGTGGGGATTAAACTGCTTACCTTGGTCGCCCAGTCCTGACAGTCTTAATTTTCCAGGCAGAATTCCCTTGACACCGAGACCACAGGGGAACCATCAGGAAGGGCATCAGCGACCAGCTGGCTGGGTGGCGTCCCCGTGGATACCAGGTGAGCGTAACAGCTGCGACCAGGGCATCGCTTCTACAGACTGCCTCCTATGTTGTGGTGAAGTGTGGGGTCAACCTGACGGATATGCCCTCTGGCTCGTGCCTTCCCCCTCCTCGGCCTGCCAGCGCTACCCTGCTGAATCCTCTTCCCCTTCTGACTGGGTGCACTACCATGACCAAGGGAGGAGGCAAAAAAGAGTGCTATGAATAGGTTTGCAAAAACTACACCCAGGGAGCCTGGGGACGCCGTTGTGGCTGTGTCAGAACCTCCTGCCCCCTACTACTGGTTAACCCACAGAGTTGCAGAAGATGGACTACATGCGGGTGGGTTGACTACGCTTAATACCAAGATAGATGACATGAGCGTTACGATTAGCACCATAAAAGGACTGCATGGAGAAAACCGATGCTTGTGTTGCTGAGGAGGAAACCAGAGTTGGAACGGCAGAAGGATGACATTTCTTCTCTCAGATCCAACCTGACTGCCCTCACCAAACAGGTCCAGGCGGTCAACCAGAAGAACGAGGACCTGGAGTTTAGGTCATGACGTAACAACATATGCATAATCGGGATCCCAGAGGACAACATTCCTGTCCCATGGAGGACTTCGTGGCACGCGCTCTCCTCTCCCTGCTGGAGAGCCCCAAACTATCTCCATATTTCGAGGGGGCATGATGGGTTACAGTGTACAGAAATTCTTGACTTGGGTAGCAAGACTGTCAGATGGCTACAACACTTTGTAGTAAAATTCATGGGGTTTCACACATGGGCCCGCCAAGGGTCCGTGGCCTATTACTACTCTCAGGGCTCAGATGGCGGCTGACACGGTGAAGTGCATGAGTTTGAATACTAGAGCCCTGGGCAATTATGCTAAGATGCGTGGACTGCAACTGTACGTGTATCCTCTTCCTGCAGGAGACACATGGACATGCGAAAGGTTTGCTAAGAGCTGGGGAACACAGCACTTCTATACACAATACTCAACCCAAAGCCAGAGTGTGATGATCCTGATTCACAAATCGCTCCATTATTCAACTATAGCCACACAAGTTGACCCCCTGGGACGCTACGTACTGACGCATGGCATACTGGCTGGACTAGAGGTGGTATTACTCAATATATATGGGCTCGATACTGACAAATCTGAATTCTAAACGCAGACAAGACATGCTTGCCAGGTACCCCTTAATACCGGTCCTGTGTGGAGGCGATGTTAACACCATTCTGGACCTCAATCCATACAGAACTCTGAACACGCCTGTATGCTGTTGGGAGCTGCTCGCATGTCCTGGACAAGCAGGCCGGCCTCGGGTTGGTTGATGCCTGGAGACTACTACACCCCCACTCCCGGTATCCACATTTTACTCTACTATGCATGACTCACACTCTAGAATAGACTTGTGACTCATAGCTGGGAAGTTGGTTAACCACATTGTAGACATAGACCTACTTCCTAGGACATACTCGGGCCACTCTTCTATCACCTTGTCTCTAATCTGGTATGAACGACAGGCCCCTAGGCGACCCTGGAGGCTTAAGCCTCATGCACTGCTAGACACTGTATTCAAGGCTGAACTTTGGGAATGTGTGATTGACTATTTTAAAATCAATACAGGCTCTGTGGGCTCCCTGGCTACTTTATGGGATGCTTTTAACGCATCTAGTCGGGGTATGGCTTTGGACAAGGAAGTGGGGATCCTGACGGCAATACGTAGGAACATTCGGAATCGCGAGGCCACTCTTAAGCAAACTCAAACATATGCTACGGAGCCGGCTTCCGGGGCCAGGTGTAATTAAGGAGTTGCTTGACGGCTTCAGAGAGGCAGCAGAGAGGGAGCAGGAATTCCTTGCTAATCCATTAGCTGCTAGGCAATATGGGGAGGGCAAGCGTTTGGGCAATCTACTAGCTAGGTAGGTGCGGGATGAGGACGGTGGTCGCCACATCCCATTAGTTGAAGATCCCAGTGGGAGGCTGGTCCACATGGAAGCAGAAGGGAATGAGGTATTCCGTAACTTCTATGCAACACTTTATACTAACAGTGACGAGGCCCCTGACACAGCCATAGATGCATTCCTAGACTGCTTACCACTGTCAGTACTCTCAGATGGCTCCAGAGATGCTCTTGACTGTCCCATGGAAGTAGTGGAGATATCTCGTACTATCAATGCTTTGCCTTCCAACAAGGCCCCGTGCCCTGACGGACTCACCATAGACTTTTTACAAATGTTATAAATCCATCCTTGCTCCCCACATAGCTGCCCTATGGGATGAGTCCTGTATTAAAAAGGAGTTGCCCCAGCGGATTCGAGAGGCAGTGATAACGGTCCTTCTCAAGCCTGGTAAATCTGCCACGCAATGTGGCTCATATCTACCCTTATCCCTGATCAACTGTGACGTTAAATCTTCACTAAAGTGCTCGCCTGCTGACTTGCTCCATGTATGGTACACCTAATGCATGCTGATCAGTCCGGATTCGTTCCCGGCCGCTGCACGCCCTGAATCTCCAACACTTAACATCCTAGCCCAAATTGATCCTGAGGTTAGAGGTGTGGCTGCTCTGCTGGATGTTCAGAAGACCTTTGATTCTGTTTCCTGGTGCTTCTTCTGGGTGCTGCTCAGGAAATGCACCTTTGGTCCCTGCTTTGTGTCATGGGTACAGTACAACTACTCTACACCAGGCCTGTGGCCAGTGGCTGCACTAATGGCCGATTCTCACGACAGGGCAGGGGTACTACAGAGTGGTGCCTGTTTTCTCCACTTATCTTTGCAGTAGTTGGGGAACCTTTAACTGACCTGCTGCAGCATAAACACTCACACAGGGGGATACGGCTAATTGGCTCTCCCGAGATAATCTTGGTGGAATAGCAGTCCCTGATTTTGAGAAATACTGGCTGGCAACCCAGGCCCAATGCACGGCATAATTGGCCACAGAGGGCCCACACCTGCCACATGTGGAAATTGAGCGGCTTGGTACCAGTCCCAGAGGACTCTGCTCCCTGCCCTTACCCCCGCCCCCTGTTGAAGTACTCTGGTGTGCCCAGTCCAGCGGCCATCACTGCACTGGCTTGGAAGAAAATCAGGCGGCTGACTGGCGCCCCCACGCTTTTCACAGTGACCTACCTCTGTGGCACCACATCTCCGGGTTCACCAGGATAAGCAGGTCCGCGGTGGCCAGCTGGGCTGCCGACGGCTACTCTACCTTAGGTGATCTGTACACAAAGGGTTCCTTTGTGCCTTGGCCAGACCTACATGGGCAGCCAGGTAGGTGGTCCTCCAGATGGCTGCAGTACGCAGGGCTTCGGTGTGCAGTCAAGATGGCATGGCCCAAGTTCCCCGCTCAGCCCCAGACAAACCTTTGCTAGCGCTGGTATTGGGAAACGTGGAACCCGCAGGGGTGGTGTCATTTCTTTATAGACAACTCCAAGATTGGATCAATAAACTACTTACTAAGCTCAGGGAGGCATGGGGCAGGGACATAAGTGTCGACATAACCAGTGTGTACTGTGAGGCCATGTGTGGACGCGCCAGTGAGGTTTCCTTAAATGCTAGTTTTCGCCTGATTCAGTTCAAGGTCTTGCACAGGTTTCACTACACCCCTTCCAGAGTTCACATCATGTCCTGAGACCACTCGCCACTTTGCCCCAGGTGTCACTCTGACTACAGACCAGACCCCCATTAACTGCCTATTCCATGTATTCCCGTCGCTTCACGGAGTCGGTCGTAAACTTGCAAGTCTCTGTATGCTTCTTGCAGTACGTTGTATGCTCCTGCTGTGGCTCATACTGGCCTCCCCCACAATACAGCAATGGCTCAGCGATGTCGCATGCGCATCAGATACTGAGGAGCTTTGGACCTCTCTGCAGATATCCGGTTGCAAGGCCCAGGACATATGGCCACCCTGCCGATCTTATCTGCAGACGCTGGCGACCGAAGATGGTGTTGACACGAATCCGTCTTCCTGTATGGGGTGAGCATTTTATTGACCTGGCTATCTGGGCTTGTAGGGAAGAGTGAGGATACCTGATGAGTTCTTATTTAGACCACAAATCCCTATGAATGAGGAAGGCAGACAGACTATTCCTATAGAACTGGAAGCAGCTAAAGTATGAGGAGAAATAGTAATGCTTGAAGTGGTGGATGACCAAGGTAGATCATGGAGAACGATAATAGCTCTTGAAGAGGGATACAGATTGACTGATTTAACAGATGAAGATATGTTCAGAGAAGAAAGTATCAATAGTAAGGTCTTTTTTTTTCATGAGCTTTACATATTGGATAAAGATCGAAAAATGAGATCCCACAGCGAATGGCGATAATGCAGCAACGACCCGCATTCTTTCAGGAAGACCTAGAAAAGGTGCAAAGTGTTATTTAGACTAGGGGCCTCTGACGTAGTCTATTGAAGGGAATAGGGGAGGTAACTGAAGCCAGGAGCAATTTTACCCCGAGCAAAACAGTACGCTATGTCCCGAGAAGCTGATTTCAGCACTAATGAATCGGGGAATTCTAGTACCATCGGAATCCCTGTGCAACATTGCGGTGTATCCGATTAAAAAATCTAAACGAAGGACGTGGAGATTTATCCAGGATGCGTGCCCTCTTAATCAGCGTTTCAATTAGTTCCTAATCCTGCGACAATATTGTGTTGTATCCCATTTGAAGCTAAGTATTTCACAGTGATTGATTTTAAGAATGCGTTTTTCTCGATCCCGTTGCACAAGTACTTGCAAGACCCTACTTCCTTTACGTTAAGATAAAAAAAAGACTAAAACATACTCGTTCACCTCAGGGGTATAGTGAGTCCTCATCGATTTTTAACAGGGTCCTACAGATGGATCTTGGTAACATTGAACTCGTGCAATGATTCAATACAGAGATGACCTACTAACCTGTAGTAGGTCATCAAAAACAGAGGATGAGTGTAGATGTAACGCTCACCTGGTTCCCACGGAGGCGCGGCGTCGAAGGCGCAGAACTCTGAAGATGGACAGGAAGGGCCCCTCTATTCTGGCTTCCCTGGCTCGTTGGATACCCTCCTGTGCGTGAAAAGGGTGTAATACCAACTGTGGAACAATGCTCAAGCCTCCCACTCCCTTCCAACCCTCCACGATACCCCGTGAAGCCTCACCTTAGGGTTTGGAAGGATGAGCTCTCCATCCTGCTTCTGATGCAGGGGCGCGTTGAAACCCAGTTACTTCACTGGATTGAGGAGAGTTCAGGTAAGCTTGACTGTTCAGGTAAGGCGCTGTAAAAGTTCTGTTCAAAAGTTCAAGCTTAATAATAATGTTTGTTGTCTAATTGCAGCAAGCGCTAATGCTTATGTCTTTTTCCCCTTAGGGGCCGGGGTTCGGAGTGCCGGAGATATGGCGCCGACCCGAAGTGAAACAGTTCTGGATGAGCGCTCAGGTAATGTCTTTGCATTCGCTCATTCAATGTCTTTGTCTTTTTTCCCCATAGGGGCCGGGGTCCGGAGATGCCAGGAAGTGGCAGGACCCGAAATGCAGTGGGAATAATCCAACAGGTAAGACTTAAAAGGAAACTGAGCTTTCCTTATTCCTTTTCTCCCTCTCACCTTTGTTCTAGTCTTTTTTCCTCTAGGCGCCGGGGCGTAGCTGAATCCGGAAGATCGCTGCTGAAGATGGAAGCGCCTTGCAAAGGTGAGTAAAATGCAGCGCTGCAGCGATCGAAACGAAATGCCTTTAAAATGATGTCTTCCTTTTCAGGGCCGTTGGAGAAATGACTCCGGGATGCAGATTTAGCAGGTAAGGGCTTTTCTTCTCCTATTCTCTTCCTTTCTCCCCTTGCAGGTGTTCCAGGGTGCTGGCAGGCGTGGCTGAAGTCAGGATGCAGGAGCTGACACGGTGAGCGTCCAGCTGCTAGGTGCAGAACAACGCGAAGCATGTGTGGCTGTTCGGGTGGGGTTTAAATAGCCTTGGAAGAAGTTCCTGTTATGTATCCTTCCACCAATCAGGTATGTATCCTTCCCCGACCACACCCGGGTGGTGAAGTAGTCCTACAGGTTAAGTAGTCCCATTCAGGCCTCAAGAGGGCCTGGATGAAGCAGCAAGGTCTGCATCAGGTAAGTGTGCACCCAAGCACTTAAACACATATCCTCTTCTATGAGCCTGGCGCCTAAGACGCCAGGACTGGGGTCCGCTATGAGCCTGGCGCCTAAGGCGCCAGGACTGAGTCCAAAGGGCCCCGACTCGGGCCCGCTGAGACTTCCCTGGGGAAAATGATGTCTGCCTCTGGGGTTGCTGGGCCCGGCCTGGCTCCTTAGAGGTAGGCATCATGACAGTAGACAAGACCCTATTCAGTTAATGACTATATTAGCAAACAAAGGATACAAGGTAGACCAGGAGAAATTAGTATTGTCAGGAAGAAGTATTGAACATAGGTCAGTAAATTTCACTTGAGAGCAAGAAGGTGACACCGGAAAGAGCTGAGGCTATTATGAAAATACCAAAGCCAAACACAGTGAGACAAATGGAGCAGTTGTTGGGCTTATTCAATAATTGCATGGCCTGGGTATTTGATTACAGCATGTACACTAAACGACTGTTGAAAGCACTAAAGAAGCTCAAGTTGGTAAGGAAAAAATGGAATGAAGAATTGGAAAAGGGATTTGAGGAGTTAAAAAGAACAATTTCTACAGCTCCAGTTTTAGGGATTCCCAACTATAGCGAGGAATTTACTTTTCACACACACATGGGTCAGTAATGGCAGCAGTACTCACACAAAGGGCAATTTTTGGGTACAAGCCTTTGTCATACTACAGTGGGATTTTAGCCCCATGTATGAGAGTACATTTTCCATGCGAACAATCTTTGGCTTTCTGCTGCGTTTGCTATTTAGAAGTCCACGTGGAGCACATATTTGCTATTTTAAAGAAACCCAAGGGTACATTGATGTCACAAAGAGCTTCAGCTTATGAAGTAATGATTTCTAACCCAGCAAATAAAATGGTTGGGTGCAAAATAATGAACCCAGCCACATATGTAGCTACACCTGGAGAAGGTGATCATGTGCATGACTGTGCAGATTATGTTAAATTCTATGATGACATACCCCATGTGAAGAAAATTCTTTGGTGGCAGGGGAAATTCTTTTCATTGATGGGTCTTCAAAAATTGACCAGACTATTGTGGAGAGGCATTCAGGCTCCACAGTTGTAAGACACAGATTAAATGGTGAATTTGAGCTAGTGGCGAGTGTAAGACTACCATCTCATTTTTCAGCACAAGCAGTAGAATTGCTAGTGCTTATTATCCCGCTAGATAAACACGGAGGGCAGGAAGTGACGGTGCACAGTGACTCTGCCTATTTGACATCAACCGTACATGCAGGGCTGTCACGTTGGAAAAGGAGGGGCTATCTCTGCGCAGATGGCACTCCAGTGCAACATGTGCCATTATTGGACAGGCTCATTAAGGCACTAGAACTCCCACTGCCCATAGCGATCATAAAATGGGCAACGCATACTAAACAAATACACTATTTCTTGCAGAAACGAAGCCGCAGGCGTAGAAGTCAAAAGGGTTGCATATCCTCCAGACATTTCGAGTTTTGACACTGAAGATACTAAAGAAGTATTAACTAGAAGCATGCTAGTACGAGAAGGGTTTAATATGCTGTCGATTACGCAACTGATAGAAATTCAGGGAAGAACCCTGCAAGAGGATCAAGGACTATGGAAACGTAGGGGTTGGTTTTTATCCCCCACGGAAGCATTATGGAGACAGGAAAGCTCTGGAAAGCCAGCAATGCCAGCGGCATTATTGAAAGTCGCACTTGAGCAATTGCGTTACCCCGCGCATATAACCAGAGAAAGTCTTACTGGCACAGTTGCAGAAGACTGGTTCATCCCCAGTTTACTGGAACACGTTGCACAGTTCATGGAGAATTGCATTGTATGTCATAAGTTTACTGCTGGGCATACACTGAGAACAATCGGAGGAGCAGTCCTTCATCATTTACATATCGATTATGTTGCAGACATGTGATGGATATAGCTATCTATTAGTGGTGGTGTGTCCCTTCTCTATGTGGATCGAAGCTGGTCAGTGTACACACCCCGATGCCACTTGTGCAGAAAAGATTTTGGTGCGTGAAGACCTTCCTGTGTTGGGGTGTGTGCGAAGAACTAAGATTCGATAATGGGCCACATTTTGTCAATAAGTTGTTCGAACAAATAGGGCTTCTATTGAGCATAAAGCATATGTTTTCTTCTGCTTATCAAACACAAGCAAACGGAATATGTGAGAGACGTAATGGCCTCCTCAAAGAGAGGATTGCCAAGATTAAATGGACTTTCAAGAAGAGATGGCTATATTGCCTACCCCTAGCTTTATATGCCCTTTGGAATCAGCCAGGTTCTGACCACCACCTCACCCCTCACAAGTTAGTGATGGGGTGTTGTATGAGAACATCTCTTACGCCTCCATCTAGAGTCAGGAGTGGATGCCCAGTGTGTAGCGAAGACTCTAGGTGATGAGATGCACTATTATTTGACATGTATGCCTACCAGTGTTTCTTTCCTTTCAGATCAAGTCCAGCATCGGAGGAAGGGGTCTAGGAACAAGGAAAAGGACAGTCCAGCAACTAATTCAAGTCAACTATTGCCACTGCCAAAGTTGGGGATTTAATTCTCATTAAAAATGTTACTCGAAAGGGGCATGAAATGAGATTTAATGGTCCCTTTAGTGTTGAGGAAGTCTCCCTTTCTGCAGTTAAGATATCGGGAAGACGAGCATGGCTACATTTATGTGATGTAACAATCTTCAAAGGCGAGACCCTCCCTCCAGTGGTTGCTGACCAAGAAGCAAAACCAGAAGAATTTCTACATGTGCAGACTCGATCAATGACCAAGAAAGATGATAAAACAGCGAGTTATTAGCACATACTACTACTTCTTGTATATGTTAGCAGGACGTGCATAGACTTGCAGAGAAATTGCAGAGGCTGAAGCAAACTTTTAGAAATTCGTTGAAGGAATAAAATTGCATCAGTATTATGCCTAACCGTCAGTTCCTGATTAGAAATTGGAAGAAAGATCAGTATTCAGATTCATTTCATGTCATGATGCCTACCCCCGGGGACCCAGACCAGGTCCAGCAACCCCGGAAGCAGGCATCAAGTCATTTTGAGCAAGCCCAAAAACCCCTGCTAGGGGCTGTTTGGGTGCGGTCCTGGCGCCTATGGTGCCAGGCTCTTATGGAGAGTCAGTCCTGGCGCCATAGGCGCCAAGCTCATAGATCAGAACTTACCTGATGCAGACCATGCTGCAAGAGCTCCAAGCCAAATGAGGCTTGGTAGGGACTTTTTACCTTGGGACTATTTTTTACTCGGGTGGGGCTGTGGAGGAATACTTACCTGGGGCTACTTTGGAGGCTATTTAAACCACGCCCGAAGATTCTGCGTCATTCTGCATCCAGCAGCGTAACGCTCACCGTGTCTGCAAGCCTGCATCCAGTCTTCTGCCATGCCCGCCTCGAGTCTGCAGCTCCTAGAAAAAAGGGGGAAACAGAAGGAGAAAAGGTTAGAACAAGAGCAATACCTTCGATCCTTACCTGAATTCCGGATCCACTGTGCCTTCGAGCTGGAAGAAAGAAGTATTTCACGCGCGCCGCCTCACCTGCTGCAGCGCCGCGCTGAATTTACCGGCCTTCACAGCATTCTCACGATCCACCGCATCCTTCTGCACGTTCCCGCTGCACTCCGGCACCTAAGGGGAACACAAGAACAGCAAAGGTGAGCCAAGAGAATAAACGGAGGCAATAGAAACTACCCCCATATACTTACCATATACTTACCTGATTTACCGCCGGGGGTACTTTTCCTCTTCACAGGTCGGCGCAGTCTCCATAGCATCCTCGCCGTACCCCGGCCCCTAAGGGGAACAAAAGGACAACAAGGTGAGACAAAGGGACAAGCAAGGGGAATCCTTCTCACCACAATAGACTTACCTAATTTTACCGCCGGAGGCATTATTCACCGAACTCCATATTTTCTCTCCGCACCTGAATAAGGGAGAAAGCAACAGGTTACATTTTGGCCTTATTTTATGAAACTGTGTTGGATAAGACAAATCCTTACCTGAACTTCGTCAGCTACCACGAGGAACTCTTCGCTGGGGTCAAGCTGCAAACAGCAAGGAATCGGACAAGAGTGAAAGTCAGACATTCGAACTCTTACGAACTACAATGTTCTGAAACTCACCAATTCCTTCAACCAGTGAAGCAACTGGTTATCTACGCGCCCCTGCGCTCGATGCAGGATGGAGAGCTCATCCTTCCAAGCCATCAGAAGAATACTCCTACGGGCCAAGCAAACCAACCTGGGTGGGCCAGTCCAGTCCAGTCTGTCATCTCGGCACTACAAGTCACATTGGTGGAGACCGCAGCTGTCCAGTTCGGATCGACGCCCCCCCTGTGGGAGCCAGGTGAGCGTAACATTTCATGGACAATCTGATAAATACATGATACCTGTTTACAGTGACAAACATTGACTTGTGGTTGCTATCTTTCTGGTGATACTTCAGTCTTACACTACTCTTGTCAGAAGAGACATCAATCGAATTTGTATTAAAAATGATTCGCGGGGCGGTTAATGTGATTGTAGAGAGAGCGCAAATTCAACAAGTGTTGGGATGGCACACCAAATGTTTCTCCAGACTTCTATGCTTGATATTCATATGCATGTGTATTCTCTTTATTTTTTTGTATCTTACTTTTCTTTTTGAGGTCTTGATTATCTTAATGCTCTCAACGAAGAGCTCCTATGTTTTCTCACGACAGTGAGAATGGGACCTTGATTGATGCCATATCAATGTTGACAGACCTGCATACAAAGATGGAGGAAGAGACCGTGGCATTGAAGATGACGGTTGATTCGCATTCTTGTTGTCATGGATTCCTCATTGGATGGCAAATCTATTCAAGTTTCTTGGAGCAATATTGGTACTGATCATGTTTGGATTCTGTATAATCAGGATAATGGCACAATGTAAGAAAACGGCAAAGAAAGTAGTAGGAATGAAGATCATGATTGATACCAAGGATGAGCCAGAAGCCAAAAAACTAACTGACAATGCCATTAGAGATTACATAAAGGCAATCATTGTAGCGCCGAAAGGAACAAAGTTCTGGTATCCAAAAGATCATAAAAGGTACGTGGGACACTGGGTCTACTGTACACCGAATGGACAATGTAGTTAAATGACCTGGCGTGTGGATGAACACATCAAAACAGCGGGCACCCTGAGGGGGGTGATGAAGATAAGGACACCCAAGAAAAATGTCTTCAAGAGAAGATACAAGGGGGCAGAAAAACTTGAGGTGGTCAAGGACTCGACCAGGGCGGGGAATGTAGATGAGCAGCTATATATTTCGAAGGGATTGTGTCCTCCGACGTATTCCTCATCTTAGATATCTCCTTCCAGCTCTGCTGGCCTCGGAAATTTTTTTCTCTCTAGAGGGCGCTGCGCGTCGACGTCCTCCGAGTCGATGTCCCTCGACAGCCGCTGTATCGACGTCATCCTGCCTATAAAGGCCGCGCGCAGCGTCCGTTGCTCAGTTCCGTTTTTCCGCGCTTACTCAGTGCCTCGGAATACCGTTGCTCAGTTCTTAGATTAATCCTATTTACCTCGAGTCATTCGATCCGTACTCGATGGCTTCCTCGTCGGAACCGACAACTCCTCGATCCGGCTTCAAAAAATGCCGAGATTGTGGGAAAAAGATGTCGTTGACTGACCCTCACAGAGTTTGTCTGTGGTGTTTGGGAGCTGAACACCATTGTTCGGAATGCGAGGACTGTATGTCCATGACAGCTAAGGCCCTGAAGGAGCGTAGGGGGAAGCTGGAGAAAGGTAAGACTTTTAAAGCTTCTTCTTCGTCGACGAAGTCGAGACACTCGTCTCCTCGTCACCATTCGCGCTCCAGGTCTCGGAGTGGGTCTCTTCACTCCTCGAGATCGAAGCACTCGAAGAGGAGACGTCGAAGATCCCCTTCTCCGTCTTCCTCTAACTCTGTTTCGCCAAAAAGAATCCCTTGCCCCACGAAACATAGTTCCCGGGCTGAATGGGAGGAATTCCGCAAAAATATGATGAGCGTCTTCGAGAAAGCGGCCTCGACCCCCTCGAAGACTGCCGAGAGCGATGCTCTGGTCGAAAGACCCGAAGGTCAAAAACGCCGCGAGTCGCAGTACCCGGCGAAGGAAACCTCTCGAGCGTGTCTCGAACCCTCGAGTAGGACTATGACCTCCAAACCTTCCTCGAAGGTTCCGTGCACGCCGTCGACGAGGGTTCCGTCGACGCCGAGGTCGATGTCTTTGACGCCGTTGTCGAAGGGACCTTCGACACACGGGTCTGTCGACTCGACGCCAGCTTCGACACCGGCGTCGACGCCAAGAAAAGTCACGGTTACGACACACCCAGTGACTATCCCCAGGTCCCCGACGTCGATGGCTTCGAGATTGTCGAGTAGAATTCCAATTCTGTCGAGGTCTTCGAGGCCTCCGCCTTTGTTTTCGACGCCACGCTCAAAGCCTTCGATGTCGGCGTCGACGACATCAACGTTTTCGAGGCCGATAATGACAAGTTCGGCACCCTCTGCCTTGGAAATGGGATTTACTCCCTTAATGAGTTCAGAACAATTGAGAACTATGTCCTCAATTTTAGAAGAGGGTGAATTGTCTGAACAGGAAGACACATTTGAGTTGCAGGGACCTGTAACCCCAATTAGAGAGGAATTTTCCTCCGAAGAACGCAGGTTAAAGGATCTTCATGATTCCTTACATGAGGCAAGTGGGTTAGACACTTCCCCTGAGGTGGAGTTTGCTAGGCCAGACCCCGGGGAGCATGCTGAAACCCCCTATAGAGCCTTAATGGCCAGGATCACAGAGTTCATGGGGTGGTCTGCACCTTCACAATCTTTCCAACAAGATGACCTCACGGATATTCTTGACAAAGGCCCACAGGAGGATCCTGTGGTGCCTTTTCATAAAGCTCTTCAGAGGAAGATCATGACAAACTGGGAAACCCCAGATGTAGTACCAGCAGTAAATAAAAAACTGTCTACAAAGTACAGGGTATCTTCTACAGACCCGGAGTTTTTGTCTAAACACCCATCCCCAGAAAGTCTGGCAGCATCCTCTACCGATGTCAAGGCGGCTTATCCTACCGTCCCACAGGACAGGGACGATAAAAAATATGATGCTATGGCAAAGAAAGTCTTTTCAGCATGTAGCATGGCGTTACAATCTGTTAATGCTACTTGCACCCTTGCTAGGTTCAGCCATACACTTTGGGAGTGTGCTTCTACAGCGGCTGACTGCATCCCGGAGGGAGAAGAAAGGGATGCGTTCCTGAATATTATACAGGACGGTAAAGACGCTATATGCGAATCCCTCCCGACGGGCATTGATTCGGCTGACAGTATCAGCAGAGCAATGGCGGCAAGTACATCAACCAGGAGATTCGCTTGGTTGAGAGTCTGGTTTTGCCCCAGATGTGCAAGCCAGGCTCTTGAACATGTCATTCGATGGCTCTTCTTTGTTCGGGAAAAAGGCGGATGACAGTTTAGAGAAACTGCAAACTTCAAAAGCAGCAGCAAAATCCCTAGGAGCTGCAATCCGTCAGACTCCTTTTCGTCCCACAGGAACCTCTGCGAGGGGCAAGTCCTTTCGCTTCTACTCCGCATTTGGAAGAGGTAGAGGACGACCGGCTCAAAGGGGACAAAGAAGAACTACCCGAGGTGGATGGGGTAGATATTCAAAAGCCGCAGCAACAGCAGGTGCCTCTTTACCATCGGCATCTGCATCAGCCGCCCCAAAACCACTCTGAGGACTTCCCTCACAGGACACCTGTAGGAGGCAGGTTGACTCAACATCTGGCGGTATGGCAGGCTATCACGTCAGATGCTTGGGCATTGGAAACAGTTGCCCAAGGTTACTACCTGCCTTTCCTACGTATACCTCAGAGTCATCCACCGGGGATCAGCTCTCAGAAAGCTCCAGATCCGCTCCTCTTGCAGGAAATTTTGGACCTGCTAGAGAAAGGTGCCCTAGAACCGGTACCTGTAGCGGAGAGGAACAAGGGCTGGTACTCCCCTTACTTTCTCATTCCAAAGAAAGACGGAGGACTGAGACCCATCTTGGACTTGCGAGAATTGAACAAATTCCTCAGAAAAGACAAATTCAAGATGGTCACTCTTTCTCAGATCCTCCAGGCCCTTCAGTTCCAGGACTGGTTGGTATCTCTGGACCTTCAGGACGCTTATTTCCATGTGCCTATCCATCTCAAACACAGGAAATACCTGAGGTTCGCAATTGGCAACTCTCACTATCAATTTCGAGTGCTGCCATTTAGGCTGACCTCCGCCCCGAGGGTCTTCAAGTTAATGTCGGTAGTGGCTGCAAGTCTAAGGAGGGAAGGGATTCACGTCTACCCCTACCTGGACGATTGGTTGATCAGGGCTGTTTCTCCGGAACAAGCTCAGATCCAGCTAAATCACGTGTGCCACTTCCTTCACAGACTGGGCTTCTCCCTCAATTTAAAGAAGTCACAAATGATACCATCGCAGAGACTCCAGTTCATAGGAGCGATCCTGGACACTTCCCTGGGAAAAGCCTCGCCACCAGATATTCAAGATATTCAAGGCTCAAGATATTCTACAGATGGTTACCAAGTTCCAACATGCCCAACGTCTCCCAGCCTTCGACTTTTTGAGGTTGCTAGGCCTCATGGCATCCTGCATTTTCCTAGTGCCAGAGGCTCGCCTGAGAATGAGATCCCTCCAGTGGGCACTGAGGATTCAGTGGTCACAATTCTCAGGGAGAATGACAGATCTTCTTCAGGTTCCCGGCAGGGTGGCTCGAGACCTTCAGTGGTGGGCCTGTCAGGAGAACATTCTGAAAGGAGAACAGTTTTGGCAACCCTGGCCGGACATAACAGTAGTCACGGATGCCTCACTCACGGGGTGGGGAGCCCACACCAACGATTTGACCATCAGCGGTCGTTGGTCTCCATCGGAGTCCAGACTACATATCAACCTGTTAGAGCTGAGAGCCATCAGACTTGCGCTGAAGGCGTTCCTGCCAGCTGTACAAGGGAAGAATGTCCTGATAATGACGGACAACACGGTGGCCATGCATTACCTCAACAAAAGAGGAGGCGTAGGATCACTACCCCTGTGCAGAGAGGCGATGCAGCTCTGGTTTTGGGCAATCCAAGAAGGAATCTCTCTATCGGCAGTTCACCTAGCCGGAGAGAAGAACTTGACAGCGGACGCTCTGAGCAGGCAGAACACAGTCTCCCACGAGTGGGAGCTAGCTCAGGAAGTCCTTCAAGAGATCTTCGCCCTTTGGGGAACCCCTCAGGTAGATCTGTTCGCCACCAGCCTAAACAGGAAATGCGACCTGTTCTGCTCAAGGGAATTCCTCCGAGAGGAGCTCTGGGAGACGCGCTCATAATGGACTGGGAGTTTCCGCTTCTGTACGCGTTCCCACCGGTCCCTGTCATTCCTCAAATGATCAGGAGGTTGAGAAGATTCCGGCGAACCATGATCCTAATTGCCCCGGATTGGGCCAGGAGAACGTGGTACCCGGACCTTCTAGACTTGTCCATCTGCCCTCCAATTCGACTTCCACTCGGAGAGAACCTACTCTCACAGAAGGGAGGTCAGGTTCTCCATCCAGACATCAAAACCCTCAACCTTCACGCGTGGCTTCTGAAAGGCTGAGGTACAAGGATTGGGACCTCCCTGATGATGTTATGGAGGTGTTGCTTTCGACAAGGAGGCCAGTAACAAAGTCTTTATACCGCTGCCGTTGGAACAGATTTTGCAGCTGGTGTAGAGAACAGAATATCGACCCTTTTTCATGTGGTACACCAATGGTTTTGTCCTTCCTACTATATTTGGCAAATTCAGGCCTTCAAGTTGGCACCATTAAGGGCTATCTCGCAGCGCTATCCATCTTTAAGCGTACTGCGGAAGAACCATCCTATTTCAAATGACCCTTGGTAATACAGTTTCTAAAGGGGTTAACCAATGTTTATCCCCCAAGACCATTCCAAGTTCCCCTATGGGATTTAAACTTAGTACTAACTTTCCTGATGGGTACACCTTTCGAACCTCTCCATTCTTGTTCGTTAAGATTCCTTACCCTTAAAACTGTTTTATTAATAGCACTTACATCTGCTAGAAGGGTGAGCGAATTACAAGCTCTTTCTTGTAAACCCCCTCACACAATATTTCACAAAGACAAAGTTGTCCTGCAAGTGAAGCCTAATTTCCTCCCAAAGGTGGTTTCTGAATTCCATATCACTCAGAAGATTACCCTACCATCTTTCTATCCTCCTCCTCACCCGGGGAAAGAGGAAGAGACGTTACACAGGCTAGACCCTAGGAGGGCTTTAAGTTTTTACATCAGTAGACTAGCCAGGATAAGACAGGCAGACCAGCTGTTTGTAGGTTACACAGGTCACAAGCTGGGGTTACCAATAACTAAGCAGACCATTTCCAGATGGATCATTCTAGCCATTCTGGAATGTTATAAACTGGCAGGGAAAGAGCCCCCTCAAAACCTTAGGGCTCATTCGACCAGAGGTATTGCAGCTTCATCGGCCCTCAAAAGAGGCGTGCCGGTTAAAGACATATGTGCGGCCGCTACATGGTCGTCTGTCCATACCTTTACACGTTTTTACAATTTGGATTCCTCCTCCAGTCAAGAGACTAGGTTTGGAAGGGCTGTACTGCATTCTATTCATCAATAGAAGACAGCGTGAAGTCAGTACTCCCTCCTCCGATAATAGAATACTGCTATGGGAGCCTATCTAAGATGAGGAATACGTCAGAGGACACAATCCCTTCGAAGAACAAGTTACTTCTTACCTTGTAACGTTCTTTCGACGGGATGTTCCTCCGACGTATTCCTCATCGACCCTCCCATCCATCCCCGCAGTTCTACTTCCCTTGTTGTTGCAGCTTACGCTCCTTCAGGGTGATTAGTTTAGTCCAGAAAGTATTATTGTGGGCTACAAAACGGAACTGAGCAACGGACGCTGCGCGCGGCATTTATAGGCAGGATGACGTCGACGTCGATACGGCGGCTGTCGAGGGACATCGACTCGGAGGACGTCGACGCGCAGCGCCCTCTAGAGAGAAAACATTTTCTGAGGCCAGCAGAGCTGGAAGGAGATATCTAAGATGAGGAATACGTCGGAGGAACATCCCGTCGAAAGAACGTTACAAGGTAAGAAGTAACTTGTTCATCTGTAGGAGATCCTGCCCCCCCAGTCCATCTGTATTGGAGACAGACTGCAGTGTTTTACACCAGACGTTGTCCCAATACCGCAGCAAGTGTCTGGAAGAAGATACCCATTGAGAGAACCTTATTGAATGTGCTCCTGAAGTGACCACAACCTGCAAGAGGAACTCCGTGAAAGAATGAGATGGAGCAAAGAAGAGGAGCCAGTGACGTCATAAGTGTGCACAATGTCCTGAGATACTGGCTGAAGATGTATACATCTTGAACACCAATGATGAAGTAAGGATCGAGTGAACTCTCAAGTGTAAAAGAAGAAAATGACATGTGCACAAAGTGTTGTAGGAAACAAACGTTCAATAAATGTACAGAAGCTGAAACACAAGGTAGATTAAGTCATCATAGAAGCTAGCTATAAGTAGTGAATAGAATGCAGGTGAAGCCGCCATTGTACAGAATCTGGACATGGGTAACATGAATTAAGTAAGCCAGAAACCATTAAGCAGGAAGGTAAAAGTTGTGTTGCAGCAGAATAGCCGGCTCATAGAGCTGCGTGGCGAGGCTGCCTGGTCTGAAGTCCATATTCTAGAAATCGAGGTCAGCTATCTACTCTAAAGGAGTGTGCATAGGATGAACATTCTCACGTTAAGGTGCAAGACAGAACACAAAGGATGCCAAGTTTTAATTTGTTTAGAGCATTTAAAAGCTGTAAAATAGATCAGATTGTGGTCTCCTGTCACGTTAGCCAAGGGTGGAAATAGAGTTTGAACTTGAATTCCATACACGATAGCAAGTTCCCTCACTCCCGTGCATTCTCTAAGACAAGGATACTCTGCAAGGCCAGGTACAAAGACAATTTCATAGCAGAAGGCATAGGTGATGAGAGATGATGGGCTAATTGTGCGGTGAGGTAGTTTCATGTCTTATCTCCTTGCACCTGGGTTTGGGCTTACCTGCTGCTAAATTAACCCAATGTTCCAGACATGGCACAAGCATGCCAACCAATTATAATCTGTAAAACGAAGGACCTTCTAGTTTGAAAACCAATGAGAAACTGTATCTAATGTTTCTGAAATTACATGTTTTTCGAAGTAGGCATAAGTTGTTCATCTGATAACGGCCAGCCAATAACAAACCTAGCTCCTATAGAAATTTATACTTGGATGTTTCCCTTAACCATTCCCGACCATTGATAGGTTTTTCACTATTGCCACATAGTATGACGTCACTCTGATGCATTTCTGTGTATAAGGAACATATTTTGTGTGGAGATCATTTAGAGACTGAGCGCATGTTTGTTGTAACCTCCCTGTTTTAGATACTTGTTAATAAAACAGAACTTGCCATATTCTTGAATTTGTCCGGTTATTTGGACTCTGAATTATTCTGGTGTAATCCATCCATTAACATATGCACGTTCCTAAGGGCCATAAGCTCTGTTTTTCCTTTGTGCGACAGTAACATGTAGTCTAGCAGGGTTCGAAATGGAGAGGAGCTGGGAGCTATTTAACCTGCTTGCAGACTAGAAGAGCCTGGCTAGCTTGATACCAATCGGTACAAGGAGCAATGTTTGGCTCCCATGGCCAACTGATGCAGAGTTAAAATTACATAGGTGTGTTTGTGCTGTATTTGGGACAGTAAATAAATAAACACTAGAACACATTTATACAACATTTAAAGCATAAGAGGTTATAAATAATGGACATAATGATATTTATGCGTATGATGTGGGTGGAAGTTCAATTTGCGGAATCCTATGTAATAGCTCCGTGGTAGCTCATGTTCACTAATTAATGCTGGATGCCCAAGAGTAGCTTTTAGCTGAATCTGAATTTTGATCCCTGCTCTAGGGAATTTAACTTTTAACCCGTAACCCATCCCTGAATGGAACAAAACATTCCAGAATTGGATGTACATATTTGATTCCAGTTTCACGTAGTTACAGCGAAAAAGCCAACATTTTGAGCAACTGAATGTGCTCTTCCTCTTAGGGGCCCAGCATAACCCGAACTAGAGTCTTTTTTAAAAGAAAATGTTTAGACACTAACACACAAATACAATAGAAATGTTGGTAAGTGAAGTGGACAGTTCTTATTTTGCATGTTTAAGGGCCTTCTGGTCCATCCTTTACCCAGAAAATGTTTCTTTGCAAGCCTTTTTGTACAAATGTAATGTGCAAATATGATGTATTTAAGATTATCACTTAAAAGCATTTTAAATTTTTCCCTTTAGATCGTATACATATTACAAAATGGGAAATTTGGACAACAGGATAGCCAATGCGGATCAGCTGCTTACACAAGATGTAGAAAGGTTCTGCAACAGTGTAGTAGATGTGTATTCAAACCTTAGCAAGGTGAGTGAATTTATAAGTCTCGATGTTTTGTTATTTGCTAATATGGTACAGTGATCCACATCATTTATATATGACAGTTTATTTGATGTTCACAAGTAAAGTCATTGTTATAAATGGATAATCTCATATACAGCTATATGTACACCACTGCACTGCGCTATACCCACATATTTCCTTTGCCCGTGCATACTTACAAATACCTTTCATGTTAACTTCCTCCTTATATTTGAGGGGAGTAGGGCACATCTTTTTCCTGTTTTTGCAAGTATAGTATTTTACCTCTGAAAAACATGCATAGAAGTGTTGTGCCTGGTTAGGTTATAATAGCAGAGACAATACATTGCGTGTCAGAATTGAAGTTCTATTACTACCCAACTGATTATGGTCTGCCTATCAATTCTTACAGGTTTTCTGGGCTTTTTCTTAGGGTACAATAAAAAAAAAAACAAGACTGAATAATCTAAAATGGCTTTACACGGTATACTAGGAGATGGTTTTATTGATGCAGTTCTTTAATCATAAATCAAGAGTGCAAACGAATAAGATTTGTGGGGAGTCTGGCTGAAGGGGAAATTGACACGTACTGAGCATAATTAGACCTAATTGGGTATCACAGCCATGGTAGTAAATCAAGGAGGCATGCTCATTAGATAGGTTGGCATAAGGTGAAGTACAGGCTTGAAATTCTCTGGATCTAAGAGTTGTAACTAAAGGGATCACTAAAACCCTCAAATCAAAGAGACTAAGCTTAACCTATTTTATTCGAAATTTAAAATATGGTGCATTTTCAATTGAGATCACAGGATGGGATTCATAAAGTGAAGGTTGATTCGTTTTTCCTAGGAATAGGTTCTTCATTCCTCACTCCCTTAACGCCACCTTCTCAGCGGGGAGACCAGTCACTTAGTCCCTGAGGTTAAAGTGCAATCCAGATGTCGGTAGATCGCCAGATCTTCTTGAATACTTGGCTGGTTGTGGGTTGGATGTCCGACGTAAGTGTTGTACCTTGGGTGGGTGGAGGGGGGGGTCCGACTCGAACCCCTCCTCCAGGCTGTCTGGACCTTTTCTGTGCTTGATTGTACTCCTATATGGGGTGGGGTGGGGAGGGTTTCCAGAATCCTAGGGCTTGACGAGCCCCTACTCTTCCTTTCCCCTTTCTTGGATCCTTCCTGATCCACCTGCTTCTCACTTTCCAAGTCCCCCTCTCTAAACTTTACCTTCACTCTAGGTTTCTTGACTGACCCCCCCCCCTTTCATGGCCACTCTTTTCTCTTCCCCACTTCCTCTCTTGACTTGCTTCTTCACCTTTGTTTTTGATTCTAGCACTGTCCACCTCTGCTTTTGACTTGCAACACAAAATCCCCCCACAACCCCACCCTGTTTGACTCTAGCGCCCGCTCCTCCCCCCACAGCCCTGTTTGGACTCTGGCTCTGCCCACCAACCGCTTTTGACTCTGGCCCCCCTGCCCCTTTTGACTCTGGCTCTCCCTCCACCCCTTTTGACTCTGGCTCCCCCCCTCCCCCCGCCCGCCACTTTCCTCTCTTCACTTTTTTTATTTGCACGGTCGCACACTATTCGCTGCAGCTCGCTACGTTCCCTGTCTTCCTGATTCCAGTTTCCTTTTGTACTCCATCTAAATGACCTTTGGGGATGCATGATTTCTCAAGGACCCTAGGTTATGCACCACGTGTACGCATTCATTTTGATTGAGTGCAGGACACAGAGAAGTATTCAGCATTTAATACTAACTGGCTGGTGGACCCTGACTCACCTCTGCCAGCGTAGACTATTTAACGATCTATTTTGACATTACAGTGCGGACTGTGGTGGTCACTACTGCCTGTCATTAACTGCTCCTCAGTTTCCAGGGTCTCCCCAGCCCCATCCCATTAACACCACCATGGAACTTCAGAATATAGCAAACTGCGTGGAAATATTCCAGGAGAAGGTCTCAAATATAGATGGTTCCAGTGGCAGTAACATAGTCAGGCGATCAGAGTAAGAAACTAGCCGGAAACCAAATTGTAAATCGGATACTGACAAAATTGGGCAACGTGCTCTTTGATTAGCCGTGATGCTTTCCTCTCATTGGTGTTCAGCAAATGGCTTCTTTACTGGTTCTCATTTGAAGAAGTTAGTATTCCAGTCTTTGTCAAGGTATAATGTCTTTACTTTAAATTATTCTGATCTGAAAACAGAACAATATCTCTTATTTCATACAGTAGCTCACTAAGTGGACTTTGTTATGCAAGCTGCTAACATTTCACTGGTTAAAAGTGGGCTATTCCCAGTAATTTGACTTTCACAGTTTAGCAGAGTATTTTACACTTCAGGAAGCCTCGTTATTGCATATCACAGATCAGTGAGACAACTCCGGGCAAACCTTGTCTCACTTTTCACCAAAACTGGAAGCTCTCTACTTTCTTTTTAGTTGTAATAAGTGTTCATGTTTTTTTCAAAATATTTAATTGCTATCTTGACCATGTTACATTACACTTGAAATCATGGTTCATGAGAGAAATCTTCTTTCAGCTTCTCTAGCCTCTCTTGAGCATTCAAAGCACTTGGCAGCTGTTCATAAATGTGGCATACCGCACTTGCAACAATGGTCCTTTTAGTTTCTTTGAGCTTCTGTCATTCGTACTGTGTACCCATCTGTGAGGCTTCACTCCGCTCTAATGGTCCATTCTCCAGCATGGGGTCTGGCATGGATTCACATGCTCATGAATATTCCCCGTCAGGCTGGGAAACCTCGGTAAAGAAAAAACCAGTATCAGTTTCGTTTCTGATCTGTCTTTCGTAGTAGTAACCAATCACTGGTCTCTGCGTCATACTGACCACAGCCAATGACTGCCCTCTACCTAAGCACCGCCTCTGGAGCCATCTTCAGATTTTTACCGCACGTTCATGTGTTGGGATCCTCGTGCTATTGCTCTCGAGCGTTAGTACTATTTTTTTCACGTTTTTTCTCAAAAACTTCGTTTTTTCGGTCAAAAGAGCCTCAAGCTCCACCGACTCTCCATCCGATTAACGGGGACCCGTGTCGGATTCGTCTGCGCCCCTCAAGGGTGAAGATTTCGTCGAGCTACGCTTTTGGAGGACTCCAGAAGTTTCTCAGGCCCTGTCATGGCCCAGGAGAAGGGAAGCTCGACACCCGGAAAGCTGTTCAGGGTCTGCCCTGGATGCCAGCTGCAGAACGTCTTCAAGGAGGACGAACACTCTTTTTGTCTTTACTGCCTACATGAGGACAAGATGCACGTGGAGAAGGACTGTGCGTTTTGCGGCAACATGTCGGAGCGGACCATGAAGGACCGCCATCAACGTCTCGCCAACTGGCTGGAAGGGAAGAGCCCGTCCGGCGAGAAGAAGAGGAAGAAATCCGAGCGGTCTTCTAAGACCTTTGAGGACGCCCCAGCGACGGGGGTCCAACATAAGGCCAAGCACCGCGAGTCCGCTGGCACCGGGAGCGCCGAACGGTCGGGCTCTACGGGCGCCAGGCTGGGCGCACCCTCCCCGGCACCATCAACCACGAGCCAACGCTCTGGGTCGGGTAAGAGGAAGGCCGAGCACCCGGCGAGGCTCCTGGAGAGGCCCCGGTCGAGCTCGAAGGCGGAGGGGGAGCGAGGCAGTGTCCCCCCCCCCCTCAAGGATAAGGCGGTGAGCGCACCTAAGGTGGTGAAGGCCTTAATCCATCCGGCTAAGCCCTCTATCGAAGCTGTCGCGGCGGCCCTGGCTCAGCCTGTGGAGGCTACACCAGTGGTGGCGACCTCGGGGCTCAGAGTCTCCCTGCCACCTCGGAGGGAGTCCTCTTTTGTGCCCGTCGATAGGACCCCCGTGAAATCCCCCGTGGGGAAGAAAAAGGGGGGGCAGGGCGTCGTCGTATATTCGGCCTCAACCTCGGAGGAGGAGCTGGTTGAGGTCTTAAGCCACGGCCTCGGCGTGGAAGAAGACCGGCCCGTCGGGATGGATCCCGACGCAGGTGACGACGACATAGTCTAGGGTACCGACGGGGCCCCTGATCGCCCGCCGGATTCCCCTCTGCCAGCGCCGCGAGACAACTCGGCGGCCATTTTGTTGGCTATACAGTCCTTATGCTCAGAGATGAGGACGAGACTACCGTTGCCGACGGAACCTCTCCCGTCGGGGGACCCAGAACCGGGACCTTCTGGTGTTCCCCCTACCAAGAAAAGAAGGATCCACCCTCCGCCTCCTTTTCAGCCGTCGCGCCCCTTCCAGCCCTCCTCCCCGTCCACCCGAGGGGATGATACGGGGACTGACACGGCAGCGACGTGTACGGACGACGTGGTATACGACGAGGATGTACCGTCGTCGCCTCCCACCAGGGCTTCTCCGCCCGACGAGATTGGATCGTTCCACTCCATGATCACCAGGGCATCCGAGCTTTTCCAACTCTGCCCTGAGGAGAAGAAGGAAGGTTTCCTTTATCAGCGGCGCGAGGCCAAGAGGAAGACGGTCCTCGCAGTGCCTCTATTGGACGACATTTGGGATGAGGGCCTCACCCTCCTCAAGAACCCTTCCACGACGCCAGCTAGAAGAGACCGGTACGAGAAAAAGTACCGGGTCACGGACACGGCCCCCCTGTGCCTCCGGGCGCAGCCTACCCCGGACTCCGTCGTCTCCGCGGCGGCCAGGAAAAAAGCGCGGGGGGGGTACAGCCTCCACATCGACTTCCCCACCGGACGGCGAGGGAAAGAAATTGGACGCTATGGGACGCAGAGTCATCTCGTCTGCAGCGACGACGATTAAAGCGGCCAACGCCTTGGCTATCGTGGCCCGCTATGACAGGGAGCTCTGGTACAAACTGGCTCCCCTGCTGGACTTCTTGCCGGACGACAAGAGGGCAGAGGCCCTGGAGATCCTGCAGGAAGGTGAGGTGGCTTCGGACCACGCCATTATCGTTGCGACGGACATCGCCGACACTGGGTTCCGCCAGTTGGGCAACAGCGTTTGCCTTAGGCGGCGTGGATGGCTCAAGGCTACGGACTTCCGTCAAGACGTTCAGACTGGACATGCCCTTCGATGGGAACAACCTGTTTGGGAAAACGGTGGACGACTCCCTTCAGGCCATTAAAGCGGACACCGAGACGGCCCGGGCCCTTGGAGTTCTGCAACAACGACGGACGCCCTTTCGGAGCAGCGGAGGCAAGGGCGCCTCCAAAGGTTCCGGCGGCGGTTTCTCCACCTACCGTCAAGCGGCCCGCTCGTCGTCTCAGGAGGCCTACAGAGGACGAGGCAAGTCTGGCGGACCCCGCCGTCGTCGCCAAGGAGGTCAAGGCGGCAAAGCCTCGAAGCAGGATTGAACCGGCCGTGGGGTCGGGCCCCAACCGAAGCACCCCGGTGGGAGGCCGGCTGGCGAGCTTCGTCAGCGTGTGGGAGTCCATCTCCACCGACCGTTGGGTGCTGGACGCCTTGGCCTGGGGCCACGCGCTCGAGTTTCGAAGGTGTCCGCGCGTCCCCCCGTGGCCAGGAAAGAACTTCACGTCCCTCAACTTCTCCTGGAGGTAAAGGCGATGCTCAGGAAGGGCGCCATTGAACTCGTCCCAAAGAGGCTTCGGGGCTCCAGAGTTTACTCGAGATACTTCCTCGTGAAGAAGAAGACGGGGGGATGGCGCCCCATCCTGGACCTGCGACGTCTGAACAAGTTCATCAAGGCGCAAAATTTCCTGATGGTCACCCTCCAGCACGTCCTGGTTCAGCTGGAGGAAGGAGACTTCCTGTCGTCGTTGGATTTGGAGGATGCCTACTTCCATATTCCCATCCTAAAGGGGCACCGAAAATTCCTCAGGTTTGTGGTCCAAGGGCGTCATTACCAGTTCAAAGCCCTCCCCTTCGGACTACAGTCGGCACCCAGGGTGTTCACCAAGTGCCTCGCACCGGTGGCGGCGCAGCTGCGCCGCGAAGGGATCCACGTCTACCCCTACCTGGACGACTGGCTCATCCGAGCCAAGACGAGGGAGCTCGCCGTGGTTCACACGGCAAGGACCGTCCAACTTCTCACGGACTTGGGATTCTCCGTGAACTACGCCAAATCCCACCTGGTACCCGCGCAAGACGCTCTGTTTCTGGGAGCGAGGCTCAACACAGTGTCCCTTCTGGCCTCCCCGTCGGAGGAGAGGACCAGGACCATTCTGGGCAAGGTGCAGCGGAGGTTGGTGGCCGACGCGGCCAAGGTGAGGTCCATCAAGTCCCTCCTCGGAATGATGTCTTCCTGCATATACCTCATTCCCATGTGCAGGCTCCGGATGCGCCCGTTGCAGGAGTTCCTGGACGCTCTGGATCCAAACGACGGGCAGCTTCGAGGAAAGGATCACACTCGACGAGAGTTTCCGACGAGCGATCCGGTGGTGGGGCACCCGCGCGCATCTGACGGTGGGCATGGACTTCCAGACCCCAGCCCACCAGGAGACAGTGACCACGGATGCCTCCCTGGAAGGGTGGGGAGCGCACACCGAAAATCTGCACGCAAGAGGCCTTTGGCTCCCGACGGAGAAATCCCTACATATCAACGTCCTGGAGCTCCGTGCAGTGTTTTGGGCCCTCAGGTCCTTCCTTCCGTCCCTCAAGGGCAAGGTGGTGAGGATCTTCACCGACAACACCACCACCACCATGTTTTACATCAGGAAACAGGGCGGAACCAGGTCCCCAGCACTGTCCAAGGAGGCGCAGGACCTGTGGCATTGGGCCGTCGCCCAAAGGATGTTTCTGGTGCCGTTTCATCTGGCAGGGATAAAAAACACCATCGCCGACTCGCTCAGCAGGGAGCTGCGCTCGTGCCACGAGTGGGAGCTACGGCAGGATCTAGTGGATCGCCTCTTCCGACGGTGGGACACACCCCAGATCGACCTGTTCGCGACGGCGACGAACTCCAAGTGCCGGAGGTTCGCCAGCAGGTTTCCCCAGGCGAGGAGCATGGGCGATGCTTTCTCGTTCCCCTGGGAGGGCCTGTTCCTCTACGCGTTCCCTCCTTTGCCACTGCTAATCCGGCTCGTCAACCAGCTCAAGAGGTCACGGTGCAGGATGATCCTCGTCGCACCTGCGTGGCCGAGGCAGATATGGTTCCCGGACCTTCTGGACTTGTCAGCGTCCCCGCCAATCAAGCTGCCGGTGGACGCGGATCTACTCTCCAGGGAAGGAGGCGCCATCCTCCACCACGACCCGAAATTGCTGAACTTGCAGGCCTGGCTCCTGCAGCGCTAGAGTTCGGCGGATACGACATACCGGCCGACTGCAGAGAGGTTCTTGCAAAGGCCAGGGCGTCCTCGACTCTTAAATGCTACGGACACAAATGGAAGAGGTTCTCTGTCTGGTGCCACGCACAGAAGATTAACCCTCTACGGATCACGGCTCCCCAAGTACTGCCATACCTGCTGACGCTGGCCAAAGCTGGACTGGCACACGCGTCCATCAAGCTTCATCTTGCTGCGATCTCCCGATACACCAGAACCACGGGGCGGACGTCCTTGTGGTCTCATCGTCTGGTGAAAGAGTTCATGAAGGGACTGTTCAGATCGTTCCCGCCGGTGAAGGCTCCGTCCCCGGCGTGGGAGCTCAACGTGGTGCTGACCAAGCTCATGGGACCTCCGTTCGAGCCTCTGCACTCGGCTCCGTTGAAATTTCTGTCGTGGAAAACAGCGTTTCTTGTGGCCATCACCTCCGCACGACGAGTGGGGGAGATCCAGGCCCTTTCCTGCAAGGCCCCGTACTTGACTTTTCATGACACGAGCGTAGTGCTCAGGACGCACCCCTTCTTCATGCCCAAGGTACCGTCGGACTTCCATCTCAATGAACCCTTGGTGTTGCCTGTGTTCTTCCCGTCGCCTTCGTCGCCGGCTGAGAGGACTTTGCACTCGCTGGATGTGGCTAGAGCGCTGAAGTTCTACGTAGACCGCACAAAGTGTTTTCGGAAGACGTCACAACTCTTTGTGAACTTTGGACCTGTCAATTAGGGGTAGGCTCTCTCGAAGGCTTCCATTTCCAGATGGCTCTCCGGCTGTATCATGTACTGTCACCGGTTGGCAAACCGACCGCTGCCTGGTCGTCCGAGAGCCCATTCCACCAGAGCGATCGCAGCTACCACGGCGTTCCTATCTGGTTTGCCCCTGCTGGACATATGCAGGGCTGCTACGTGGAGGTCAACGCACACCTTCACGAAATTCTACTGCGTCGACCGGGATTCCAGGGAGGAGTCCAGGGTCGGCCAAGCAGTGCTGCGCAACCTGTTCGCCTGAGGTGAGCCTGGTGAGGAGGTAAGATGCTTAATGTTGAGTTTGATGTAATGCTTAATGTTGAGCCTTTGCCACCTCCCGTGGTTGTGCATGTGTGTACTGCTCTGTATTCTTTATTCATGAGCATGTGAATCCATGCCAGACCCCATGCTGGAGAAGGAACAAGTTACTTACCTGTAACTGTTGTTCTCCAGCATGGGTCTGGCATGGATTCACATGCGAACCCTCCCGCCTACCCCTCTGTGGCTCTTCACTTGGTCATACTGCCACTTCACGTGCTTCCAAATCTGAAGATGGCTGCCAGAGGCGGTGCTTAGGTAGAGGGCAGTCATTGGCTGTGGTCAGTATGACGCAGAGACCAGTGATTGGTTATTACTACGAAAGACAGATCAGAAACAAAACTGATACTGGTTTTTTCTTTACCGAGGATTCCCAGCCTGACGACGGGGAATATTCATGAGCATGTGACTCCATGCCAGACCCATGCTGGAGAACAACAGTTACAGGTAAGTAACTTGTTCCTTATTGTCCATTCAGGGGTCCATTCCAAAATATTTTCTCTCTGACCTCGGCTTTGCATCCCATGACGCATTACTTAATTACTATTGCTAAGGACTCTAGGGGGGTGGTTCCTCTCCATCTGCACGCCTTTTTTATGTCTTCTTCACTCACGTCTTTCTTGCTGGACCTCTGCATCCTGGGAAACACCATTTGTGGTCTGTCCTCTACTTCACAGGCAGGATGGCGCTCTGTGTCTCCCTCTTTTTTCTGCTGGCATTCCACACACTTGGCAGACGTCAGAATTTGGACTTGCCACTAACCAGTTGTGAGTAATCATTTACTCTTGATGAGTATGAAATGGTGCACGGTGTGCATGTGGAGAACTTTATGAATGGCTAATAGCTTGCAACTTCACTTTTTTACCCCTGTACTTACTGTGAGCAGTTCCGCTGGGCTCCCCTGCTGCACTCTGGTCTGCTCCGGTGTTTTCCTGTTCCTGTCTACCGGTGGGTCTATCCACATTGCATTAGACCTCTTTTGCCCTCATGCCGTTATATTTTTTTCTTGGTGTGCTTCTATGACTGGGCTCACATCCAGATCTGGCTTCCCAAGTGACAAGTGCTTTGCAGTGTCAGTCACGTATTTTGCTAGTGACTGCAGAAACATTGTTATATGGTCCTTCGTAGAGTGGGACAGTCAACACAGTGTGGCCCCTCAGCCCTAGAGATTACTGCCTCGGAATTACTGAATCAGCATACAAAGAGGAATGTTTTCATTATTTCCTACATTTCCAGCGATGTGGAATAAGTGCAGAATGGTAAGGAGAGAATTCCATAATTTGAGGGCCAAGGCAGAGAATGTTCAGCCTCCCATTCATGGACACGTGATAAAACATCCTTGGAGAATGAGGGAAGGAGCTTGTGGAGAGTGTAGAGATCTATATTGAATGGAATGTGGGATGTTGGTTCTATATTTCACATTATTTGACCCAACAGGAAGCCAGTGTACTGAAGCCAGAGCAGGAAAGGGATGCTTCATTTTTACATAAATACAGCAAAAGATGAGCTTCAGAGCTATAAAATCTGAGGTTTGCTCATCGTGTTGTTGTTATTCTGGTATTTGAGCGAGGACCTAGCTACGGCATACAACAGCGTGCTTTACAATTAATAGGGGGAAAAAACGCAGCAGGGGAAGCAAATCACAAGCGATCAATACAAGCTAACAATGGGAATGGGTAGGGTGGGCAATTTGGCTGTAAGGGATCTACAAGCCAGTAGGGGAGGGAACTGTAGGGTTAGCAGATTGCCCATTCTCAGATTAGGTCAGGATTGCAGGGTGTATGGACCAAATGTATTTGGTAGGAACCATTTCTTGAAGAGGAGGGTCTTCAATTCCTTCCTGTAATGCATAGCAAAGGGGCAGGTCTGGTGGTGCCGTGAAGGAGGTTCCAGATTCAGACTTCCTGTTCGTTACTTCCTGCACTGGTGGATATTTCAAGTCTGCACATGTCCTTGCTTCTGGTGGATCATAGCTTCTCTACATTATACAGCAGGATTTAAAGGGGGTATATGCTTACAGCAGGAACCAATGCAGTTTGGAAATTCAGCTACATCCCCCCCAAACCCTCTTCAGAGTCCTTTGAGATGTACTGCAGCATTTAGGACCCATCTTGTATTGAGAGACCTTGATAAATGCTGTTGGGAAAGTCTAGGTGGGACATGACTTATTTAATCATTACGTTCACCTTTGCAGAAAAGGACAAAAACAAGAACATTTATCTGTACACTCAAGATTGAATAAACCTTTGAGATTTCTCCAACCTGAGCGGCTAAAGCCAGTTCTTGAACTCCACGCCAATGCTATTTACTTTCTCAGCTACTTGGAAGCTTATGCCTAACTTTTCTGATTGCCAAACCTCAAATGACCTTTTGAGAAATGAGGAACCATGCTAAAGGATTTTATTTTTTCCAATGTTTCACCTTCATATAAATGTTGTTCATTCATCACGCGCTAGCTGATAGACAATTGTGACATTGTTACCTCACCATGATTGTTGGGCTCGGGCAACATGAGTGACAGGTAGATCAGACTGTGACATATTTGCATGTTAGGTTTGCCTCTCACTGGTGAAATTAGGCTTTGGCATTCACCCTTATTGTATGTGCCCACGTGTGGCTGACTCGCCCAAAACCCCATGCTGCAAAAAATGTTTGCATTTAATTTGAAAATATTCAAATACCCATCTTTATTTTAAAAAGTCGAAATTAGATTTCTGTTTGCCTTTAACTTAAAGGTCAAGTGAATGACATTGGTCTATTGTCTCTTTGAAGGTATTTGACTCTTGCATCAAATTGTTTTTTTTTTTTTTTTTCAAGCAGTGTAGCAGATATGCCAGCATCATCCACTCTCTTGCAAACCATACCCAACTTGATCAATTGAACTCCCCACCTAGTTTTTACTACGGATAATGCTCTCAAGATATGCCCCTTCAGATTCTTGGTTGGGGTATAGAAGATCGACCAGTATGTGCTGCAAAGTTCCCCCCTACACACCTTGATTGGCAGGATCATCCATTGGAATAGGTCGCGTGTGTTACAAAGACAGTTTATTCTAATTCCATGTGGTTTAGCAGAACCTGCTGTTACCCCTTGGTGAGACCTAAAGTGGTAATGTACTTGGCGTCCATGAGTGTGTTGGTTGAATCGTACGTATAGGACAAGCATCAAACTGAGGGAAAAATGCAATGATCCATCAGACTTGGACACTAAAGTAATTGAAGGCTCACTTGCTGAAGGACTTTTCAATAACCCCCATTTTTAACTTTACATTTTATGACTGACTACCTCTTTTATAACCTCAGGCAAAATGTAGGGCTTATGGCAAACCATCGTTCTTGGTTTTGTTCTGACTTGATGACACAAGATACTAACTTTCCCCAGTATCTCAGAAGAGAAGTAATGAAAACCTTCCTAAATGGTCTTGTAAATGGTCTTGAATACTTTTTGGCCAGCCTTTGCAAGATGGGCTCCACGGGGCTTTCAGATCCTCTTCTTTCTGGTGATGAAAACACAGATGCTGTTTCTTCCTCCCTTGCTTGCCAGGTCTTTAACCAATGTACATGATTCTGTTTCATCAGTTTGATGTATTTTGTCTTGTGATTCAGCAATTACTTCTATAATGGCGTGGGGTCATTTGATGTACACTGGTGGGCAGTATAATGGGCATTGAATCGATCCCGGGGAAAGATCTTACAATTCCCCAGGGTTACACAACCATGTTGGTTTGGATTGCTTAATTTCCAGGTTTTCTTGTACCATATTTCATACTAGGTGTATCCTTTTCTGTGTTCTGTGATGAACTCTTTTAGATTGTCGACTGTCTGATCCTGTTCTTTCCATTCTTCTTTAAACATATCCAGCAGATCTTGTGGAATTTACTTTGAGCAAACGGGACCAAGGGACATACTATATACCAGTTCTTGCCATCTTGTCCACAGACATTCTGAGTGTGTTACAATGTTTTAACCAAACATTACACTAATCTGTCCTTTTGGGGAATGGAAGGAGGTACATAAGTTCTTGATACATCATAACACTGATCAGGTTTGAGATTAAAGGAGCTCCTTGGTCGGTCAGTCTGTTCCTTGAGCAGAGTGAAGTAGAAGAGTAGTACTTGGTTCTTAGGGGAAATTATTTGCGATATTCAGTTGCATAATTCAGAATTGCTAGGCTATAATGGCAACACCATTTTAGGTGGTTTCTATATGTTTCCAATCAGTTGATGTTGTTAAATAAAATGTATTCCAATTTGTAAAATCATACCAGGCAGTCACATATGGTAAAGTATGCATGTGTTTCATGACTGCATGCAATTTCATCAACATAACTCTCTGTTGAACCCACAAGACAAGAAAACAGATGATGGAAATGGAGTCTGTGTCTCAGTTGTTAAGGCATGCATAATAAGATGGGAAGGGAAAAGCTTACTTTCTAAATAGAAGATGATCTGCTTGTGGATCCATAAAAGATTCTGAAAGTGCACAGAAGGAAAATAAAGACTTCTGTATGGAGCATGGGTGTTAGCCAGGAGGTTTTTAATCTCTTCCAACTGTCCATGTATAATAAACCAACCCAAGGGATCAATAAAGGATTTGATTAATTGGAATGGGATGTATTTGTGTATAACTGCCAGAATACCTCTAGCTTGTGAAGAATAGGTGGTATAGTATTTGTTGTTTCCCCATGTTCTAGCAAAACTCAAATTAACCATAGCCATTGCATGTGTTACCTGTAAAAAAGGGATTTTATCTTTATGCCAGTCAATGGATGTTAGCATCTTGCATACTATAATTGGGTTACCCATGCCCTGAATGCTCCAACTCCTACAAAAATCACCACACCTTTTTTATTTAGGCTGTGATTCGGAGTGACTATGTAGTCTGGGGTTTTACCAGATTTTTACACCCTGAAGTGCAATAACATTGCTGTACACAATACAAAAATAATCCGAAATAGCCAAGTATGGGTTTTGCCTATAAATTCCCTTTTGTATCCCCTCGCTCATCCTCGCGGCCTTGGAAACACTGGCAGTGTTCTTTCCCACCCTTCCAACATGAATGAACAGGCAGTTTTTCATGGGGTCTCCTGAAAGCTTGGAGTTGGCCAGGTTTTCTTTCCCTCAGCTTAACATATACGAACAACTAGATATTGAAAACCTGCACCCTAATGAACATTTATATTCCTATTAATAAGACCACTCTATTGCAGGCAAAGCAACAGAAAAACATTTCTTAATATTACCAAAACATTGTGCATCATACCATAGAGGGCAGTTTTGCCTGCACCCCAGGTGTTGGGATATTCGCTTCAATAAATTAAGTTGCCTGCTCTGTTATGGTGAAGAAATAGGTCTTATTCTGAAACTCAAATCTTAACTTCACTGGGTATAGGCTATCGACCTTTCGCAAAGCAGTTTCTTCACACCCACAAATGTTTTGCATTATTGTTGGACGACAATGTAGAAACCCGGGTATATGTATATTCTGTTGAATCCAAGTCTGGTTTCACCCTTATTTCTTGCTGCATGGAGAACATCTCTATCCCTGTATTTAAGGATTCTTTCAATGATGGTCCTTGATGCTGCTCGTGGTTTAGGTTGTGGGGTCAGTGATCTCGTGGCCTGTTCCTCTACAAAGTTTTGCAAGACTTTTGGTTTTCCAGAATTGTCAAGCAGCTCCTCTATGTAGACTTTTTTTTTATTACCTTTCGTTATGTTCTCAGTGACTCCCACTATGCGAATGGTGCAGTGTGACATCGGGTCAATTTAGTCACACTTTGCTTGGGATATTTTCACCTCTTTCATGAGACCTGTCAAGTCGGTTTTCGGTTTAGTAACAGTCTTCCATTACACCTATCTTTGTCTCAGCATCTGTAATTCTCTCTCCGGCTTTCTTGAGTTTCGAGTTAAGGGAGTTGATATTTGCTGTTCTATCATATAATTGAGTATTAATGGTGGAAAAATCCCTATTGTAAGCCAACCAGAACCCTTTGTAATTCGGATGTTTTCCCTGTTGATGTTAAGTCGTTGCCCGCCATGTTTATCTGTAGCCGCTGCTCTAGGAACTGTTTTTGGAAAGACGTATTTGCTGCCCTGCTTCTTTGTGGCACATTTTGGTCATCTCTTCTCTGATTTAGTGGCTTAACCAATTCTTTATGGTGTAACTGATGTTCCAAAGAGAGCAGAGTCTGCTGTAGACAGTCCCCAGGAGCCGACTGGGATGTCCAGTCCTGTTTCGCTGCGGTTTTCATGGACCTTTATTAAATAAGATGGTAGGCTGTAAATAATAAACTTGCATCCTACTCGACTTAGCCCCAGAGGTGTTCCAGTATACCTTAAGCTAGGGAGAAGGATCAGCTCCGGGAGCGTTTCAGAAACTAGCAGGAAGTTTGGCATCTAGAGTTGCCCAGGGGGTACAGGAGCACAGCCATGCCTGCGTAGCATGCACTATCGGTGAGTACCATCAACCCAGGTTCCTCTGTGTAAGAATACAGACTGTGGTGGTTGTGTTTTTTTATTTTTAATCTGCACGACAGGAATCCCAGTCTTGAAACCCCATGGCACATGCAAAGCCGCCTGGGCACCGGCCACGTCCCCACTGACCCGGTCCCCCACCCCCTCGAGGCAATCCATAAGACTAGGGCAGCTTAAACTGTACTGCCTGGGCCTGCACACACCCTGTAGTGCACCATCACTGCCCCAGGAGAGGCTGAAACTCCCAGACACAGCCAAACAGTGACCAGTGCACACCCGCAATGTGCCCCACCAGATGAGTTAGAGGCACCAACTCGGCTCCTTACCAGTCCAAAGACCAGGAGCTGCAGTCACGGTCCAGGGGTGGGGGCCCAGTAATGTCAACAAGTAAATGGCAAGCGGTCGGGAACACAGGGAAAAGTCCAGTTCTGCAGTTGTATCCAGCGTTGGGTGCAGGCTCCAGGCCGTTCACACATGGCACTTCGCACTTCCCTTCGCTCCCTCCCAATCACCAGGACCATCCAACTGCTCTGCAGTGGTGCATCCGTGAAATCTCCAGTCAATATGTCAGCTGTACATGTATAACTCTCCGGGATGCGAGCCTCAGAGTTGCAGCCATCTTATCCACTGCCCGGCTGCGCCACCTGCAGATTGTAAGATTTAATATAAAGCTGTGATGAAATGTTTAGTCATGAAACGCATGTTACCTTTAACCATTGCATTACGAATGTAGCGGTGCAAAGGAGAAAATAATGTCCAAAATAGGACAGATGTAATAACAAAAAATACCTTGGTGATGTTGATGCCTATATTATTTTCTTTTTCAACTTTCAGAAACACACTGACTCATCTAGTTGTGTCTTCTATTGATTGTTATATTTAACATAACGCTGCAGTGTTTAGGGATGAAACGTGCTGACTTTTGTAACTACAATATGTGATTTTAAACACTCTAAAAAGTTGTACAATGAAAATTTGAACAAAGACATGATGTTCTGGTCATACCACTTGCTGCATACCATACAAAGAATTGCAGGAAAAGAGAAAAACTCTCTGCTCTTGTGTTTCACCGTTATCGATGGTTCCCAGTGACCTACGAGGTCCATAGCAACCTGAGCGTACCTTGGTGATGTGGAAGGGTGTTTTGAAACATTTGCATCGCTTCTTTTTGACAGATTCCACGTGTCTAACAGAAGCAGATTTTCAAGTGCAATCATTAGAATCTGCTCAATATTTTCATCACCCTTGTATGAGTTTCTGTTAAATGTGAATGGGCAAGTTTGATTACAGCCTTTGAAAAGGGCATCTATCCCTCTTGTGCTCTTGGACGACTCAATATTATAATTGCTGCGTTTCTGTGAAAACCAGGTGTGCATGTGGCTGGGGAATGGCAGCTGCTACGTGATCCTGACCCTGAGGGCTGCTATATGAGGGAGAAACACATGTGGTCAGGTGACCCTCGGGGTGGGGTGTGGGGGGCGATACTATGGCATCATCGACACATAAACCCTTTTCCCTTTTAGGGATGTCCCCTTTGTGTCTCAAGCTTTTATTGCTTATTGTAAAAGTTCCTTCCTTTTACCCCTTCCAGTAATAATGTAGAAAGAAAACCTAGGAAAGCCAAACGTTTCCATATATATAAGAATACAGAGACGAGGATCCTGAAAGGAGCAATGCAGATCCACGATTCCGGGAACTACAGAATGTGCTCTAGTAGATAAGAGCGTTTGATAAGTGTCGGGAGATTTAAAAGGCAGAACCTAAATGAACACAGTGTGAGCTACCCGGGGAAGCCTCATTCCCTTGAGGTCAATCGAGGGACTGCCAAACCGCTGCAGAGGAATCCGTGGAGCCAGGCAGCTAAAGGAAGATGGAGGAAGGCTGCAGCAAACGGTGCGCCGTGCTGGGACCATACCAGAGGAAGAAGTTATGTCTAGTTGGTGGCCGCGGGAACTGGGGTGCATCACCTCAGCCACAGAGAGAGGCTTAACCGCAAGGTGGGAACCGCAAACCATGGTGAGTCAAGACAGCAAGTGAGGACGTGGACCTGTG
The DNA here is from genome assembly GCF_040938575.1 of Ambystoma mexicanum. Classification (NCBI taxonomy): domain Eukaryota; kingdom Metazoa; phylum Chordata; class Amphibia; order Caudata; family Ambystomatidae; genus Ambystoma; species Ambystoma mexicanum. The sequence goes on along the minus strand of NC_090922.1, from coordinate 634,707,476 downwards.
AGCTGTAGGCGGAGCACCAAAATGCTGCTCTGCTTACCAAAAGGAAACCGAAGCGTCCTGCAAAAAGCCGATGAGTCATGGAGAGAGAGTGCGACACCGGGGCACTTTGCAACGATACTGAAGAACACTAAATAATTGTGAATGGAATGAAAGCAAATCAAATTGGGAGGCAAAGCTTGAAAGAGGTCGAGGGAGGTCAGGGAGGGGACCCTTGACATTGTAAACTTTTGCAAAAGCATAACGGGTAAGAGTTCCGGACCCGTACCCAAGGGAAACAAAAGCAGAGAGAGATTAAAGGGAGGGAACAAGAGTCTTTACCTTGGGAACTTTTGTCATAACTGCAAGTGTGTGTAAAGTAAACCATGTTGAAAGCCCTGGCAGGAGAGTATACCAGGCCAAAGCTAAAGCTTACAACTGTAGAAAATAGACCACACAAAGGGGTCCTTTCACAGGAACACGCCAAGACTATGAAGGAAGTTACCTTTATTTAAAACAGTTTTGGAATACATAGTGTTTGACCAAGAAACCTCCAAGATTTCCTAGGACTCCAAACATCCTTGAACAGCAATGTGGGGAAGGGAGCATCCTGTTGAACTGTAAACCTTATCCATTGGGAACGTTTGGGTTGGAATACATTTATATTTCTTTTGAACTTGAACAGTTCTGCACCTTTCAGGACTAGAGATATTACCCATTTGCACATTAGAGTTACTTTAGAATCTAAGGGCAAGGATAGGATTTCGAACACAGGACTGTTTTGCTTTGGACATCTTGACATTGGAAAGACCCTTAGTTTTGGTTGAGGCAGGGAAGTACCTCTTAAGTAGGGACAGTGATATTTTCCAACCCCTTTGTCATTTAATAAGTCTATAACCATAAATACTTGTGTCCGTGTCTCATTCCTGGCTCCTCACACACCCTTCATCATTGGGTAGTATGTTTTCAAATGCATTCTTTTGAATGAGTCTTCATGTTGAGATGTATCAACATCTGGTGAGGAGGCAATGTAGGAAAATCTGTTAATTTAGTTGGTCCTCTTTGCCTTAATTCAGTATCCTGGGTAGGTCTGGGTTGCAGTGAAGGAGTACTTTGGGTATGCCATATAGATCCAAACACTGGATTACGCTGTGCATAATTGATCGTGACAACTTCTTACACCAACTGATAACCCGCTTTCTCTTAGTTGTGCAAACTCCTCTGCTGTTTCTACTGGGATGGGATTTTTACCAAGTTGAGATGAAGTACTCCCACATCTTCTCAACTGCCTGAACCATTATCCCTGCTTCTGCATCCAAAAAGCGTTTAAAGAAAAGACCTGACCAAAGGGCTATCCTGGCATAATACCCTAATGGCTTATCTGGCGGATAGTCTTGACTAGTGCTCGTTCTTGTGGAAGTCTTCTATAGAATACAGAGCTTTAAAGATTGAATCTAGTTCCTAGAAGATACCCCGGAGAAGGGAAGCATGCTTTCTCTGCAACTGCAATATTTGTCAATCTTCTGATTTTATTTTTTAAAATCTTGAAGTGGAGTGCTGTCAGTTTGATTGGATCCCAATTGTGACCCCATTCTGTGATCGGAGTAAATATCAAGCTGGAGACTAAATATGTTCCAAAAGAAACTTTTTATATTGAAAACAAAGGTTGAAGTCTGGATGTTAGCAAAACTAACATAGTAGTCTCTGATAGGCCACAGTGGTCTTTTCCCATTGGTCTTCTAAGCTAGTGGCTTCTTTACTGCTTCCCGTTTTAGGGCCATAGTCCTTGCTTTAGCAATCAAGGCAAAATATCTTTTCTTTAAATTGTTCTGCTTTGGAAATGCCACAACAGTGGTGGTAATTTCATAGTCTCACACAGACTGGATTGTGTTGCATACAAGCCAGAAGTCTTTTACACATTAAGTGGGCCCCTTTTATATCAAACAGTTTTTAGGGAGTTTGTATTAAATCTCAGGGACTCGGGACATTTGGTGTTAAAGATCAAACATTGTCTCCGTAGGATAGCTCTGGGGCAACATGCTTGCCTTGGAAGTAAGACGTCACAGAGCACCACAGGTTCAATCCCCTGGTCAGCGCTTAGAAACCTCTGGGTGTTAAGCGGGTTATAGATAACATATATCAATATAGCACACCGCCTTTACCACAACAGGCATCTCTCTTCATTTATTGTTGGCATAAATATTATTCAATTTTTATGATATTTCATTGGTATCTTCATTGTGTTGCATAACACATTATATTGGCACTCTTCTTCGTTCAGTTTCTCTAGCCTTGCTCTTGAAGCACTTCATTGTGGTTCACAATATACAACCTCATGTTGGTGAACAAGGCTTTGCTTCAGGTTTACTAGTCTGTTATTGGCACTTGCAAAACTTAATTTCATTTAGTAAACGTGGGAAATCAAATTGGCAGTGATTATTTTCCTAACATCACATCATACTTTAGCATCCTATATGCTCTTGCAGCACATAAGTGTGATTTTATAAACTTGACCATCACATTTGCAACATTGAGCTTCGAATGGATTGTGTCCTCTAACGTATTCCTCATCTTAGATGTATTCGTCCAGCTTTAGCTGCTTCGGAATTTTTCCTGGCAGAGGGCGCCGTGCGTCGATGTCGTCGAGTCGAAGGCCTCCGCCGAGGGTGACGTCATCGGGTATACAAGTAGCACGCGCAGTGCCCGTTTGTCTCAGTTCCATTTTTCCGCAGTACGTGTTGCTTCGGAGACTCGGCGTGCCTCGATAGTTCTGTGACGCAGTTATTGTGAAGAAGATATTTGAGATGTCCTCATCGTCGACCCCGACTACCCCGCATTCGGGGTTCAAGAAATGTAAAACCTGCGGTTCCAAAATGTTGATCACGGATCCGCACCAAGAATGTCTGTGGTGCCTCGGTGAAAACCCCGACATGGAGGCCAGTAAGAAGTGTCAGGCAATGACGGGCAAGGCCTTGCGAGAGAGGAAGGGAAAGCTACAGGTAGGTAAAAAACCCGACCGACAAGCCTCAAGCGTCGATTCGAGATCCCATGAGGAGAAATCTCCTCCACGCGAAAGGCGAAAACATAGGTCTAGGTCCCGAAGTGGTTCCCACCACTCTTCGTCTTTGACGAAAAACCCTAAAAAGAGACGCCATCGGTCCCCTTCCATCTCGTCTTCTGATGAATCCCCCAAGAAAATTAATTGCCCCATAAAACATTCTTCCTCCGAAGAATTGGAAGCATTTAGAGTTAAAATGATGGAGAATTTTGAAAAGGCTAAGCCTTGGTCCGCACCTTCCTCGGAAGCCGGGTGGGAGCGTTACTGTTCCGATACTCGCGTGCCGTCGAGCCTGGGTGATCGTAGGAGGAAAGATCGGGACCCTGAGTGATAAAGATCGCTCGAGTCGAACGCGCACAGTCATCGACGCTGTCCGGAACCCGACACACCTCGAAGGACGAGCCTTGACAACTATTTCGTCGACGCCTTTGTCGACTTCTACCAAAGCCCTCTGTGCCAAATGTTTCAAAGGCTCCAGTTCAGCCAGAAACTGACAAAATCACAGCAAAGAAAAAGCTGCAAAGACTACAAAACCTTCAGCCTCCACTGTAAAAGCTCCTCCAGAAAAAATGTATTAACCTCTACCAAGGAAGCAATATTTTTTTAATCCTTGACTTCAATTTTTGAACAAGAAAGGTCTGAGGAGGAGGATGTTCCTTTTGGCCTAGAGTATAGCACCCCTAATGTCCCAGAATGTCTAATTTCTGAGGAAAGCAGAAAGAATGAGGGATTTAGTGGAAACCTTGCATAACGCAAGTGGAGTTGACACATCACCTGGGACAGAATTTGTCAGACCAGAACCAGGGGAACATGCCAGTCCTTCATACAGACAACTGATGACAAAGGTGGTGGATTATTTAGGATGGGATAGAGCACCAACTCAGTTCATCCAGGATGATCTGATTGACATATTGGATCATGGCCCCACCGAAGATCGATTTTACCCTTTCATGTAGCCTTACAAAATAGGGTGGCCAAAAATTGGGAGACCCCGGACTAAGTCCCTCACTTCAAAATACCGCCCTTCCAGAAGCGACCCCGGCTATCTATCCTAACACTGTACACCTGAGAGTCTGGTGGTCCAGGCAGCCACAGCTTCAAAGAAGGTGGCGTACCCTTCCATCCCTCCGGATAGGGATGACAAGCGTGTGGATGGTTGGGCACGCAAGGTATTTTCAGCTGGCAGTATGGCATTTAAAATCGGCCAACTCCACATGTGCCTTGACAAAATGTTCATACACTCTGTGGGAGTGCATTGCAATGGCAGCGGAGCACATACCAGAAGGGGAAGAAAGGGAAGTATTCCTAGCCATCGTTGGAGATGGAAAGGAGGCCATGCAGGAATCCTTTCAGTCTGGATTGGACACTGCAGATAGCGTGAGCAGGTCCATGACCACTAGCACAGTGATACGCAGATTTGTGGTTGTGAAAGTCTTGTTTCGCACCAGATGTCTAAAACCATCTTTTGAACATGCCTTTTGACGGGTTTTACCTTTTCGGCAACAAGGCTAACGAGAGCCTTGAGAGGTTGCAGACCTCGAAAGCAGCAGCCAAATCTTTAGGAGCTGCCATTAGGCATCCTCAGCCTTTTCGTGCATCAGGACAATCTTGGAGGGGACGATCCTATAGTTATTACTCCTCATATGGAAAGGTGAGAGGAATGGCCAGTCAAAGAGGCCAGAGAGAAAACACTTGTGGTGGACTAGGTAAACATGCTAAGCCAGCCCCAGCTGCAGCCTCCTTACCATCAGCAGGTTCAGCAACCACCACAAAACCACTTTGAGGACTTGCATCACAAGACCTCTGTAGGAGGCAGGCTATTGCAGCATCTGCATGAATGGCGAGCCATTACTTCAGATGTTTGGGCTCTAGAAATAATAGCCCAAGGTTACTGCCTTCCTTTTCTAACACCACCTCAAAGCAATCCACCATGGAGATGCTCTTTGAAGCTTCCAGACCCTCTCCTACAGCAGGAAGTATTAACCCTGCTAGAGAAAGGTACATAGAACCAGTATCTTTAGCGGAGAGGAACAAGGGATGATACTCCCCATATTTTTTGATTCACAAAAAGGACGGAGGACTGAGATCCATCTTAGACTTAAGAGGCTTGAACAAGCTCCTCAGGAAGGACAAGTTCAAGATGGTTACTCTTTCTCAGATCCTTCAGGCCCTCCAACTTGAGGATTGGTTGGTGTCATTGGACCTTCAGGATGCTTATTTTCATGTGCCAATCCATCTCGAGCACATAAAATACCTGAGGTTCCCGGTTGTCGAGTCACATTATCGGTTTCGAGACCTACCGTTCGGGTTGGCCTCTGCCTGAGGGTCTTCACCAAGTTGATGGCAGTGGTGGCAGCGCACCTCAGGAGAGGGGGGATTCACGTCCACCTCTACCTTGACGATTAATTGATCAGGGCGCGTTCTGCTGAGCAAGCCCTGAATCATCTGAAAGTCACCAACACTTCCTCCACTGACTGGGCTTCTCCCTCAATTTCAAGAAGTCACAAATGACACCTTCCCAATAGCTCCAGTACATAGGGTCTGTATTGGACACATCCTTGGGAAAGAGCTCGCCTCCCAAATAGAGGGCTCAAGACATTCTTCAGATGGTTTCCAAATTCCAAAATGCCCAAAATCTCCAGGCCTATGACTTCTTGAGGTTGCTTGGCCTCATGGCACCCTGGATTTTCCTAGTGCCAGAGGCATGCCTGAGGATGATATCCCTTCAATGGGCTCTAAAGACCCAAGGATCCCAATTCTCAGGACAAATGACAGATCTCCTAATTCCGAACAAGGTTCGGCAGGATCTTCTGTGGTGGACTTGCACAGACAACATCCTAACCGGCCATGGTTGCCAAAAATGTTGTCCTGAGATTACAGTAGTGACGGACGCCTCACTCGTGGGGTGCGGAGCTCATGCCAACGATCTGACAATCAGCGGTTGTTGGTCTCCATCTGAGTCCAAAGTACACATCAACCTTTTAGAGTTGAGAGCAATCAGACTAGTGCTGAATGCTTTTCTGCCATCTGTCAGGGGGAAAAAATGTCCTGACAATGACGGACAACACAGTGGCCATGCATTACCTAAACAAAAGAGGTGGTGTAGGGTCACTACCTCTGTGCAGAGAGACAATACCGCTCTGGTATTGGGCAGTTGAGGAAGGCATCTCCTTATCAGCAGTTAATCTAGCCGGGGAGAAGAATGACGGATGCTCTGAGCAGGCAGAGTACTGTGGGAACTGGCTCAGGAAGTCCTTCAAGAGATCTTCACCCTTTGGGGAACCCCTCAAGTAGACCAGTTTACGACTGGAATCAACTGGAAGTGTGAAAGGTGTTGCTCAAGGGAATTTCCTCTGAGAGGAGCCCTAGGGGACGCGTTCGTGGTGGAGTGGAATTTCCCACTGCTACATGCGTTCCCTCCGATCCCCCGTCATTCCTCAAGTCATCAGGAGGTTACGAGGGTTCAAAAACCACATTATTCTAATTGCCCTGGATTGGGTCAGGAGAACTTGTTATCCGGATCTTCAAGATATGTCCATCTGCCCTCCGTTACATCTTCCTCAGAGAGAGGACCTTCTCTCACAAAAGGAGGGCCAGGGTCTCCATCCAAAGGTCAGGACTCTCAACCTTCATGCTTGGTATCTGAAAGGCTGAGATACAATAATTGGGACTTTCCGGAGGACGTCATGGAGATGTTGCTTTCGGCGAGAAGGCCAGCAACAAAACCTTTGTATCGTTGCCGCTGGAAGAAGTTTTGCAAGTGGTGCAGGAAAAAGAATGTTGATCCTTTTCTGTATTCTATTCCAGAAGTATTATCCTTCCTCTTATCATCGGCACATAGAAGTCTCAATGTTGGGACCATTGAAGGTTATCTTGCAGTGCTTTCCATCTTCAAGCGCTCTTCGGATGGATGTTCCGATTTTAAAATTCCTCCGATAGTACAATTCTTAAAGGAACTCGCCAATGTGTTTACTCCTTCTTTCCAAGTCTGTTTGGGACCTTAATCTGGTTCTAAAGATTTTGATGTGTGCCCCTTTTGAACCTTTGCACACTTAAGATTACTAACGCTTAAAACAGTTTTCTTGGTTGCTTTAACATCTGCACGAAGAGTGAGCGAGTTGCATGCACTGTCTTCTGGGCCACTCTATACTGTGTTCCACAAGGACTGAATTGTATTGAGGGTTAAACCCTCATTCTTACCTAAAGTTGTGTCTGATTTCCGTTTAAATCAGAAGATCATTCTGCCCGCTTTGTATCCTCAACCTCATCCCAACAAGGAGGAAAGATTGCACAGGCTGGACCTGAGAAGAGCTCTAAGCTTTTACATTTCTAGGCTCTCCTAGCTTAGAGTGGATAAACTTCTCATTGGCTACACCGGAAGGAAGTTGCGTCAATCGGTGTCAAAACGAACCCTACCACGTTGGATTGTGCTTTGCATTTCAGAATGCTACAGATTGGCGGACATAGATCCACTAGAAGGTTTGAGGGCCATTCAACCAGAGGCATAGCCTCTTCGACAGCCCTTCAAAGAGGTGTTCCCATCAAATTTATTTGTGAAGCAGCGACTTTGTCATCGCTGCACACTTTTCTAAATACCGTAATCTGGATGTTTCCAACTCTTAAGAGCTTGCTTTTGGTAAAGCAGTGCTGTATTCAGCTATATAATATTGCAAATCTACTCCCTCCTCCAAATAACCTTTACACTGCTTTGAGAGTGTATCTAAGATGAGGAATACTTTGGAGGACACAATCCATTCGAAGAACAAGTTACTTACCAACTAGTAATGTTCTTTCAACTTCATGTTCCTCCAACGTATTCTTCACCCACCCATCCTACCCCTCTGTAGATTTTCCAGTGTTATTACCACTTCACCTCTCGCAAGGCTGACACCTGGCTACCTACACTCTCTATGCAGCAGAGCAAGAGGGGAAAAACAGAACTGAGACCAACGGGCGCTGCGTGTGTTACTTGTATACCTGATGACGTCACCCTCGACGGAGGCCTTCGAGTGGCTTCAATTTGGCGCACGGCACCCTCTGCCGAGAAAAAATTTCCGAAGCAGCTAAAGCTGGACGAATACATCTAAGATGAGGAATACCTTGGAGGAAATCCAGTCGAAAGAACAGTACCAGTTGGTAAGTAACTTGTTCTGCTATTCCATTATGGCTCTCTCATAGGTTCTTGCAGCACCTAAATGCGGTAAATGTGGCATGTCATAGAATTTTAATTTTTGTTATCCTCTTTCGTGTGCTGTACCCATTTGTAATGCTTCACCTGTCTCGTGTTCCAATATTTTTCCGGTAAGGGTCTCTTCCAACCTCTGTCTTTCTGTTGATGGTGTTACTTTGTTTAGGAGTTTGGTGCTGTTGGAAAACCTTCACTGTGAATGTGTCTGTCTGTCTTTCTCCTGACTAGGGAATGGAAATGGCCTTTTATGGGCCTTCCTTGTCGTGGGACCTGGCCAGAAACTGGAAGTAGCCTTTGTGTGCATTGAATTTGTTTGGGCTGGTTAAGAGGCAGCAGATGGCCTGAAAACACATTACAAACATTAAGTTAGTGTTACATCCATGTCAGTAGGATCGGCAGGCTGTTTACCTGACCAGTCAATGGGCAAAATGCTGCCTGGGGTCTGAGGTTAACTGTTCAGATCAGTAGTTCCAGATGTGATGGCCTGCTCATTGTTCATTCTTTGTGTGACTCTGCACTCTAGGTGGCAACATGGAGGTTTGAAGGGAGTGGCCAGTTTAGTGACTTCATGTCGGACGGTTGACTCAGCCAATGACTGCAAGGACTTGTGACAGTACAGGGAGTCGGGGGCTAACTGTGAAGAGAGTGGGTGAGGCAGAGAAGGGGAACACTGTTTTATCTGCTAGATGGTGCTGTAAACAGTCCAATCTGCTATTGAGCAGGAGGAAAATATCACACAATGTCAAGACAACTTGGATTCTGTGGGTTAAGACATAATGACAGCGATGTCTGGAGAGGGGCTACCTGATATGCTTTGGCATGGGTGAGACAACTGGGAAAAGGTGTTGGTCCTCATTATGTATTGATGAAATACTGACTGACAAGTAGGGCATGCAGTGTTAAAAATTAAACGGATAATGTATGAAGAAAGGATTTTAGGGGTGGCAATCGCCCTGTAACCAGAGGCGTTCCAGTGCCTCCCAAAGCAAATTGTGACAGGAACCAGATAGTGAGGTGAAGTCTATTACTTTTAGTACTATTAGTGGCAGCTTGTCACTTGGGTCCAAGTGTATTTTGATTTATGCTCCTTGTTTGATTTGAAGAGGTGATGCCCCACAGTCAACAGTGCTGATTGATTGAGATCACACCACGTGAGGGGTAGGAGTCTTTCCTGGAGAACTTTAGGAGATCCCACGGCAGGGTCGCCCTATAGGTAACTCATTTGGAGAAATCTGTAAGCATCACAGAAATCCTGTGTATACTAATATTTGAGCCTAAATATATATTATTATAATATATTGTAATATATATTGCATAAATGAAAGTGCAGGGTCCTATTGCCCTTCAAAAAAAGAGAGAGGGAGAGAGAGAGAGATTTTTTTCTAATCAATCAAAAAGAATCCTTTTTTTCTGCTCAAAGGCCATAAAAGCAGTAAACCTAAAATAAGTACAGCACATATATAACTGGTATACAATTCATGGTTCAATATTGGACGGTCATCACTAATTACATTCCACAAAGGCCTAGAGTTCAGTAGAACCCTCTCAAACCATCATTCTATTTGAGACAATTTTAAATTCCTCCGTCTCCAGGCCCTGACGTGGCAAATACCACATCCAGATGCGAGGTACCTTTGCACAGTGCTACTGCATCAGCCAACAGTCTTACTCCATGGTTCATGATGCAGTGATTCAAATTGTGCTGGCGAATCTTGGAATAGACGGGTCAAACAATCAGGAAATGCTGGAGGGATTTGTATCGGTCCTTGCTTTAAACCACAGGTTTGTTCGGTGTGCCAATGGGAGAATGTTCAGTGTCCTCTTCTTGTATAGCAAATGTTCAAATGACAACTTAATGTTCATTAAATAATTCCTGTCTTCATTAGAAGGCTTTTCTTTCAAGTCATTCCGACCTACGGTCAGTGTCAAACAGCTTGTCACTCTTCTAGCTCGAGCTCGGTCCCTAGGTCCCTATGCACATTCTTTGTTGTAATGGATTCCTTCCTCCCATGGATTCATCATCTATAATATCCTGCTCAGCACAGCTGCTCTTCTGAAACCTTTCTGCAGCCAGGGGGCGCAGCGCAGCTCTGCATTGGCTCCGTCACGCCCCCTTAATGCGCCCCGCGTCCGACATGACGTTGGGGCCAGTATTTATTGAGGGGCCATGCCCTGTAATCTCTATTGCCCTGCCCCCTCCCCCGCACTTGCGTGATCTCAATGTTACCTGGCCTAGTAAGATCGTTGTCTTTGTCTTCCCTCTGTTCCCACTCCCTTGCCTCGTAGTGCCTTTAAACACTTGTGTATAGGCACGTTATAAATATCTTATCCCATCATCATAACCTGTTTGAGGCTAATGCTGATGACACCCTCCAGCAGTTGCAATCGTCAAAGGTTACTGCAAAGTCCTTGGATCTGGCTGTGCAACACCCCTCTGCTCTTACTGTGGAGGGGGACCACGGTTTTGTACCTCGGCCTCATATGCCTTGCATAGAGGAGGCCAGGCAGCCCCGGGAAAACTGCAAGGCAGGAGATTCATTAAGGAAGAGGTGCCCTCAGAGGAGGAGCAGCGTCAGCCACTCTCCCTTCTGAATTGCAAGTTGCAAACCCCTTGTGATTTTCTGCCCCAAATCCCTTGTTAGGGGGAGGCTCTCCCTGTCTAGCTTGTGGTGGTCCAGGATAATGTCTGATGCTACTGTCTCCCTTCCGTGCAACACACCATAGACAATGACCCCCAATCACACCCTTTGGCTTCAGAGCCCAACCTCTTCGAGCGCAATAGAGCTGGTGCCACACTCTGAATATTCACCTACTTTCTATTGCCAAATGACAGGGTGGGGGTCCAATATTGGATCTGCTGCAGCTGAATTTCTTCCTATGCAAGAACAAATTCAATATGGTTAATCTAGCTCAGATCCTGGAATTCCTCAATCTTCCAGACAGGTTGGTATCACTGAACCATCAGGGTGCCTATCCATGGGAAGCACAGGAAGTACTGAAGGTTTGTGGTGGGCCAACATCACTACCAGTTCAAAGTCCTGCTGTTCTGTCTTTCTTCAGCTCCCAGGGTTTTTACCAGACTGCTGGAAGTTGTAGTGGCTCACCTCTGGAGGGAGGGCCTTCATGTCTTTCCCTACCTGGCCGACTGGCACCTCCGACCTGGTGTCGATGCCTGTACAGAGCAGGTGCAGTCGATTGCGCAGCTTGGGTTTTTCCCTGCGCTTCAAAAAGTGTTGGGTTTCCTTGTCCCAGTCCCTCTGGTTTATTGGGGTGGTCTTGGAACTCGCCTGGGCAGGGCATGCCGACTTGAGGACCGAGTGGCAAACATATCCTGGAAGGTCCATTTCCTGCAATCAAAGGGGCAGGTTCCTGCTTCAGCCTTTCTGAGCCTATTGGGCCTTCTAGCATTCTGGTGATTCCACAGCCCCGGCTGAGCTTGAGATCACGCCAGTGGCTGTCATGATCTGTGCTTCCAAAAGGTCAGGGTTTTCCCAACTCCCTTGGAAGCAGATCCATAACCCAGGTTCCGAGTGCCAACCAGTCCCAATTGGGACCTTTTGGACCCTGTCCTGGCGCCAGTGGCACCAGGCTCATAAATATGCCCAGTCCCAGCGCTGGAAGCGCCGGGCTCATAATGCTTGGGTGGACTTACCTGCAGCAGACCATGCTGCTTACTTGCCTGCCAGTTGAGCCTCTGATCCTCTTCTGTTTGGAACTACTTTTCCTGTTGGGTGGGGCAGGAGCCACTCCCTACATTCAGAACACTGGAACTCTTCTGGAAAGCAGGAACTCTTTTCTTGCCTAGGTGTCTCCTTCCACAGCCACGCCTAAGCACTACAGGAGGCTATTTAAACCACACCCGATGGATGAATCTTGCTTTGCGTTATTCTGCATCCTCTGCAGCAGAACGCTCATCGTGTCTTCTGCATCTGATCCTGGGCCTAAGGAAAAAGGCTTACCATCCTGAATCCAGTCTTCAGCAACACCTATAAAGACAAGAAAGAACAGGTTAGCATTACGGTCCTCAGTGACAGCTCTTCACTTACCTGGTCCATCGGCTGTCACCAACGCCTCGCGCTGCATTCCGGCATCTGAAAGACAAAGGCTTACCTACTCTTCGTGCGCTCCGGAGGTCTTCACACTGCATTCCGGCATCTGAAAGACAAAAGCTTACCAACTCTTCGCACGCTCCGGAGGCCTTCGGCGCTGCATCCCGCATCTGAAAGACAAAACAAGGTGCGTTTAAAGACATTGAGGAACTTTAATACTCCCGTGCCATTACTCCTTTCCACATCTAACCCAGTGGGTATTCCGGCACCCTGCAGCCGCTCCGAACTTGTACCTGCAAAATAAAAAGACAGTTAGAGCGCATCGTGAAGCAGGCAACAAGCGCTTACTTACGTGCTTCCAGGCGCTTCTATTCATCACACGGGCTCCATCTTCAGCTCACTTCAGCCCGTCATCCGCCATCGCCGGAACCCTGCAAAACAAGAAACATCATTACTAAAGACTCTAAAGACATTAGAATTACTCGAAACTTACTGTTCGTGCAGTAAACGACGGACAGCAGTCCTCTGAAGTCAAGAGGCCTGCTCCCCTTATCCAGTGAAGAAACTGGTTACAGCACCCTGCCCCGAGGCAGATGGAGAGCACGGCGTTCACTTACCTAAGGTGAGAGCGTTAACCTTTGGGGTTCTACAGGAGAAGAGAAAGGGAAGAAGAGAGAGACATTCAATAACCCAGTTCCTTAATCCCATATTTTCTATCTGCAGACATCTTACCCTTCAAGTCAGACATACAGTGCACAGAGGTCCAGCCCAAAGAGCCAGCCGTGTGTTACACATCACCTTTGCAGATACGGTATCCGCCCAGTCAAGACCGGCGCCTCTACGGGAATCAGGTGAGCGTTACAGTGGCTCCTTTGTGGTCGCAGTTTCAGGTCTGTATACCAGACCATCTGCAGGTACCGAGCCAGATGGCTCAAGACCTTAAGTGGTAGTCCATGAGAGACAATATGCTGAGAGGTACATTGGTTCTGCAACCCTTACCCGAAGTGAAGGTGGTCACTGGCACATCTTTGGTGGGTTGGGGTGCTCACTTGTCGGACTTTGCTTTGATGACTTTGTTGTACTCTGAGTATCGGGAGCACATCAATTTGCTGGAGTTGAGGGTGATCAAGGTGGCCCTGGTTGCTTTCCTCCCCTCTGTGACAGGCTAGACTGTATTGGTCCTGATGGACAACAGTGTCCATGCCGTTCCTCACCAAAAGAGGTGGAGTGGCAACCTTACCGCTATGCAGAGAAGCAATGCGACTGCTGTTTTGGACTCTGGAGAAACAATGTTCTTCTGACATCGGCCCATCTTGTTGGCGGAAAGAATGTCATGACGGATGCCTTGAGCAGACAAACCTCGGCCTTCCACCAGTAAAAGCTCTGCCAAGAATGTTAGAGGAGCTTTTCTCCTCATGTCTATCTCTTTGCTTGCAGTGTGAACAGTAAGTGCAAGTTCTGGTGCAAAGTATTTTCTCGTCAGGGAGCTCTAGGGGACGCATATACGGTTGAGTGGACATTCAACCTCCTTTATGCTTTCCTGACGATTCTGATCATTCCGCTGGTTCTCAAAAGATTGCCCCTGGTGGGGACCATGTTGACTCTGATTGCTCTGGACTGGGACTGAAGGATGTGGTACCTGGAGTTGCTGGACTTGTCCATCTGCCCTTCCTGGTGCCGCCACGATCTACTTTCCTAGTCGGAAGGACAATTTCTCCACCCAAACCTGTGCAGTATGAACCTTTACGCTTGGTTGCTGATAGGCTGAGATGCAAAGAATGAGACTTGTTGGACAGCACCCTTGATGTACTGCTAGCAGCTTGGAAACCCACAACAAAGTCTATTTATGCCTACAGATGGTGTACATTTTTAGCTCGGTGCCAGGAGAGGGATCTAGACCCTTTTTATCCTGTGCTTGATTTCCTGTTTTGGATTTGTTTGCCGTCTTGGGCCCAATCAGGCATGCAGATCGGCACTGTGAAATGGTACCTCGCTCCTATTTCGGTTTTTAGGAGGTCCCCGGAGCAGGGCTCATTCTTAATAATCCCCACAGTCATGCAGTTCTTGGTGAGGTTTGTATAACCAGTTTGCACCACGCCAGTTTGTGGTTCCTGCGTAGGATATGAAATGGATGTTGACATTCCTTATGGAAGCTCTGTTTGAGCCTCTGTTCTTGTACTTTAAGATTGCTCACCCTTACTGTAAATTTCCCAGTCGCCATCACTTCCAATAGACTGGTGTGTGAGCTACAGGTATTCATTTCAAAGCCCTTATTTGGTTTTCTCCAAAGAGAAGGGGACGTTGAACATGAGACCCCCCCTCCTTTCTTTTAAGTGGTCTTGGATTTCCATCTCTCTCCAAAGATCTATTTTCCTGTGTTTTTCCACTGCCCCATCTTTCCAAGGCAAAGGAACAGTTCCTTCTGCTGGATCCTGTGCAGGCTTTCAGCAACTACGTCTCTCGATAAGGGACGTCCAGAAACATGACCAGCTTTTTGTGGGTTAGGCTGGTGCCCAGGGTGATAGCGCTGTCACTAAAAGGACCCTGCCGAGGTGGATCATTCTCTGCATCTTGGAATGCTATGATCTGCCTGAGGGCCGCTAAGGATATGCATGAGGGCCGCTCGGAGCTCATTCTACCAGAGGGGTGGTTGCCACCTCTGCCCTGCAGATGGGAGTCTTTGTCATGGACATTGCTAGGCTTCTCTGCACACGTTTGCTAAGCAATACTTTGGGGCAAAACGCTTTTGCAGGGCGGTCCTTCAGAGTTTTCTGTTCTAGGTGGGGCCTTGTGCTCTCCTCCCTCCTCTATATCCACATTATGCTATGGGAGTATATCATAGAAGAGGAATCCAAGGGAACAAGGACTCAATTAGAAGATCAAATTATTTACCTCCAGGTAACACTCTTTCTGATGTTCCTCCCACGGATTCATCGCCTTTCCAAACTGCTCCTCTTGGCATATCGCTGGTACTCCTTTTCAGTTCCATGGTCTCTCCGCATCAGAGTGCTTGGGGGGGGGGGAGGGTGGAGCTGAGGTCACGGGGCATGGCGCCGCGGTACGTACTAGTGCTGACATCATGTCTGCTGAAGAGGTGTCGGGAGGAGCTGTGTGGTGCACTGTGGTGGCTGAACGGTTTCCATAGATCAGCTATGTTGTGGATAGGGATATCGTCACAGATGAGAATTTGTGGGAGGAAGGGATCCATTAGAAAGAACATTACCGAGAGATGTTATTTGTTCAAGCCGTTTTCTTTACATGTAATGCACGCAAATCAAATATATAACCAACTCACTTCTTTCCTTCTCTGCTCAATACCAAACACTCAATCTAGCTGGTTTAAACCTATGTGAGTGTCTCTCTCTCTGTCTGCCCCTTTTGCCCTCCCCCTCCTCTCTCCTTGATCTTTGATCTCCTCCTGCCAAAGATCCCAGTCAACAATGAATGGAGACTAAGATCTTGCCAATTATATTCATGCTTCCCATTTCACTTCTTGGGATTTCCCACCCTAAGAGAGAAGGGAATCTGTCTAAAAAAGGCAGTTCGAGGGGATTGTGTCCTCCGACATATTCCAGATCTATGACGGGTAATGTCCACAGCTGTGCTGCTTCGGAAATGTTTTCGGCAGAGGGCGTCCTGCATTGATGACGTCGATACGTTGTCCATCGAGGGCCTCTGTCGAGGGTTGATGTCACCGGATGTTATTTATAGGATGCACGGCGCCCATAGCCTCAGTTCCATTTTTTCTGCAACGTGTTTGCTTCGGAATCTCGGCACGCTCGATTCTTCTGTGCAAATATGTCTGTCTTCTTCTGCTACCCCGAAGTTGGGCTTTAAAAAGTGTCAGGACTGCGGGTCAAAGATGTACATCACGGACCCGCACGACTTATGCCTTTGGTGCCTCGGCGAATGCCACGACAGACGACTGCAAGGAGTGTCAGTCCCTGACGTCTAAGGCCTTGCGTCAACAGAAGAAGAAATTGAAGGTACATAGGGTGTCTAAGCCCCATAAGTCAAAGTCCGCTGGGCTTTTGACCGATGACTCGAAGGGCGACTCTCAGCGTCGGCGATGTCCAGGTGGTCTCAGTCTAGGAGTGGTTCCCGCCATTCTAGGAAGCGCCGTCACCGGTCGCCTTCCCTGTCTTTGTCAGAGGAGGACTCCGCTAGACGGTTAACTTGTCCCACCAAGTCTTTGTCGCCGGCCGAATGGGATTCAATCCACTGGCAGATGTTGGGGATTTTCGAATCGCAAGGCACAGGTCCATCCGCGCCTTCGAAAGAAGCCGGAAAGGAACGGGCTCGGTCCACCACTCGCACGCCTTTGGGCTTCGGTGATCGGCGCGATCATCGGGAGCCATCGAGGTCCCGCTTGGACAAGGGAGATCGCCATAGCCGTGCCAGGTGCAGGTCCCGGTCCTCGACGCCATCGAGACCGTTGGAACATGTGAAGCCTTTGAGGAATGCGTCAATGCCATTGGTGTCGTGTCCGTGGAGGGGTTCTCTCGAGGCTCCGCACTCACAGAGGTTGTCAACGCCGTCGGCGCCTCGGTCGACATAGATGCCGATTTCCTCAACGCCGTTTGTGGAGGATTTGCTGGAGGTGCCCAGGAGGGCTGTGGAACCTCTGAGGAATGCTCTCAGTAAATCTGTGAGGCCTGTTTTTGAGCCGTACTCTGTTCCTCCTTCCAGATTGGATGTGTTTCAACCTTTGGATTATATTTCGGAGGTGGAGGAAGGGTCTGAGGAGGAGATGGTTGTGCCTCCTGATGTTCCTCATGACTGTGTCTGAGCACAGTCAGTTGGAGGAACTGTGTCAATCCTTGCATGACGCCAGTGGTCTTGACACCTCTCCGGAGGTGGAGTTTGGCAGGACTGAGCCAGAGACTCATGCCGACTCCTCTTATAGACGTCGCATGTCGAGGGTGACTGAATTCTTGGGGTGGTCTGCGCCACCTGTCGATTTTGATCAGGATGATCTGACAGACATCCTGGACCAAGGTCAACCCACTGACCCGGTGTTGCCATTTCACATGGCTTTGCAAAGAAGGGTGGCAGCGGCTTGGGCTGCTCCGGAGAGTCTCCCGGCAATGAATAAGTTGCTTCCGAAAAAATACTGCCCAGGCAGTAGTGACCCCTGTTACTTGTCGACTCAGCCTACTCTGGAGAGTTTGGTGGTGCAGACGGCTACGGCCCCCACAAAGCAGGCTGCGTACCCTGCCATCCCTCCTGATGGGGACGATAAGGGATTTGATGGTTGGCAAAGGTGTTTTCATCTGGGGGTATGGCTTTGAAGGCAGCCAACTCCGTTTGTGCCTTGGCGACATTCACTCACACTGTGGAATTGTGCATCTTTGGCAGCTGGGCATGTTCCCCAAGGGGGAGGAACGGGATGGTTTTCTAGCCCTCGTGCCAGACGGCAAGGATGCCCTGTGTGAAGCCGTTCAGTCGGGTTTGGACACGGCAGACTGTGTCAGTCGGTCCATGGCTGCGAGCACCGTGATAGCAGGTTTGCGTGGTTGTGGAAGTCGGGGTGTTCTCCTGATGTGCAATCTCAGCTTCTCAACATGCCCTTTGATGGGGTCCATCTGTTTGGCAGCAAGGCTGATGAGAGCCGTGAGAGGTTGCAGACCTCCAAAGCTGCAGCAAAGTCTTTGAGCACTGTGGTAAATGAACCTCCGCTATTTCGTCCCAGGGGACAGCAATGGAGGGGCAGTTCCTTTCGGTACTACTCTTCCTTTGGTAGATCGAGAGGAGCTGCCAGTCAAAGGGGCAACCGTAGGAGTACAGGAGGTGTAAAGCAAGGTACTTGAGGTGCCAAAGCCGGTCGGGCAGGTGCCTCTTTGCCCTCAGGCACTGCCGCAGCCGCGTCATCTCAGTCATGAGGCCATCTCCCATGGTTCTCCGTTTGGGGGCAGACTTGCGCAGAATCTTGGAGAATGGCGTGCCATTACTTCAGATGTGTGGGTTCTGGAGATCCTAACCCACGGCTACTACCTTCCCTTCCGGCAGAGGCCTCACGATAATCCACCGGGGAAGCTCTTTGAAGCGTCCGGATCCCCTCCTATCCCTGCTGGAGAAAGGCACCATAGAACTGGTGCCTGCAGTGGAGAGGAAAAAGGGATGGTATTCCCCTTATTTTTTGATCCCGAAAAGAGACTGGTGATTGAGACCCATCATGGACTTGCGTGGGCTGAACAAGCTCCTCTGGAAGGACAAGTTCAAGATGGTAACTCTTTCTCAAGTCCTCCAGGCCCTTCAACTTCAGGATTGGTTGGTTTCTCTCGACCTCAAGGATGCTTACTTTCATGTGCCGATTCATCCCAAGCACAGGAAGTACCTGAGGTCCGCGGTTGGCGACTCGCATTTTCAGTTTCGGGTCCTGCCGTTCGGATTGACCTCCACCCTGAGGGTCTTCACCAAGCTGATGGTGGTGGTGACAGCATATCTCAGGAAAGGGGGGATTCATGTCTATCCCCACCTGGACGATTGGTTGATCATAGCACGCTCTCCCTAGCAAGACCTAGATAATCTGTCCGTCACCTGCCACTCCCTTCACAAGCTGAGCTTCTCCCTCAATTTAAAGAAGTCTCATTTGACACCTACCCAGCGGCTCCAATACATTGGAGCAGTGTGCACCACATCAATGTGCCCAGAGTCTCCCGACTTTCGAGTTCTTGAGGTTGCTCGGCCTCATGGCATCCTGCATTTTCCTGGTGCCAGAGGCCAGGCTGCGGATGCGATCTTTAATGCAGTGGGCTCTAAAGAGGCAGTGGTCACAGTTCTTCGGCAGAATGTCGGATCCCGTTCAGATTCCGCCCTCGGTTGCACAGGATCTTCTGTGGTGGGCCGTCGAAGGCAATCTGATGAAGGGAGCTCCGTTTTGGCAACCTTGGCCGGAGGTGACGATCGCAACGGACGCATCCCTCATGGGCTGGGGAAGCTCATGCTAACGAGTTGACAGCCAGCGGCCGATGGTCTCCGTCAGAGTCCAGACTCCACATCAATCTGTTAGAGCTGTGGGCCCTCAGGCTAGCCCTGAATGCTTTTCTTCCGTCTGTGTGGGGGAAGAATGCCCTGATTATGACGGACAATACAGTGGCCATACACTACCTCAACAAAAAAGTGGGGGCAGGGTCACTCCCGTTGATCCGGGAGGCGATGCAGCTCTGGTTCTTGGCCATCCAGCTCTGGTTCTTGGCCATCCAGCAGGAAATTTTGATCTCGCCAGTTTATCTGGCCAGAGACGTAAACGTGGCGGCGGACGCTCTGAGCAGGCAGAACGCGGTCTCTCACGAGTGGGAGCTGGCTCAGGAAGTTCTGTTGGAGATCTTCGACCTTTGGGGAACACTACAAGTGGATCTCTTCGCCATGAGTGTCAACTGGAAGTGTGAAAGATTCTGCTCGCGGGAATTTCCTCCAAGAAGAGCATTAGGGTACGCGTTCGTGGTGGAGTGGTCCATCCCACTGCTGTATGCATTTCCTCCAGTCCCCGCCATTCCGCAAGTGTTAGAAAGGGGGATGGGGGGGACTATAACGTCCAGGTTGATGAACCCTTGGCATCCGTTAAGGCCTTTCTGCGAAGTCAGCAGAGTCTTGAGGAGATTTGAGGAGACCAGCTTTATTCCACGAGTGTTTAACTTTTGCAGCTGAAACAAGTCTGTCTTGTTTACCCCTTGGAGGCAGGGCTACATGTTCAAGAACTCAGCTGCCGTGTGGAACGGCGCAGAGCCTTCAAGAGTTTTTGGGAGTCTTTGGGAGGCTGAAGGAGGCATTAGCACCGTGAGACTCTTTATTCATCCCATACTCATTCTGTACCAATCATGATCTTGGCGGCGGAATCTAGCGCCTCAGTCTGTGTGAACATGGTCTCTTCCACCGGCCCACGTACAAAACATAGAGCAAAGACTCTTTTGGTAACGGACCTCCATCAAACACCCCTTCTCCCGCCCTGTTGGAAGCGTCCTGTTCCAAATGCAAACAGAGGCAACTGAAGTCTCCTGTGATCTCGGAGCGGCAACTGCACAACCAGTTGCGTGCATACGCGCCGCTGCAAAATGAGTCCATGCGCGATCAATGGGTTAGCCAGCTGAGGAGGGTGGAGGGATATCCAAAGTGACTGAAGGGAATGCAGAAGAGGAAGTGTTTCTCCATTCACTTCCTGATACACAACAATCGGTACAGACTTTCTTTAATGAGGCTGTAACGGTTAAACAGATGAAGAATGACAAGAGTAACAAAAAGGTTGCACGTTCTTTACAACTAGTGGACAAAACCACAAAGAGTGACTCAGAAATATTGACGCAAAAACAGAACTTTCAATTATGTCTCGACTATGAGAAGAGAAAGATCTCTGATAATGACAGAAGCGGCCATATGATGGAGAGCATTGCAACACCTCAATTGTCACAGAAAATGAGAGCCACGCAGGTGAAACAACTATGGCAACAAAAATTCGAAAGGAATAAGACTGCTCCTTCTTTGGTTCCATCACCAGCCTTACACAACAGGGATTGGCGTGACTGTCAATTGATATTACTGAGGTTGAAGCTTTAATGAGGAGCCATGAAAAACGTAATTATGTTTTTGGCAAACGGTTATCATCCAAATGAAAGCTCCCGAACTCTGCTATGACCTCGACACCTATGCATCCCATAGGAAACTGTGTGACACGAATACCACCGAGCAGGCATCTGCTATTGCTGAATATGGGCCCAATAAAAGATGAAACTGATATCATGGAGACGCGAATGACACCAGAACAATAGAAGGCGATCAAATAAACAGCGCAAGGATCAGCCGACACCAGACAAACAGGAAGTAGATCCAACTACAATGATTGAACTACAAAACATGCTGATGGCAGCCTCAAGCCACACACTTGTGCCATTTCTTAAATTATATGAAACAATTCGCGAAACGATGAAAGACCAAGCGACATTATTGGCACGCATTCATACTAAATAAATATACTTGGAATCTTTTACCACCAAACTACAAGCTAGATTAGACACTGAAGCCGAGGCAACCAGCGGCAAACTAAATTATTCGATATTGCAAGAAATGATAGGTCGGACAAAGCACTGATGACATCAGCACTGATTAAGATGATCTGGAACACGCACCCGCAAAATATGTGCGACAAAGATACTGACTTAAAGCAAGGCCCCACCACACAGGAACCTAATTTGCAGACAAAGGAGAGGCAGTGCCCCGTCGGCAGCTGTTGAATCTAAAACAGAAGAAAATTAACAAAGTGTAATAGAGGATCCAAAATTGAGTATGCAAAAAAAAAACGAATTTGTCCCGAAACAATAAGGAAATATAAAAGCATCTAAAAAAATTCAATTGAAAGATGACCCAAACCGGAGAATCCCTGGAAAAATACAGGAAAGAATAAAGCAGAAAGTGCGTCTATCTGCACAAGGAAATTAAACTTTGCTGATTTTCGAACATCATAAAAAAGATCAAAAAAACATGCAACTCAAAACAGATAGCAGTCAATCTAAGAGAGGGTCCATGCCTGGCAAAAGGCTGAAACCAATGAAGAGAGTTTCAAGGGCGTTCCTGATAAATTTTACACCGGTTATCACAACACCAACATAAACCCAAAAACAAGGTGACCCAGAAAAAAGAACAGCTGTTAATGAAGCAACAAGAAACATCTGCTAGAGATTGCACTGAAAGAATGACATTGGAGGAAAGAGTCCAAAATGAAATACTGATAAATCTTTCCGTATATGTAGAGGAAGATCTAGAAACCTCTCTGATAAAATCACTAAATGAAGATAAAGCCTCCCTATTCATTGTCAATGAATATAAAGGACATGCACTAGAAAATGAGCCACTCGAATTGTCTTGCAAATATATTTCAGACAATGAATTGGACATATCTAGTGAAGAATCTTGCAGTGCATCAGACAGTATCTAACAAGATCTGGATGCCAACCTAATATCCGGATAGACCATCATCGGAGGAGGAGAAAAATTGGCTTAAATTACCATCTTATGTCGATCCACGACATAATGAGGCATTGAATACAATAAAGATGGAGCGAATTGAAGAAAAGAATGACGGTCTAATATTAAATAGAACTAATTTCCATGTGATACCGCAATTACAACACATCACATCAGAGGATATTAACTTGTTGGAGTTCATTCATGAAATAATCGCAGATAAAGTATGGATTCAATTTAGAGACCAACAAAGTCTAGAAAAAGTGATGGATAGTTCATGCCTTTTTCTCAAACTGGGATTTGGCTGTACTGGAGTGTGCAGAGAATATTGCCGGGATGGATCTATCTGATATTTCGTTTCATGATCATTTGGAAATGACATCAGTAGGAAGATGCAACCAGCACTCTATATTAACAGAGATCGAGTCCTACGAAAATAATTTGACGAGAAGTCGAATAATAAGAACAAACACAAAAGGAGATAGATCATTCGTAATTAAGAGACAAATATTACGACAATCAAAGGTTCGGAAATCATCTACAAGAACACAGACAACTGTAACCATAAACTACAAAAAAAAATACAAAGTTCAGCCTCTGCTCTTGGAATACCAGAGGATCAGCTAATTTGTTTGGAATTGAAAATGATGATTAGCAGAACATCAGATACTTTGTCTGCAGGAAACATGGCTATACAATCAATCAGTCTGCAATGGGTATTTGTGATGCATGAACCCTGCAATAAATCGAACAAAAGGACGACCTTTGTCTGGCCCATTAACCTTGATGAAAATGGATGGCAGTTTGGACCTAGTGGAGACAAGAAATCTTAATCCCTGGAGTCAAATGACCATTGTTTAATATAAAACCAAGAATGATCAACAGAAAAATGAATTAATGCGAAAAAGGAATAGGAAGAAACTTGGAATTATAAATTTCTATTGGAACTCCGTTGCCATGAATGATCTATTCATTGACATTGTAACATCTATGGATGCCTCATGGGAAAAAGATAAAACAGACAGAATTCATCATCTGTGGAGATCTGAACATTAATTTGCTTGATCGGAATGGAAAGGAAATCCCTTGTGAAAAGTTGCCAATGCATGCCCAAATGTGGGCCAAGTGGTGACAAAAGAAACAGGACAATAATCAATGGTACCCTGACAGATGATAGACCACCTAAATCAACCTGGCCGAGGGGTACTTCAAGCCCAGTTTTGCATTATATTTAAACAACTGTTGGAATCAAGGATGACATCATAAACTTAACAGTTCATTCAGAAATAGTGACCATTACAAAATTTCAATCAAATGGATGACTAACTCATATTTGACAGCTAAGGCCCCAATTGCACATCTTGAAACAAACTCCAGATTGAGGATTTCCGATCAACTGGCTGGTTTAAAGGAAACGTTCCGCAAAACATCTCACACTGTGAGGGAGAAATTGTAATGTGAATGGCTGCTGAAACCATTTAACCAATTAAATTCGAACAGACAAACCAATAGATGGGAAGCATCTGCACGTATATGATGCACAAATAGCAGCAACAAAAAAAAGAACTGCAGAAAAATCTAAAAGTTGCGGCAAAATTGGGCCAAGATGACAGAGAAAAGGACCAAACTTCTAAATAAGCATCACAAGACTTGAATCAATATAACAAAGGCGACCATGCTACAGACCGATGCAGAGCATATGCTATTAGCATTGAAAAACAAATACAGCAAAGATCTATGGAACCTCTTGTATGGAAACCATCAATATCAATGTCTCATACTTGATGTTTCAGAGGTAGACTGGAAAGCACACTTCTTTGCCTAATACAAGAAACAAAATGACCTTGAAAGATCTGTCTCCAAATACAAATTTGAATTGGAACATTGCTTGGGAATACAAAGAATTTCTTACACATATTCAACATCTAAACACATCAAGGGCCCCCGCCCTGATGGCCTAAGTAATGCAGTTCTTGAACAGAAGCCTGAAGCATGGGCGCGAACCTGTTTATGCAGATATTCGTGATGATTGCTGAAACTTAATGTGATCGCGACAACCTGGAAAACAGTAAGAATACCCATTTTCAAACACGGCGATAGGAAACTGCCTACCAACTATTGTCCAATAGCCCTATTATTTGCAGCATTATTGCTACGGAGATTAACAGATTGGGCAAAAGAAAATGGAAGACGAGATCCAAGGCAAACTGGCTTCATTAGGAATGTAGGTACTAACATCAACCTGATGCTCCTTAATTTTATTAAATTGGAGGCCATAAAAGAGAACACCTATTCATGCAGCGTTCATTGACCTGCAACTTGCCTTTGACACTGGTAACAGGTCAAAATTGTGGGTTAATTTAGCGAAATGGCAATGCCCATCCAACATCATTGAACCGATTAAGGCATTGTATACAAATACATTGATCAAAATTAGACTATTGCACACGGGAGTCATATCCACAGAGATACAAACATGGAATGGCCTAAAACAGGGCTATCCTTTGGCAGCGACGCCGTTTAATTTATACACCTCAGACTTACTGGACAATCAACGAGTCATACTAACAAATCCACCAAAATTGAACGCCACGCAAATCCCGTACATCATGTATGCTGATGATTTGGTCATATTGGACAAAACACAAGTGGGATTACAAAAGACACTGGCCCTCATTACGACCCTGGCGGATTTATTCCGCCATCGGCGGACTTTTCCGCCATGGCGCAAAGTCCCTTTACGCCATGGCGGATGGCGGACTTACCGCCCCATTCCGAGGTCGGCGGGGCGGTAATTCCCCATTGACCCATTTACCCTTCCCCATTCCCATTTCGGCCCCATAGGGCTCAATGGGAGTGGGGAAGGTGTTAATTACGCCACCGTACACTACGGTGGCGTAATTAACACCGAGTTCCCATAGCGCCATGGATTTTTACGCCCGCAAAAAGCGGGCGGAAAAATGACCATGGCGCTCTGGGAACTCGGAATTGGCGGTAAGGGGTCGGCGCAGCTAACGCTAGCGTAAACCCCTTACCGCCAGGGTCCTAATGAGGGCCACTGAAAGAATTTGAAAACTGCACAGTGGTGAATGATCTGAAGATAAATACCAAAAAATCCCCTTGACACACCAAAAAAAGGCAAAAAATAAACTCTGTAATCTTTCTATAAGGAAAAAAAACTAGAACTGGTGAAGTCAATCAAATACTTGGGAATTTGCTTAAACCAATCAATCTGAAAAAGAATGGGTGGACCATTTAAAAGCTAAGGTGAAGTCTCTGGCAGGACAAGGGCTGATACTCCATAATGTTTGTTACATTTTCAGTGAAACCAATCATTGCCTTTTACAGACAGAAAATAGCTATTCTCACATATGGCAGTGAAGCTCTACTAAATCTATTTAACTAGACTGTATTGATAACCAACATAGTGGTGGACGTGCAATTAAACCTGCTAGTTCAGGTATTGGTTCAAAGCACCCAGACCTTCTAAAGAATGTCGGAGTACGAGTGGAGCGAGGGAGAGCAGGCACAAGACCCAGCGCTCAGCTTCAAAGAGGTGCTGGGAAGCTCATTGGTGGATGCAATGGCTCAAGGGGTAAAGCCCTTGCAAGACAAATTGGCTACCTAGAATCCCTCCCATGCCAAAAAAGCAAAAAAGCACTGAAAAGAGTAAGATCCTGTCCGCCAGGCCCAACGCCCTTCAGGGGAGTAACCAAACCCACAAGAGGAAACCCTCTAATAACCCCTTGAGACGTGATTACGGGGCGAATAAGGATACTCCCAGAGGCAGCTGATGCTTTTGGAAAGCTGCAAAATGCTTTCTTGCATAAATCGGCTGTGCCAGGCCTCCTGCCCCCCTTCCCCAGGGGAAGACCGTATGGTAGATGCAGGCAATAGACTCAGAAGAAGAGTCACCAGAAGCCACAACGTCTTTGCAAGATGAGGATGGCACGCCTGAGGAGGATTTGGAAGAGCCCACCAGGAGCAAAAGAGCCCGGAAGGAGAAGAACCTTGAAGGGCATGAAGGGGAAATAGAGGACATGTTCAATCCGGACAATATCAGAAACCCCAGGTTTGCGGACTGGCAGCCTTCACCTAGGGTGTTTAAGTATATGGCACAGAGAATTAGGAAGGCACTAGGCAAAGAAACAAGACACTGCATGAGGGCAGAGTGCCCACGGCCAGACCTGGTAGGTAAAGTGGCAGAGGCACCTGAACTAGATCCCAAGATGCTAGAACTCATCACCAAAACAGCTAAAGACCTGCGCAAAGGCATGGATGGGTCTTGCAGAAGCTGTCAAGAGAAGGTGCTAGGCCTCACGGGCCCATTAGCTAAGATTATGGACCTGGTGGAGCTCGCCGGCGAGAAGATAGACGCAGACGCACTAGAAAATTGGGCACAGAGAGCAGTCTGTCGGCTCGGTAACGTGAACTGTGCAATCTCTTCTGAGAGAAGAAGAAGCCTTCTAATAAAAATAGATGCAAACTGAGTGACCTAGCCACTTACGAAGAAGGCGAAGCAGCACAAGGTCTCCTCTTCGGAGAGACCTTGGGCAAGGAAATGGGGAGGTTTGTAGGGTCCTACACCTCCCTATAGAAGGCACAAGCCTCCATTAGGAAAATCTTTCTGGGCAGAGTTTTTGCCAGGAACGGTCGCTATAGGGGTCGAGCGGTCGGTCGGTTCCAGTCAGCGAGGAGACCTCAGAACAGCAGAGCCCGCTGGGAAAACAAACCAGACTCCTTCTTACTCTCCAGAGGAAGATTCCCCAGAGGTCGCAGGGGTGCAGGAAGAGCGCAGGGCCCTAACACATGTGAGACCCTTTATTTAACCACCATTGGGGGGAGGACATTGCAGTTCTAGCAGAACAGGCACGCGCTTTCCATTGATGCTTGGGTGCTGCAAGCAACCAGAGGCTTACAGATAGATTTTATGCAGAAGCCGAAGCAAGAGTGAATCCTGCACCCTATTTATATGGTGCAGACAGAGAAGGAGAGTCTTCACAACAAACTAAGGCAGCCAGAGGAGAAAGAGGCTGTCGAGCCATGCACAGAGACTCAGAGGTTCGTGAGCAGTATGTTCTGCTTCACAGGAAAGAGAAAGTGAGAACAGTTATAAACTTGAAAGAACTGACCGGCTGGGCGATATACCGACATTTCTAGATGGAGGGTATTCACCAGCTGAGAGATATCGTGAGACAAGGGGACTAGTTAGCCAGGATAGACTTGAAGGACGCGTACCTCACTATCTGTGCAAGCCAAATTCTGCCTGTTTCTGGCGTTAACTTGGGCCGGGCGGTTTTGGCAGTTCAAGACAATGTCTTTCAGGCTAGCATCTTGGCCACGGGCATTCAACAAGCTTATGAGACCAGTGGTAGCATCAATCTGAGGGAAAGGCATCTGCATAATCGCATATCTAGAAAATCTACAGCTATTGGCAGATGACAGAGAAACACTAGTATATGGGACAACAAGGATGAAAGAGCTCCTGAGGTTGTTAGTATTCCTAGTCAATCAAGAGAAATCTGACATGACCAGACGAAAAGGCTAGATTTTCTGGGCTTCGTAGTGGATTCCTAGAAGGCGATGTTATAGTTGCCAGCAAGGAAGATACAAGACATCAAAAGATAGATCAGAGTATGTCTCGATAAGCAAGCAATCTCATTGAGTGCTCTAGCGAGAGTGGTGGGCACATTGGCGTCACACATTCGGGTCATATTTCCGGGCCCTCGCATTACCGGGCCCTTCAGAGATTGAAGATCAGACACCTTTAGCAGGGGCTGAAGTACCATCAAACAATCCCCCTAGATCACAAGTCCATTACAGAACTAGAGTGGTGGTTGCAGAATATGGATACTTGGAAAGGGCGTGCCATCTTCGGAGACCGGCCCGCGCTAGTGATGGAATCAGACGCCAGCAGATTAGGCTGAAGTGCCTGATGCAGCGCTCTAGAGACAGGCAGGAAATGGAGTGCAGAAGAGTTACAGCATAACAAAAACTGTCGAACTCTTAGCTGGGTCCTTTGTTATCAAAGCATTCACGAAGGGCGAGGTGAACTTGTGCCTCCTCCTGCTGAAAATGGATAACATGTTGGCAGTCTAATAAATCGTGTAGGTGGGAGTCCAGACTCCTAGCAGAACTAACAAAAGATTTCTGGCATTACTGCCTGCCGACAGGGACCGCAGTAATGGCAGAATATCTGGCAGATACACTCAACGTAGCGGCAGACTGGAATTCTCGTCACCTGATGGACTCCAGTGGCTGGAAACTGAAGGGAGGTATTCCAGCAGTTAGAGCAACTTTGGGGGCCAGTACACACAGATTTGTTCGCCTCCAGACTGAATGCGCTGAAGTGCAGATATTTCAGCTGGAGATTAGATCCGACCGCTCTGGGTTCTTATGCATTCCTGCGGAACTGGAGCGGGAAGCTGCACTATGCATTTCCCCCATTCATCATGTTAAGCAGGGTACTAGCAAAGAGATACACAGAGAGTAAATGACTCGGATAGTGGTGGCCCCCATTAGGAAGTCACAAGTGTGGTTTCCGACTGATGGAACTTTCCATAAATTTCCCACAGATTCTCCCGTCAGGAAAGCACCTGCTCACGGACCCAGATGGGTCGATTTACCCTATGAGAGTGAAGGGGAACTCTTCCCCTGATGGCGTGCAACGTATCTGGGAGCGTTGGCCACTGCCAGGGATTTCAGAGCAGGCTGCTGAGCTTATCGCAGAATCGTAGGCCCCCTCTACGACACAGCATGGAACAAATGGTCCGGTTGGTGCAAAAGGAGTAGTATTCATCCTGTTTCTGCCCCTGTAGTAGCAGTCCTCAATTTCCTGGCCTCTGTTACAGGACAGTAAGGCGTTCAGGCCATTGGAGTGTATATGTCTGCGATCTCGGCTGGGCATTCGCACGTAGACTGGGCACCACTGGGTGAGAACCCATCAGTGGTCAGGCTCATGAAGGGAGCCTGATTTAGATTGCCTCAGAGTCCGAAATATTCTCAGCTATGGGACATAACCATAGTGTTGTTTCCTGACAAGCCGGCCGATGAACAGATGTCTGTCCCTGAAGCAATTATCGGGTAAACTAGCTATGCTCCTATGCTTAGTGTCATGCAGCCGAGTCTCGGACGTTAAGGCCCTAGACGTGGACAGAAAGGCATATGGTCGGGATGGAGTTACCTTCACGCTCTCTAGGAGGACGAAGACTAACTTTGTGTCGATTTCTTACCCCTATTTGTCCGGACAAACGAAATTGTGCATTGCAGCATGTATAAGGAGTATGAACTCTGGACAGCTGAGATGTGGCCGCCAGGGGTTTCACAGCTCTTAATCGTGCGCTGGAAGCCCTAAAAAGCAGTAGCAACAGCCACCATTGCCAGATGGGGTCGCAAGATCATGCAGTTGGCAGCGATTGCTCTGGATAACTTTGGAGCACATTGAGTGAGAGGCGCTATGGCCTCTAAAGCTTTTGCAACAGAGGTGTCGTTGCAGGATATGTTAAAGGCGGCAGACTGAGCTAGTGATGGCGCAATTAAAACATTTTACTTTAAACCGATTCCGTCAATAGTGGAAGCAGTAGTTCAAACAAGCATAATGCCCGCCTCTGGTCTTGAAATAGAAAGAAGATTACTTCTGCATACTGCGCAGGGAGTCTTCATTCTATTAAAGAGGAGGCAAGCATTACTTTCCCGCCCTGCGCATGTATTGTCTCACAGACTGCAAGAACTGTTATTGTTATAATGCATAGGACAGTGCATTTCTCCACCCTAATGCCAATCCCTTCTTTCTGGTTCACAGAGAGGACCAGAAGACTGAGTGAGCAAGGAAAGGGGGACAGCTACAGCGCAGGGGAGCTGGCGCGAATGACCATACCAGGTTATACCAAGTGGAGTTGGAAAGTTTCAGGAACCATTTGATTTTTCGAGTTGGTTGGAATTACTGTTGTGGATCAGTTCAGAGCATCCAAAGAGGTGGAGCAAAGGACACAAAGTGACCTATAGACAGAGGCGTGTCCCGTTAGACTCCCGCAGGATTTGCTACTTGCGCGCCAGCCATGCTTCCTCCAATACGCTCATTGCCTCACTTACGAGCGCTGCCTGCAACTCCCTCAATGCCGCGCTCTGTAAATAAATGAACACAGCACTCTTTCTGCTAGAGATGCCAGTGTACTAGAAAATGAACACTCTACAACGCATTCTGAACATTTCTTCTGTTAACACTTGTACGTTATGCAAATGCTATGTCGCTCTACAGAAAGAGTGGCGAATACACTGCTGAAGAGTAGGAAAAGAGGTGGCGCAAAGGACGGTAAGTGACCTATAGACAGAGGCAGGGAATACCAGGAACTGCAGAAGGAGTGAGATGAGAGGGACATATGGTTCAGAAAGAGAAAACAGAAGAGATGGAAGAGAAGATGGAGTCATTTTCAGTTATTTTGTTGAAACTGCTGAACAGTAGTGTTAAAGAAGTTGACGCATAATGCTTGCCTCTGTGTCTTTAATAGAATCAAGACTCCTTGCACATTATGGAGGGATAATCTGTATTGGCAGGTGGACAGGCCGGACCTCAGCATGAAAAATTACTATTATTCAAAACATGCCTTTAAACTCACTCTCCAGTTTGACCTGCAGCATAGATTTGTGCATTTTGATGCTCTGGTTTTACAGGACCGTGAATATCGGGGGTAACCATTTTAGCTTGAGACTTATGTGGTAAATATGTGAATAGTTTCATAGAGCTGCTGGCTCTGACTGACTAAGAATTGCAGATAAATGTATTTTCATTCATGTGAATGTGCCCCTATGCCAGTCACGACAAAGGCTGCACATGAAATACTGTTCATACTGGAACATCCTTGTGCTGAAACATATTTCATGAGTTCAAGCAGGTGGCAGTTGTGGGCTTAATACATAAGGGCACAGGCACAGCTGCAGCAAACCATCTCGGATCAATCTGGCGATGCGAGTAATAGAGCAGATGGGTAGCATTAAATGCAGCCGGGTAGCGCGGGGGGAGGTGCAAATCATGTTGCCAGTGCTAAGCCATAGGTTTGATGATTGCGGGGGGGGGGGTAGATTCTGAGGGAGGAGGGGGATTAGTGAATTTCATGTGATGTTGAATATTGATGAATTGTATCCTGTGCTTGCACAGTTGCTTTGTGTGGTACATCGTGAGACTGTTCCCAATGCTTATTCTGTTATTTGATTCCAGGTAAACAATTATAAAATAGCACCCAGTGATGTAAATGTTTCAACTGTAATCCGACATATCCTCTATATATTCTGAAATATAATTTTGAAGGAGCTTCCAACTAAGTCATGGCGTTACTGTAAAGTATTATTTAAATATAAAAATTGCAACGGTACTTTTTTTTTTTTTTTTTTTTTTTTTTGGGGGTGGGGGGGTTTGGGTTGATCCCACTATCCCTTCTTGAGTGGTGGTCTGTCCTTAACCACATTTGGAAGGGAATGAGGGCTTGGTCTCCTTTGGATAATTAAACCTGCGCTAGGTTTACCCATTGCTTGGACTGAACACGTGTTTGACCTCAAATTATTACCAGGCTTCTGTTGAACAAAAGGCTACTGAAATGTTCAGACCAAGTGTTGGCATACAATAATTCTAATAACAATATACATTAAAAGCAATTGCATAAACGTACAGATTGGTTGAAATAAAGCATTTGCAAATATATGGAACCTTACTGATACATGTCTGCTATAAAGAAGATAAGGTACACAAGACTAATAGCTGCACTGTTGCTTTGAACTGCGGTAATGACTATTTTATTGTACCAGAATTCATTGTGGTATATGCTGTAATCCTTTTGAGATGTACATACAGACTGCTTATTTTATTCATCTTTGTTTCAGCCTTTTCTCGATATTGTTCTGTATATATTCAAGCTAACAAGTGCCATAGGAGCTCAGGTATGTTTTCTACATTAGAAGTTCATAGCATTGATATTATTGGAAGCCTAACATTATTCTAGAAGTAAACATTGTTTCCAAGAAGTAAAACCTGTTTATTTAATGTTAGATCTAATTAGAAACATATCCGTGTTCATGTGTGATCAAATTTGAGGTCAACTTGCAAATCTTTTCTTTAGACTTTGTATCATTCAAAGGATCTTATAAATCCATATAAGTAACATATTAAAATGTTTGGTGTCTAAACGCCATTGGAAATAAATCTTTCAAATTGCCAATCTAACCCATCACTCCAGCCGTTGTGAAAACATGACTATGTATACGCAAATATGTTGCAAATTCATGCTTGTAAGTTGTCTACCATCTAGTAAACTTTGATCATAATAATTCTTTTTTTAAATGAATTCTTCTTTTATAACACACTTAAAACCAGAGATTGGTTTCTAAGCGCGGGATCAGGATTCAAACCTGTGTTGCACTGTTGCCTTTCTTCCAAGACAAATGCTTTGCCCCTTAGCTATCTTCCCCCCCCCCTATCATCTTAATGATAGCAAATAAAGGTCTATTTGCCAGGCCCTAGGGGAAATTAAGACTAGGGCCAACCCTGCACAAAGAGATCAATGAAAGTTTTGAATGATAACCAGCAACACATGCAGCCGTGATAGTTATATGGGGCCTACTCATTTCGGAGTTGGAAGGGCTCCAGGGACAAAAGATTCCCACCTGTTGCGCAACATCTCAATTGTAGGAAGTAAATGGGGGATTCATCAGAGCTACGCAGGTCCCATTTCCTCATATATATATTTTGGTTTCAAAAGAAGATTGTGCTCAATGTTTCCTACTTGAGTATGAGGCTTGTTCCCATCCTCCTTGACCTAGTGTTCTGTTCCACACATAATGGCCCTCATAGGGCGTTTGGCAAGCATGACTATTGGTGCTGGTTTAGGAACACCTGCCTTTGAGTGCCACCCACCTATAGTCTAAATAGTGGATGAAAAATAGGAAAATGCCTGCAACACTGTGTTCAAGTACAAGCTTGGCAGGGAGGCTCTTTGAACTGTTGCAGTGCTGCTAATTCAATGCTCCTCTTACACCTGACTTCAAGATGACAGATGCAGTTCTGAAACCCTTGCCAATCACTGCTCCAGAATTGGTTCTATAACTCCCAGGGTGACAGTCCTCAGCAGCCAGATAGCCCTTATGAGAACAGGAGAACCAGCACAAAATGGGAATAACCAATCGCACTCAGAGGGAAGACACAAAACCACAGTGTAACCAATCACAATCTTTATTGAACAAGAGGGCACTATATAAGAGCTCAGGGCTCAGCTGTTGTCATAGACTTGGGATAGAAAGAGCAAGGTGCAGAGGATGCTGACTTGAAAGTTGTTACTTGGAATGCCCAGGCGGGACCCCTTCACTGGTTAGTCCTGTGGCTAAACTAGGGATTGAACAAAACCTGGAAGCAGAAACATCCTAACAAGTGGGCAAACGGTGCAGCTGCTGCACCTCCCCTTTGGGAAGGGCTGACACTTGGCAGCCTGATGCAAGGAAGTCTGAACACATTTTGTTTACAAAGCATAAATGTAATGATTGCCCTATACTTCGGTTGATAGCATTTCAAATTCAGCTGCTAAAGGTTTAACGTATCTTCACCATGGTAGAATTGGCATTTAACTACAAAAAAGGTGGCAAAGAGGTAATCTTCTGCTTTGTTTAAATGTGGCCGGAGGTGTGACGAAGCGCAAGGCATTGCCACTCTGAAAAGGGTAGGAACATCTTGCTATGGTATCCCGAAAAGGAAGCAGTATCCCTGCTCTTTTCCCGACCCTAGAAACCTCTTCACAAATAAACGTATGAGTAGTGGTCACCCTGACGTTACCCTAAAAGGAACTGATGCGAGGAAGAAAGTAACCTGACTTCCTGAAGATTACCTTGTAGATACTGGCATGGGGGAGAAGAACAGAGGAATAAGGATTACCTCCAGGAACCACTTTAAACATTGTAGTGGTGGCTGATTTCCTATTGGTTCCCTCCCAATAGAAATAGAGGACGAGAAACAGGAAGTGTTTTCAAGCCTTCCCTAGAAGAGCATGAAACTGGAATCCTGTGCAAGAGCAGAAGGTGCTGTGGATACTACCATATCCAGAGAGAAGGGAGCCTTTGGTCTCCAGCAGTCTGTGGCGATCTAAGGAAGCCTGGAATCTGAGTGCACCCTGCAAAGGAATGAGGGTGCCAGCAGACATCCGCTCTGGAAGATAGCAGCTGGGAAAGCCATCAAAGTAAGACCCGAGAGCCCAGGAGAAGTTGTAGATGCTTACCATAGCGGCCGAGAACCAGGACCCTCATGGACCAAGCACCAAGGCATGAGGTGGACTGGGAAGGCGCAGGGAGACCACAAAAACCCATTGGAAGTCTATGGTAGAACCAACACCTAGTGTAGCATTACAAACCAGAGATAAGAGTAGGAGACCCATAAGGAACTGGGGGAAGCCAGTGGTTTAGGGTTGAGTACCTGTTGAAGTCTACGGAAGTAGAAGTAGTAGTAGACCTTGACCAAAATAAAGGCTCAGTCTCTTACTTCCGACACCTCAGAGGTCATCCTCTGTGCCAAGGATACTAGTCTAACCCTGCAGACACATTTCTGTGGTTCCCTTGCCCTGGCCTCACCTTTGCTCTGTCTCTGCTGCAAAGCCAGGCACTGCATTTTTGAGAATTGTAACAGGCCGTCTTGATGAGTTTAGAGCTTCTAATGGAGTGTGCCCTATCTCAGATTCCTCATTTTAGATAGCTGGGAAACCTTTTCGACAGCGGGGGGGCCTCATGCAACCTTGATGTCGAGATCCCTCGGTGTGTTACTTCCTTGAGGCCGGATGTGACTTTGGCACCTGTATAATAGCCCATACCATGCACCATGATGGTTTCTTCTTTCCACATGTTCGGCACCCTTTCAGAACGATTGTTTTCCACCTCAGAATTATTTTTGCCAATATTTTAATTTTCTCCAAGAAAATAAAAATATGCTGTGCTACCAAAAAAGCTGGCAGGACCTCGGTGCCTAAGAGACCCACTATGAAGCTTGCCTTGAAAGGTCCTCCAAACCACGTCGACTCAATTAACCGGCAGCACCCTTTCTCCATCCCTCAGTCGCCCCAGCATCAACGTTGAAGGACTCGTCGGCAGGACGGATTCAACCTCGATGTATGCTCTGAAATCTACAACAGATTGTATGGGATCATTCCAGTACCTCTTGGAATTGGTTATTCTTTTTGGGTTGCCACTGGAGTAGTATTTTATATTTTATAGGCACTGTATTACATGGACAGGTGGGTGTTAAGTGAAAATCCCTTTTACACTTAATCAAATATACAAAACATAGATTTAGAAAGACCATTCAAAGACTGCTCCGTGCAGTCTTTCTGAAACAAACGGTCATGGCCCTGCTGCACGCGAGTTTCCGCAGGGATTGGCGGGCACATCCAGGCCGGACTGAAGCAAAGGGCGCAGCAAGTAAGTGTGTTGGCTTCTGTTAGTATGTGCGTGTCTGTCTGCGAGGTGTGTGAGGATGTTAAAGTGGGCGGGGTGGGAGAACAAAAGGGGGTTTGTTGGGATCTCCCTTCCCAGATTTAATGAGTGAGGGTAGGTTGTCGGGGAGGTCAGTGAAAATTTCAGAATATTAAAAGCTGCACCAAAATAGGCCAGAAAAAAACTCTTTTTTTGTGTGCAGCCTTCAATATTCCAAAATTTCACATAGCACCAGGCAGGTGCTGCCATCAAATGCAAGAACAGCCTCAAATGCTCAAGTAATGCCATCCAAATATGATGGGCAGCTTCTCCACATGCCTAGTTGCTGCCGGGATCAATTCTAAGAGGCCACCTATTCTGGTAAATTGGAAAAGACACTAATATCTAGCCAAACTCCAGAAAGGTTGTGCGGTTTAGCAGTGTGACTGAAACGTAAGAGTGTGTGAGGGTAATAAGATTGAGTTAAGAACACAGATATCCCTTTTTTAATAATTCAAGTTAGGCAGAGTATATGAAACACTCTAATTATTAGGTTTTGGACAAACTCTTAGCAGTTAAATTCATAGGTAAGTAAACATTCACTGTCAACATATGCACATCAACCTTGGGGTCTTCTTGCAACTTGCAAAACAGCACAAACACTTTATTTTTCATACAGTTAGATCAGTGTGATAGAACATTGTAGTATAGTAATAGTAAAGCATGTGAAAAAAACAAAGTAGAGAACAGGTAGTAATGTTAAGATTTCAGAAATACAATACACAGACCTTCACTTGTAAAAGGAAATGGGGCCTACTGCCATAAGAGTCCCGTCCCAAACGTAACCCTTTGCAGGGAGTTGGGAGTCTTCTTGTAGGTGTACGCGTCTTTCGTAGTGAAGAACAAAGCATGCTAGGTTTTTAGGAGGACCTCTCCTAATACCTTAGGGGAAGCCCGTGGGGAGGGGGAGTGTCATTGACCACAACTCTACCGATCACAACTAGGGAAGGGAGAGTTGGGTGTAGGACATTACACTGTTAAACCCTATGAGGTGGGGGATAGACAGATATGTTATCACACTCCCTGTACTCCGATTCTGTCAGAAGCCACTTGTTAGGCTTTTGAATCTGCTAGGCCCACTTACTGTGTATTTTGGTTTCATTGGAAGGGTTTTAGGGGTCGCTGATGTAGGGTTCACTTTTGGGGTCCGGATTTAGGTCTGCTTTGCACTGGACAGTGGTGTGATCTTGGCACGATGAATAACCGACCACTAAGTTACTGACGACCGGAGGATAACCACAGGACACAGGCTGGTCCTGCAAGGCCCCTTTTAGTACTAGAAAGTTGCAACTGCTGGGGAAGGGCTCTTGTCACACTAGGCAAGGGTCTGTGGAGTCCCAGGTGTGGTCTAGGGACAGCACTTGTGCATCTAGGTAGCCCATGTATGAGCTGGTCTGTCCTCAGGGTAGTCCCGGAACACTTTCTGAAGGCTATAATATTTAATTGGTGACTATTTTGCAAACGTTACGCTTCCAACACATCCTTGCTCCCACCACGCCCAGAAGTCTTATTGCACAATCTCTTAGCTTCCACAGACCCATTTCCATGCGCGCCATTCTGCAAATGGGCCGGATCTGGCACATGGAATCCCTGAAGTAATGCGGTGTCCGTGCACTTTACCTGCTGTGTGCGGGCGTGGCGGAATACATTTCAACCCGGACAGTGGATTTCATATGTAGTGGTGGCTCTAAACGGAGCATTTTGTGGTTTTGTTTTTTAGATGAAGGAAACGCTTTTTGTGGTGATTTTTATTTTTCTGCACTCTGCCCAACCTTACAAGTAAGCTCTTCACCGCATCTGTACATGGAGCAACAAAACACCATTGCCAATATTGGTGAAAGAAATGCCATTGTCATGGAATAAGGCTGCATTTTTGGAATCAATGTCGTCATTGTTGCTGAAGAAGATTGCAGCATCATACTAAAACGTAGACATGCTTCCATTGATTATACACCTTCAGCCCTCTCGCTGTGAATAAACTGCATTACAACGGGCGCATACTCCTTCTTAGTGGTATGGATAAGAAAAGGATTTTCGCTTTTTACACAGATTTTTCTTATCCTGTACTCCACGCATTCTTACAGTAAGTTCTTCAACGCATCTTGTAGATGGAGCAACAAAATACCATTGCCAATGTTGGACAAAGAAATGCCATTGTCATGGAAGAAAATCACATTTTTACAAGCAATGATGTCAGTGTTGCAGGAGAACATTCCAGAATTGCATAAAAATGTAGCAATTTTTCCATTAATACACCTTCCACCCTCTGGGTGTGAACAAACTGCATTAGAACAGTCCCATCCTCTTCTTCGTGGTAGAATTATCGGAGTGGGAAATAAACGCTTCACTGCTTTCATCAATCTCTTGAGTTGATGCAACACATATGAACAAGGCGTGTAACCCAAATGTTTAGCTCCATACTGTACCAAGACAACATGAAAAGGCACGAAAGTGACCACTTCTTTGCAAAGGTCAATGACCACGCCGAAATTGCAGTGTAACGCTCACCTGGTTCCCACGGGGGCGCTGGTCTAGTCTGGATTGCTGTGGCCTCTTCTAGCTTGATGCGCAGGACCCGGAACACCGAATGGACAGGACCTCCAAATCGTGCTTGCCTGGCCCGTAGGAATATCCTTCTGCAGATGAGAAAGGGGATTAACAGTCTGCAGAATAGTGTGCTAGCTCCCCCCTTCCCCCTTCGTTCCTCTCTAACTTCCTCCAAACCCCGGTTTAAGCTCACCTTATGGTTTGGTAGGATGAACTCTCCATCCTGCTTCTGGTGCAGGGGCGCGCGTTCGTCCAGTTACTTCACTGGTTTTCAGTATGGCGCTGGCAAAATCCACTTGACTTTCCTGAGCGATGCGCCGTAAGTATGAAAGTTCAAAGTTCAAGTGAGGCCCCCTTTATGTTGTCTTTCTAACCTGTGATCTGTCCTTTATTTCAGGTGCAGAATGAAGGCGATGCGTCGAGGGGTTAAACTGCTGAGGTGAGTAGTGATGAGGGCGATCCCTCTAAATGTCCTTATCATTCCCCAGAAATGTCTCTTGTCCTTTCCCCATAGGGGCCGGGGTACGGTACCTGCCAACGGGGCGGCGCCGACCCGAAATGTGGAAGAAAAGCCGGTAAGTATTATGGCTGTTAATCAGGCTTTCCTTCTGTGTTCCTTCTGCTCACCTTTTGTTTCTTCCTCTCTCCCCTAGGTGCATAGATGTGGCGTCCGATGCTGACAGCCGCGATGGAGCCGGGAGATGTCTCGAGGACAGGTGAGTAAAGCGTGGTGCTGCAGCGAGCAACGCGATGATTTTAAATGGAAGTCTTTCTTCAGGGATGCTGGCGAGAAGATTCCGGATGCAGGTAAGAAGTTTGAAATAGTCCTTGGTTTTCACCTTTCTCTTCTCTTCCTTCCTTGCAGGTCTTCCAGGTTCGAGGCGGGTGTGACTGGAGTCCAGGAGCAGGAGCAGACACGGTGAGCGTTAAGCTGCAGGAAGCAGAACAACGCGAAGCTTGAGCTGCTGTCTGGGCGTGGCTTAAATAGCCTCCAAAGAAGTACCAGGTATGTATCCTTCCCCAACTAGGTATGTATCCTTCCCTGGCCACGCTCGAGTGAAAAAATAGTCCCTATGAAAAAATAGTCCCTTACAGGTCTCAGGGAGGCCTGAAGCATGCAGCATGGTCTGCATCAGGTAAGTGCACAAAACTCCCTTTATGAGCCTGGTGCCTATGGCGCCAGGACTGATGTCCAACATGAGCCTGGCGCCAAATGCGCCAGAACTGAGTCCAAAGGCCCCCTATAAGGGGCCGCTGAGCTTTTACCCGAGGGCATGATGCCTGCTTCCGGGGGTGCTGGGCCTGGCCTGGTGCTCCGGGGGTAGGCATCATGACATGCAGACATTGACAGCGCACCAGCATTACTCCACACTTTCTGACCCGAAATTGCCATGCAAGTCTCTTTCCTGGGCATACCTGTGCAAATGTTCCACGAAGGCATCACCCAATAACAGCACTCTGCGTCTCTCCATTTCTACCAGTCTGAGTACACAAAGTAAAGTAAGGATTTGTTACCGCCCCTGCCTGTGAGGCAGAACCTAAGCAGTTAATTGGATAATCCCCACAATCATATTCCCATTGACCAGCATGCTTATAAGGGCAGAATGTTGCACATGCAGTTTCCGAACCATGCAAAGTCTGCGCCCCAGTGAAGCGGGAGTCTTTCTTCCTATTGGTGCGCTTTCCAATGACGTACACCCTGAGCACCTGATAGGACAATCCCTACAGTCCCATTCCCATACGCCAGCATGGCGAGAAGCGCAGAATGTGGCACGTGTGGTTCCCCAAGAACGTCGAAGGCCGGGCCCGAGTGAAGCAGGAGTCCTCCTTTCTATTGCTGCACACCCTAATCATCTGATTCGACAATCCCCACAGTCCCATGTCAGTTGGGCAACATGGTGTGAAGGGCAGATTGTAGCACGTGCGCTTCCCAAAGTACAGCGAGGGTCGCACCCCTGTAAAACTGGAGCAGTCCTTCTTCCCGTTCCACTATCTTCTCTGCAGCACTACCTCATTGGGTTATGCTTACATAGGGACACACGCTGCCATCATCCAACACTGTCAGTCCTGTACAACACTTCAAATATACCGTTACACGATTACAGTACAAGTGTGCCAATCCAGAGCACGTCCACTGCAAACTTCAGTAAAGGTATGCACGATTTCTCCATCCGCAGAATGTGGCACGTGTAATCCTGAAAGTACAAGTGAATCTGCTACCTTTTCGTGATAGTGAGGCGGGGTGGCGGGGGAAGCAATATCAAACTGGGTAGGGGATTGAGTCTTCCATCGTAGATGTATAAAGGTCATAATAGCAGGATGTGCCACGTGCGCATTCCCATCTACAGTGAGGGCCACGGCGCAGTAAAGCAGGCACAATACTTCTTCCCTTTGCAGTGGCATTTTTTGCAGCATTCCCTTATTGAATACTGTCAAATTATCAAACACGCATGCACCTATCACATAAAAAACCTCTGCATTGCACACTATCATTTCTGTACACCACTCCATATTTACCGTTAGACACTGTCAGTGCACATTCCGTTTAATTCTAGAACCCCTCCACCAGAAACTTCTGCTAACGAATGCACGATTGCAGCATCACCAAAGATCCTGCGGCACACCCAGCACACCTTTGGCCATGCACGCAACAGTGCAGCCCTTGCCCACACCCATCACACCACTATGGATACATGCATGCAACCAACCATGTGGGCAGCTAACAATATGACAAACGTAACATACATACTGGCACTTGTACCCAACTGACCCACACCGTAGAACATCCATTCACGAAACTGTCACAATTAGCAGAATCCACAAACATACCACAGCCTGCACCACCCCTACCCACTGCCGCTCACAAAGTCTTGTGTCGCTGGCAACCTAAGCACAACAGCTTCACAACATCGGGCCTACTTAAACAAATCTGCACACAGCACACTAACCAAGCACATTTAAGCTGCACTCTTCCATACTCACATTATATACCCACTGCACCCTGTGGCCACATTACACACCTTCTCAGTGCACTATCTCCTACCGCACACCAAATACTGTAGCATGTTGCAACTATCGCCACAACCATGGAACGCACAATAAACGCTTTTCAACTCTCTTGTAGGCTGCTGTAGCATGCCTACAATGTGCTCCACACCCATTCTCTAAAGATCCCCACCCTGTGCCTCATGCACTGTCAAGCCTGCATTGCTGCAGTGGGTGTGCTGCCACTGTGCACATACGCACCACCGGCACCAGCACTCCTACCCAACCTCCGAACCGCAATGGATATATACAGCCTTAAATGCAACAGTTACCATATTCTACAAACATTACACTGTCTCCGGCAACCCTACACCCTTTCATTCACATACTATAGTCTTACCCACTGCCACTCAAAGTATTGTCACTGCCAACCTAACCACAAACTGTTCTCAACATTGCCCCTACTCCAAGCAATCTGCACACAGCACACTCTCCAAGCACATATAAGCTACACTTAAACCATACCCTCTTCCATACTGTCAATATGCAAACACTGCACCCAGTGCCCACACTTTGTGACGTTTCACTGCACCATCTCCAACCACACAGGAAAAACGTTACCATGTTTTAACAGTGACCTCACCTGCAAAACCAAACGTACACGAATGGCAGCTCACTTCTGGTGCTCTAGTGCATCTGAAATGTGCTCCACAAGCATTCCGTACAAGTTGCCACACTCTAACTGATGCACCGTCACAAACGCATTACTGCCATGAGTGTGCTCAAGCCTTAAGCTCTTCAGTTCATGGCCTTCGGCAGGGATGCACCAGGTCACCAAGTACGACAATCCACATACACACCACTGCCACCAGCACCCCTACCCAAC
The DNA here is from genome assembly GCF_040938575.1 of Ambystoma mexicanum. Classification (NCBI taxonomy): domain Eukaryota; kingdom Metazoa; phylum Chordata; class Amphibia; order Caudata; family Ambystomatidae; genus Ambystoma; species Ambystoma mexicanum. The sequence continues at coordinate 634,665,336 of NC_090922.1, read as the reverse complement.
ATTTGCACAGCCGTGGAGCTATGCAGCAAAAAAGTGGGACCGTTACCATAATTTAGAAAGAAACAACGGTCACCTGCCCCCCTGTGTACTTTCATTCACATACTATGGCCGTACCCACTTCCATTCACAAAGTATTCTGTCACTGCCACCCTACCCACATACTGTTTGCAACATTGGCCCTACTCCAACCTATCTGCACACACCCCACTATGGAAGCACCACACTCTACCGAATGCAGAGTAAGACATGATTGCTGCAGTGGGTGTGCTGAAGGCTTGGGCTCTTGACTGCATGCCTACGGCCTTGGGCCATGCACCCAATAGTCTAACCCTTCAACAGACCACCGCAACTTCATGCACCCATGCATGCCACCATGTGCCCAACTACCGCAATCCATCCGCACAGCCACTCACGCTACCACCCAACCTATGTCATGTGGACATCACTCCCCTTCTGAAAATCACCTGCTACCACTCGCCATGGAAAGAGATCGGCGCAAACAGGTTGCGGCACAAGCTATCGGGCTGTTATGACAGCTGCCTCCAATCAACACACAAAGTAGTTGCCTGTCTAGGTACCCGCGATTTGGCGCAATACGCACGAATATTCCAGCCACTCCTCCCTCTTCCTCCACCTATTCACATATCTCACATGAATCACTTCTCAATCCCCCACCCTGTCCTTCCCTTCTTGCCGCCAACACATGTCGTACAGTATATTTTCCAGACCCTTCCGCCGGCGCACCCTCCTCTGATACACTATGGCGGTGTTCCTGAAAACCTTTAACGCACAGCACGCTTCCCTCCAGTCAACCACTGGCTGCGTCTACTGTTCGCCAAGAGCACGGCGTCCCGCAGGCCAATGAGGCTTCCATCCGCGGAGCGAACAGGGTAATGGGTCCGCAGAGCACACCCAGATATCACTAATTATTTGGGGACGTACATTTCAGTCCTTTGCAAATGTACTGGTCCGATTTCCACCAAACACACAAAAGCACACTTTCTGACCCAAGCCCCTGCTCCTGCCGCAAATTTGGTAAAAATCCATCCAGCCGTTTGGACTGTAGCCATGTGTAGTTTTTCCCCATTCAGTCTATGTAACCAAAAAAAAAAAAATGGGACCCCCCTCCTATAACTTTGCGCCCCCCCCTACAACTTTGCGCCCCCCCCCCTACACGAAACCTCACCCAACTTGGTGAAAAAATTCAGATCCTGCCATATACTTTTTTGCAAAGTTTGGTGAGGATTCCTCCAGGGGGAGCGAACTTATAAGCCTCCGAAAAAGTGCTCTTCCCATGAATTTAGCAATTTAACCATAAGCGGGCCGTGTGATATATATTATGATGGTTTAATATGCAATTTGTGTATTTTCCAATTTAGATCTGAAATAGTATTTTAGTTCTGGAAAATCAAACCTTCACAATAAGTGACTCTTGCCGTACTGCAAGAAATTTAAAACACCGTTAAGTAAATGCTCACCATTCATATTAAGACCCCAGCCTTTTTTTTTACTTGGCTTGTTCATGGCAAACACTGCTTGAATACTATGGCTTCTTCAAATCTGTCGGTTAGGATACTTGCACATTTCTGGCAGCTTATAATCCATAACATCACCTATGCTGTGGTATGTGTGCCTTCCTTGTTGCTTCTAATCTGTCGGCTGAATCAATGCTTGAGCACTGGTACATTCTGTGAGATTGCTAATATCGGTCTTACCTTTTTGATAGGTCTGTGATTACTGTCCTCATTCTCTCCAATTCCTAAACTGTGTTTGTGCTAGAGCACATACACCTTTTTCATGGCTTCCAGTCAGTGCTCTTTTGGCCCCAGCGGCATGAACCTTCCTTGTAGCTTCTAAACTCTTGAATCAAAATGCATGCTTTGCTATATGTACTTTCCATGTGATTAACTAAAATTCAAAATCCATTCTGGGATTTGTGTCCCTTTTTCATACTGCTACTGATCTATGTACTTAATCTATAAAAAAAAAAAAACTCCTGTGTCTTGTCGTATTGATGCTGTTGTAAAAATGTGTTTGTACCTATGCTAGAACAAAAGTACCCACATTGTGAACAGTTAATGTTGCCCTTGAAGTGCCCTTCAAATGGGCCCTCTGGTAAGCTCTAGACTCTTGCATCCGGTTCTGGGACACCGTTTCACCAGCAAAATTGCCACCTTTTACCAGGCTGCTGTCTTCCCGCTCCAGGCAGAAGTGGCAGGGAACACGTCTCTATGCTCCTGGTCTGCTGTGGAATTAACTTCTGCTACTGCCTTCACTGGGCTCATCCAACCATTCTTATAGCGGTTAAAAGACTTTAACTGTGTCAGCTTTTGCGGTTGGTTGGGCCTGTTCAGGATTTGTCTTGGGCTTTTGGGTTGGTCTTTTAGTTTGGCTTCTCCAAATGGATTTTTTAATCTGTGATAATGCGCCTCTGCACATCGATTAATTATTACTTTCACCTGGAATTTCTGTGACTTTATGGCTTTATTATTGTTTGACGTCCATGCCATCTTGGATTCTTGCAACTTGCAGCCCTTTGGTATGTGGCCTTCCACATTCTCCACCGACTTAAACTGCAGCAGCCTCATCTGATTGCATTGCTTGTCACCTGCTTTCCTCTTTCTGCCAACCGCTAAGTTGGACAACTGTTTCTGAGAGAATCCACTAGCTCTGCTTCTCTGAGCAAGTGCATAGCATGTTCAGGTATTCCTCCTGCTTGACATATCCACTGATCGAGCAGTGCATACTGGGTTCTGTTTGATACTTCCATTGGGGAGTTCAGATTTTATAACCCATGGCTGGAAAATATGACACCTTGGTGTGGGTGGCAAGCCTGCAGGATCCCACTCCTTCCACCCACTAGTGTGCACTTGGGGAAGAGGCCAGACTAAATAAATCCCTTGCGGCTGAGTTCCTCAAATGTCAGCATAGCGCCCCTTCTAACAACTCACAGCCAGGGCTATTAATACAGGTGCCTCATTTTAGCTTTCTAATTGATATCTTCTTCCCACAGATTTCTCACCAACCCTCTTATACCACCACTCTTAGGGATAGCAAGTTACCTGTAGCAGTTCTACCATTCCATGTCACATGATATCAGGTTAATTAGGTGGAACTGAGGTCATGAGGCTTGTGCTCCTCCCTTTATGCGTGTGACAAGTCTGGCACCATATTGCAGTGAGGCTTCTGCTTGAGAGCTATTGCATCAAATGAGTGATTTGTGTGAAGGAGATTGTGTCCAGCATAGCATGTTCTTTTTTTTCCTTATGTGGACACCACTTTGTTTGTTGGCCACGCTGTAATCACCTCCGATGTCAACTCCTTTCTGGCAACCTTTCATAGTTTGGTGCTGGCAAATGACCTGAAATTATATAGCAAGAACATGGAAGTAGGAATTTGTGACACAACAGTTTTGTCTCCTTTTTGTAGTTATTAGGAATTGTATCTACTCTGATGGCCAACGTCTGAAGTCTTGGAATTCAGTTTGATAAGAAATTGACCTCAAATTGACTGACTGTTCTCAAATCCTGCTTTTCTTTTTTAAACTGTGCTATACTCAATGCTTTCAAGGGAGCTACGCAACGTCTTTGTAGTTGCTAGGTTTTCTGACCGTAGTCCGGGGCAAGGGTGAACCTTCCTTTCCCTAGACCTGGAATGAACCTCCCTGTAACCACCCCCAGACCTGCTGGAGAGAAAGGGGTGCTATGCAACCGGCAATGAAAAGATGTTAGGCCAGGAGTCGGAATACGCCGTGAGTTCCCTTATTCTTCACAACAGGACACAGACACCAACGAACCTGAAATTGAACCCCTATTTTCTTTTAACTAACACCATAACCATAAAACACTAAATCCAAGAACCCCTTCACCCTTCTAATCATTGTTCTCCTGGCGTGACTTTCCTCTGAGGGGACTGGCAACACTGCTGCACGTCTATTACACACTATTCATTCTTAACGATGGCCTGCGGGGCTGTTGCACATCATTTGTTTTGGAGTTGTCCCATTGGTATGGGGACACCACTGTCGCTGCTGCACTACAGCACGCATCAGCTGGGGCCAGGCCTGCTCTTTCTCCTCTGCTGTCTGCGTGGCCCAGGGGGCACGCAGCACACTCCTTGTCTGGCATGCTAGAGCTCCCCTCTTTCTTTCAGCGCCCCATCTGACGAGGGCAGGTCAGGCTTCATGACCATTGACCAGAGCAAACTTCTCGGCTGCGCTCCTCTTCCCCTCTCGGGATGCAGGTACCCTTTCCCACCGAATCCTCCACACCAGAGGAATGGTAAATCTTTTGGTCCACTGCACTCAAACAAGCCAAAAGAGACCCTGCAAAATCCTTTTTCTGTACGCCCTTAAGCCTGCCCACGGCTCCAACGGGCGAGGAACAGTCTGTGCTCCGCTGCACACATCTTTGACCTCAGGAGCACAGGAGTGCTTCCCTGCATCCAGGAAAGCAAGCGGCTTCCCAGAGGACCAAAGCCCCCCTAAGATGGCCACCCGCATGGACATTGTGTCCTTTGCAACATGAAACTCGCTGCCGCAGGCCTGGTTTGGCCTTCAACATACCAGCCAATAAAATCATGGCACCTTGGCCGGCAGGCAAAGCCGTGTAGCCAAGGCCGTGGGCAAAGGCCTTCTAGACTCTCAGCTGCTCGCCAAAGCGGCCTACCATCTTTGGCCTCCCCCAGCTCTGTCATGTATCGGGTAAGCCACATGTTGCCCTGCAAGGCATTGGCTCCACAAGTCACCCCCCTTCCAATGGAGCCCAAGGCATGCTCTGTCTCCCACACTCATGGCCCCTTCACTCCCCATCAGGTTGGCCCGCCTTTGTGCGCTCACCCTCCCGATGCTCCTCGCATCCTCACCCAAGCCCATTAGCGCCCGAAACTACCAGGTCGGCCAGAGATCCCAAACCTTGACCTCTGGTCCCACCCTCTTGCTTACCTTGCGCCCAGCGCATACTCCCTCACGCCGCTGTGTAAGCCTATCCCTCACCTGTACAATTAAGCACGCCAGTGCTGGATCCCGGTGCACACTCGGCCAAACTCTTTAAAATCTGCAAGGAGCTGGCCAACCCTGCTGCAGCCACTACCCCTCATGTTGCCTCCCGGGCTCTTTGCAATGCCCTTGCCTCTCACTTCATTTAAAAAAACCCAGGACATCTTGTCCGCACTCTCTACCCCCTCCTCTCCCCTCTCCATCTGTGCTTGCTGATCCTCCTTTAGCCACCCCCCCATCATCCTTCTCGTCCTTTCCTCTTTTCTCCCCTGACAAGGTTGCTAGACAAGTCTGATCTATAAAAGCATTGTCAAAACAGGTTCATCCCTGTTCCTCTTAAACCATCATTGACACCCTCGCTCCGGCCTTTGCTGTTTTTTGCAGCCACTCCTTTGCCTCAGGATTCATCCCCTCTATTCCGAAGCACTCCCTTGTGCATCCTCTTCTCAAGAAATCCACAGCTGATCCTTCCTGTCCGGCTAACTTATCGCCCAATTTCCATTACTCCCTTTCGAGTGGATTGTGTCCTCCAGCGTATTCCTCATCTTGGATGTATTCCATCCAGCTTTGCTGCTCTTCGGAAATTTTTTCGGCAGAGGGCGCCGTGCGTCGATGTCGTCGAGTCGATGGTCCCTCGAAGGCCTCCGTCGAGGGTGACGTCATCGGTGTATAAGTAGCACGCGCGGCGCCCGTTGGCCTCAGTTCTGTTTTTCTGCAGGTACGTTGCTTCGGACATTCGGCGCGCCTCGAGTTCTGTGAAGAAATATAATATAATAAGAAATATGTCCTCGTCATCGACGCCGACCACGACCCCGAGATTGGGTTTCAAGAAATGCAAGTCGTGCGGCTCAAAAATGTCGATCACCCACTCGCACCGCAAGTGTTTGTGGTGCCTCGGAGAAGGCCACGACATGGGGGCCTGTTCGAAGTGTCAGGCGATGACGGGGAAGGCCTTACGAGAAAGTAGTGGAAAGCTACAGGTAGGTCGGAAGGATCGAAAAGCCTTTAGCGTCAAGTCGAGACCGCATGAGGAGAAATCTCCTCAACGCGAAAGGCATTGCTCTAGATCCCGAAGTGATTCTCATCGCTCGTCGTCTTCATCAAAAAAATCGAAGAAACGACGCCACAGGTCTCCCTCCACCTCATCGTCAGACGAGTCTCCGAAAAGGATGAAATGCCCCACGAAAAATTCGTCTTCCGAAGATTGGGAAGGTGTTTGAGAAAGCGAAGCCTCGGTCCGCGTCTTCTTCGGAAGCCGGCCGGGAGCGTCATCGCTCCGACACTCGCGCGCCCTCGAGCCCGGGTGATCGTAAAAGGATGGATAGGGAACCTTCCAGGACGCAGAGCGATAAACGCTCGAGTCGAGTCGACCGCTCGAGGTCACCTACGCCGTCCGAGACCTATCACACCTCGAAGGGAAAATCGTCGAAGACTGCCTAGACGCCCTCGAAGCAGACCCTGTCGACGACCACTATGCCATTGACGCCTTTATCGATGTCGACGCCGAAACCCTCGGCGCCAAAGGCTCCAGCCAAGCCAGGGAAACCAGAAAAAGAGAAGGAGAAAGTTAAGAGCCTGGTACTACACCTCTTACTCCTCCTCTCCCAGAGAAGGTTTTCAAGCCTCTCCCTAGGAAGGAGTTTTTCAAATCCTTGACCTCAATTTTTGAGGAACAGGAGAGATCCGATGAGGAAAATGTACCTTTTGGATTGTAATATGGCACGCCAAATGTCCCGGAATGTTTGATCTCGGAGGAAAGCAGAATGAGGGATTTGGTGGAGTCTTTACATAATGCAAGTGGCATTGACACTTCTCCTGAGAATGACTTTGGTAGACCAGATCCAGGAGAGCATGCCAGTCCATCTTACCGTCAGTTAATGACCAAGGTGGTAGATTACTTGGGATGGGCTAGACCACCAGCCCAATTCGTCCAAGACAATTTAACAGACATATTGGACCATGGTCCCATTGAAGACCCAGTACTACCTTTTCATGTAGCCTTACAAAACGGGGTGGCCAAGAATTGGGAAACTCTGGATTCCATTCCTCCGGTAAATAAGTCCCTCGCATCAAAATACCGCCCAGCCAGTAGCGACCCCGGCTATCTGTCAAAACATCCAACTCGCGAGAGTCTGGTCATACAGGCAGCCACAGCTTCCAACAAACTTGCGTACCCGTCTATCCCTCCAGACAGGGACGATAAGCGTGTGGATGGTTGGGCACGGAAGGTATTTTCAGCCGGGAGCATGGCATTAAAATCTGCAAACTCCACATGTGCCTTGGAAACATTTTCGTACACTCTGTGGGAGTGCATCGCAATGGTGGCGGAGCACATACCAGAAGGCGAAGAAAGGGAAGGTTTCCTAGCCTTCGTTGGAGATGGAAAGGAAGCCATGCTGGAATCCCTTCAATCTGGGTTGGACACTGCAGATAGTGTAAGCAGGTCCATGGGCACTAGCACGGTAATGCGCAGGTTTGCGTGGTTACGGAAGTCGGGTTTTGCACCAGACGTAAAGAACCGCCTTCTGAACATGCCTTTTGACGGGTCTCACCTTTTTGGCAACAAGGCTGACGAGAGCCTTGAGAGGTTGCAGACCTCAAAAGCAGCGGCCAAATCTTTAGCAGCTGCTATTAGGCAACCTCAGCCTTTTCATGCACAAGGGCAATCATGGAGGGGACCATCCTATCGTTATTACACCTCATATGGAAAGGCGAGAGGAATGGCCAGTCAAAGGGGCCAAAGAAAGGCCACTCGTGGTGGAAAACATGCTAAGCCAGCTCCAGCTGCAGCCTCTCTGCCATCAGCGGCTGCAACATCCGCCACAAAACCACTTTGAGGACTTGCACCACAAAACACCTGTAGAAGGAAGGCTGTCACAGCATCTGCAAGAATGACAAGCCATTACTTAAGATGTTTGGGCTCTAGAAATAATAGCCCAAGGCTACTGCCTTCCTTTTCTAAAGCAACCTCAAAGCAATCCACCAGGGAGACACCCGTTGAAGTCTTCAAACCCGCTCCTACAGCAGGAAGTTCTAACCCTGCTGGAGAAAGGTGCCATAGAACCAGTACCTGCAGCGGAGAAGAACAAGGGATGGTACTCCCCGTATTTTTTGATCCCCAAAAAGGACAGAGGACTGAGGCCCATCTTGGACTTAGAAACTTGAACAAGTTCCTCAGGAAGGGCAAATTCAAGATGGTTACCCTTTCTCAGATCCTTCAGGCCCTTCAACTTCAGGAATGGTTGGTGTCATTGGACCTCCAGGATGCTTATTTTCATGTGCCGATTCATCTCAAACACAGAAAATACCTGAGGTTCGTAGTTGGCGACTCACACTATCAGTTTCGAGTCCTGCCATTCGGGTTGACCTCTGCCCCAAGGGTCTTCACCAAGTTAATGGTAGTGGTGGCAGCGCACCTCAGGAGAGGGGAGGATTCATGTCTACCCCTACCTGGACGATTGGTTGATCAGAGCGCGTTCTGCCACTTCCTCCACAAACTGAGCTTCTCCCTCAATTTCAAGAAGTCACAAAAGACGCCTTCCCAACAGCTTCAGTACATAAGAGCTTTAATAGACACATCCTTGGGAAAGAGCTCGCCTCCCAAGACGAGGGCTCAAGACATTCTTCAGATGGTTTCCAAATTCCAAAATGCCCAAAATCTCCAGGCTTACGACTTTTTAAGGTTGCTCGGCCTCATGGCATCCTGCATCTTCCTGGTGCCAGAGGCACGCTTGAGGATGAGATCCCTTCAATGGGCTCTGAAGACTCAGTGGTCCCAGTTCTCGGGTCAAATGACGGATCTTCTTCAGATTCCAAACAAGGTCAGACAAGACCTTATATGGTGGACCTGTACAGAGAACATCCTAAAAGGAGAACCTTTTTGGCAACCATGGCCGGAGATCACAGTAGTGACGGACGCCTCACTCCTGGGGTGGGGAGCTCATGCCAACGATTTGACAATAAACGGTCGTTGGTTTCCATCGGAGTCCAAACTACATATCAACCTTTTAGAGCTGAGGGCAATCAGACTAGCGCTGAAGGCCTTCCTGCCATCTGTCAGGGGAAAGAATGTCCTGATAATGACGGACAACACAGTGGCCATGCACTAACTAAACAAAAGTGGTGGTGTGGGGTCACTACCCCTGTGCAGAGAGGCAATGCAGCTCTGGTATTGGGCGATTCAGGAAGGAATCTCGAACGGCAATTCATCTAGCCGGGTAAGAGAATATGGCGGCAGATGCTCTGAGCAGGCAGAACACGGTGTCCCACGAATGGGAACTGGCTCAGGAAGTCATTCAAGAGATCTTCTCCCTTTGGGGAACCCCCCAGGTAGACCTATTCGCAACCAGTACCAACCGAAAATGTGAAAGGTATTGCTCAAGAGAATTTCCCCCAAGAGGAGCCCTGGGGGACGCGTTCGTGGTGGAGTGGAATTTCCCACTATTGTACGCGTTCCCTCCGATTCCAGTAATTCCTCAGGTCATCAGGAGGCTGAGACGCTTCGGGAACCGCATGATCCAAATTGCCCCGGATTGGGCCAGGAGAACGTGGTATCTGGACTTTCTAGATATGTCCATCTGTCCTCCAGTATGTCTTCCTCAGAGAGAGAACCTTCTCTCTCAAATGGAAGGTCAGGTTCTCCACCCAGAGGTCAGAACACTCAACCTTCATGCTTGATATCTGAAAGGCTGAGATACAGGGATTGGAACCTTCCAGATGATGATATGGAGGTGTTGCTTTCGGCAAGAAGGCCAGCAACAAAGTCTCTATACCGTTGGAAAAGGTTTTGCAACTGGTGCAGGGAAAAGAATGTCAATCCTTTTATAGGTTCTATTCCGGAAGTACTATCTTTCCTTCTGACCCTAGCACATAGAGGTCTGAACATCGGAACAATAAAAGGTTACCTTGCGGTGCTTTCCATTTTCAAGCGCTCATCGGAAGAATGCTCCTACTTCAAAATTCCTTTGATAACACGATTCTTAAAAGGTCTCACTAATGTGTTTCCTCCTCACCCACTTCAAGTACCGATTTGGGATCTAAATTTAGTCCTAAAATTCTTAATGTGTCCCTTTTGAGCCTATTCACACGTGTCCATTAAGATTACTAACTTGGAAAACAGCCTTTTTAGTTGCTCTAACATCAGCAAGAAGAGTGAGCGAATTGCAGTATAGGGTGTCTTCTGTGCCACCCTATACTGTGTTCCATATGGACAGAGTTGTATTGAGAGTTAAACCTTCATTTTTACGAAAAGTAATATCTGATTTTCATTTAAGTCAGAAAATAGTTTTACCCTCATTCTAACCTCCACATCATCCTTCTAAGGAGGAAGAAAGATTACACAGACTGGATCCAAAAAGAGCTTTAAGCTTTTGCATCTCTAGACTTTCTAAGCTTAGAGTGGACAACCAGTTGTTTATAGGCTACACAGGAAGGAAACTGGGTCAATCGGTAACAAAACAGACAATTTCACGCTGGATCGTACTTTGCATTTCATAATGCTACAGACTAGCACAAAAAGACCCACCAGAAGGGTTAAGGGCTCATTCCACCAGAGGCATCGCCTCTTCCACGGCCCTTCAAAAAGGTGTCCCAATAAGGTCCATTTGCGAAGCACCAACTTGGTCTTCACTTCACACCTTCTCAAAATTCTATAGCCTGGATGCTTCTCAGTCTAAGGAGCTGACCTTTGGAAAAGCAGTGCTTTATTCCGCCATCTAAAGGCATTGGTGGGGAAAAAATCTGACCCCTCCTCCACAGAAAGTATGCAAAATACTGCTTTGGGAGTCTATCTAAGATGAGGAATACGTCGGAGGACACAATCCACTCGAAAAACAAGTTACCTACCAACTGGTAACTTTCTTTTGATTGGATGTTCCTCCAACGTATTCCTCATCGCCCTCCCAACCTACCCCTCTGTAGATTTTTCCGGGTTATTGCCATCTCAAATCTCGCAAGGCTGATACTTGTCTGCCGGCACAATCTACACAGTACAAGATCACGGGCAAAAAAAGGGGTAAAAACAGAACTGAGGCCAACGGGTGCCGCCCGTGCTACTTATACACCCGATCACGACACCCTCAACGGAGGCCTTCGAGGGACCATCGACTCGACGCACAGTGCCCTCTGCCGAAAAAATTTCCGAAGAGCAGCAAAGCTGGGTGGAATACATCTAAGATGAGGAATACGAAAATCCAATCGAAAGAACGTTACCAGTTGGTAAGTAACTTGTTCTTCTGGGCAAACTCCTTGAAAAGTTGTCCATCCCTCAGCTTAACCTTCATTCCAATTCTGTTTGCTATCTCCATGCACATCAGTCTGGCTTCAGAGCTGCCAGAAGCACGGAAACTGCTCTCCTGAACATCCGTGAAGGTCTGCTCTCCAACCTTGACTCTAACATTCCCTCTGTCCTCATCCTCCTCGATCTCTCTTCTGCCTTCGACACGGTCAACCAAACCATCCTGCTGAACCGTCTCCTTGAAAACCTGGGTATCACTGATGAGTCCCTGGCCTGGCTGACCTCTTTCCTCTCTGATTGACCCTCCCAGATACAACTTGGATCCTTCCTATCATATATCTTCCTCTCTACCTGTGGTGTTCCCCAGGGTTTTACCTCTCCCCTGGCTTTTCAACCAATACCTGTCAACTCTCGCCCACTGCATTGCCATTTTCTGCTCAAATTTCCAGTGCTATGCTGATGACACAACTCATTTTCAGGCTGCCCTCGGCCACCTCCTCTCCCTCTCTCATCTCTAATTGCGTAACTGCAATTCATTATTGGTGTGTCGGAAATGATCTTTGTCTAAATGCCAGCAAGACGGAGATCCTCCTCATTGGCACACCTTCACTAGCCTTTCCCCTCACTCTCTGGCTGACTTCCCTTGTCCCTCCTCCTACACCCGCCTGCGAGGCTAAGAACCTCAGGGTCTTCTTTGACTCCACCCTTTCCTTCTCCGCCCAGATCTGAGGTCTCTAAAAAAAGTCAAACTTCCTACTGCACCTCCTCAGAGGTACTCTGCCTTTACTCTCCTTCCCCCAGAAGCTCGTGGTATCCCAAGCTCTGTAACAGCCTCTTTCTAAACCTACCTGCCTCTACTCTCTGCCTTCTGCAACTAATCCAGAACAGGACTGCAAGACGTGTACTTGGCTTCAAGCTCTGGGATCTTATCTCTCCATCTCTGAAATCTCTTCATTGGCTCCCGCTGGATGCAACGATTCAATTCAAAATCCTCTGCATTGTCCACAGGGCTTTCTGGTGCCTGGGTCCAAAATACCTTTAGCTATCCCTCCTCAAATACCTCATCCCGGCTGCCCCAACGTGGAGTAGAGGAGTTTACAGTTCCATGCTCGATTACATGTTTGTAGCGAGATCTATCCATCTGAGAACGACCTCTTTAAAAGTCAAAAAGATGTCTCACAGTGACTATAATATGGTAATATTGGAACTTAACTCCTCCCCTTATTGTAATCAAGAGCATTGGGCGCACCAAGTTAGAACGGGGGCCAGTCGTGTTCGTCTTCATTTAGACACTAATGAAGTAACTTCCATTTCTACAAAATTCCTGAACTCTGGAAACCTGGAATATGATCATCTGTTAATCCAATATGTGGAATGGAAACACAATTTAAGAAATATTGAATTTACTTCTAAACACATTTGACCTTGCAATTCTGCAAAAGAAAAGATCCCTTCGCCAGAACCTGCGGAAAGTGAAAGTAAATACTACTGTAGACGCTTATGAACAAAGACGAAGATACAAACAAGCCTATAAGAACTGTCTCAAATCTCATAAAGCCATTATGCTACAGAATGACGCTGAGCTCATGCTGTCGAAAATGGCAAACAATAACTCAGCGGACTACTGGAGACTAATTCACAATAATTTCGCCCCACAACACGCCTTGCAAGCAAACTTGGTTTTGGAGGCGGAATGGACATCCTTTTATTCCGACCTATACCACAAAGACGAATCAACTCAAGAATAGAAACCTCGAGTTAACAAGTTGAGAGATTTCATTCGACAAAGAAGACATTTTGCGAACAATTAAAAATGTGCACAAGTCTAGGGCACCTGGACCCGACGGGCTCACGAATTGTGCCCTCAAACGCCACCCGGAAGAATGGTCAGACTTTTGAAACACTTTGTTTGAAAGAATTACTAAGTGTTGTCACACCCCAACCTCTTGGAAAACAGCCGTGATCGTACCAATCTTTAAAAAAGGTGACAAAAGAAATCCACAAAATTACAGACCTATTGCACTTCTTGACGTGCTGGGGAAAGTGTATGCCACCCTCTTGCAACAACTCATGGTGTGGGCTACAAAATACAATCGAATCGACCCACGTCAGACAGGATTTGTTAAGGGAGTTGGGTGCTGCATTAACCTCTTTCTGTTAAATCTATTAAAGATGGAAGCTTATCGGACAAAAGTTAAGACCTACTTGGCACTAAATAGACTTGTCACAAGCCTTTGATAGTATAAATAGAAACTTACTTTGGCGAAAGTTGAGTAAATGGAATTGCCCACCCAGCCTGCTAGCTGCCCTCCGCGAGTTACACACAAACACCCAATCAGGGTCAGATTAGACTGTAAGGGCACTCTTTCAGCCCCAATTGACACCGCACGGGGCGTTAAACAAGGTTGCCCATTGGCAGCAAGCATTTTCAACCTGTTTATTTCTGATATCAGAGAGATTTTCAAGGACCTAATCACATTCCTGCCAAAAATACACGGCACCCACATTGACTACCTTGTCTATGCAGACGACCTGATCCTTTTGGATTTAACGCCGATAGGTCTTCAACGGAAACTCAACTCTGTTGAAGCATATCTAACCTCGAATGGCTTAACCATCAACAAGGCCAAATGTGAAATCCTGGTATTTTAAAAAACTACAGGGTAATAAAGGGAATCTGAAAAAATTCAACTGGCATTTGGTCAAGGAACCAATTAAGATTGTGAAGAACACTTCGTACCTGGGGATGCGAATTAGCGCTAGTAGAAATGACGCACCTTGGGTCGAAGCAGTGAAGAGCAAATGTCGGCAATTAGCATGTCGGGCGTCTTTGATCAACAAAAAATATGGAAAATTCTCCTTAAAACCCACAATAACTTTTTTCAAACAAAAAGTTGTGCCTGCATTGATATACGGCGGAGAAAATGTGTTTGGCTGTGGCCACGAAGTGTGGAATTCTCTCAAATATCTTCTGGTCAAAAGTTTTACATTTACCGAAGGGAACCGCAACGGTCTGTATAAGATATGAACTTGCATATATTTCAATCCAAGCAAGAATCGCCTGGAATCTCCTAAGTCTCTACAGAAAAACGATCCAAATGAACACGCTGGTTCAAATTGCAATACTTCAAAATCCTGAGACCGAAACCCTACAAACCTTGTTTCAATGGAACGCCCTGTGCCTTGATGTATTAAATACATACGATATCTCGACGCAAATACTGATTGACAATCCAGACGCTGCAAAATTAAAGATGTGGAGAATTGACTGGATCAATACATGTACCTTAAGAACTAACTCACGATCAATGAAGGAAATTCTGGCAGAGGCGAGAGCATATGGCCTGCTTTCTGACTTTTTGACCTGCTTCCCGGACCAGTGGTCTAGATCACTATACATGCAGTTCAGGCTTAACGCACTACCCACAAAAGAGCGTTTAAGTTTCTGGGCTCATTCCGATCAGTCAGATCTACTGTGTCGGTTTTGTGGAACCACTAACGAAACTCTTAAGCACCTAATGACATGCCATTGACTAGAACAACTTAGAAACACGATTTTTGGGCCCGTAATCAAAACATCTAAGGTCCTAAACACGGAAGATTGGTGGAGAATACTGTTTGATGGTTCAAACAGAGCCATGCTATGCGCCTTGGTTTCCTTTCTCCGTGTCCTAAAGGATAGTCTATCCTTAAAAACGGCACATATTTTAAACGTAAATTCTTGAATGAACTGGACATACCGAAGTGATTGCTTAAATTGATCAGACTTTTTCTCTTTTTATAGGTTTGTAAAAACCATACAAAAATAAATTAAAAAAAAATACCTCCCCTCTCGAGCTCTTCGCTCCTCTACCTCCAACTCCCTCAGGGTCAAGCGTTTTTCAAAGAAACGAGCTGGGGGTAGAAATGTCCTTGGCTGGGGCCTCCCACTGGAACAGCACCCCTGACACTCTTAAACTTGAGGAGAACCATCTCCGGTTCTGGAAGCACCTCAAGACCTTCTTTCTTTTTTTTTTCTGCCTTCATCCCCCTCTCCCTTGCTGATCTGTTCTCTCTTGGCACCGTGCACATGGCCACCCTCTGTCCTCCGGGCCCAGGTACCTGCTCACCCTGCCACCCTCCCACACTGCCTCCAGGCCACCCCTTGCACTGGGGGCTGTATCTGTACCCATAAAGCCACGCCGCTTTTTCTTCCTGCACTTAACAGACCTACCCTGTCTGCTGCCTTAAACCTAGCATGTGCAAATTGCTGGCTGCACTACCACTGTTTGTTGCCTTATTTATTTTTTTATTTATTATTCATCTGTTTCTCCTTTGCTTCACACTTTCCACTTCTCTCACCTTGGACGCACTTTTCCCCTCCCCTATGCACTTGCATGTTCTCAATGTGACTGAGCCTAGTAAGATCGCTGTTATGTTCTCCCCTGTTCCCCTCCCTTGTCGCGCTCTGAAACACCTGTGTACGAGCGTGATAGAAATAAAATATCAATATCGCACCCATGGTGCCTTTTTGCAATGCCGACACCACGCCTACGCCTGTCGCAGCTTGCTCCAAGACTATGCCTACTGCTGGACATGCGCATAATGCTGTTACTGCTGCTCCCTTGATGCATGTTACTGTGAACCTGCCTAAAGATATGTGTTCTGCTTCACTACGCCACTAACATGCCTAATCATGTAAGTGATCCCCTGAAGCACCATGCTGCCAACATGCCAAATTATGTATCACCTGCTTCCTTGATATAACATGCTGGCAACTTGTCTAATGATGCAGGTGCCCCTCTTATGCACTCTGCTCCTAACATGCCTAGTGCTGTAATTGATCCCCTGATGCACCTTATTAGGGATCCCTTGAAACTAACATGCTGAATGATGCAAGTGCTCCCATGTCGACCAATGTGGTGAACATAACCCATGTTGCTTCTACCAGTTTCAACCGCACACTGTTAGCACCCCTAAGTCGCTGCCCTATGATGCCTGCCCCCTGGCTTCTCCCCATGCTGCTGGGACCCTTTTGACACCCACAAGTGCTAGCGACCCGGCACAAGCCTAATGAAACTACTACTCCCCTTCCCAACAAAACACCCTACTCCGCCCACACCAGGAGGGCACAGCACACCACTCAGTTGCGCTCTTATTGATGCACTATCCCTCCCTGCACACGCCCTTGATATACATGACCTTATTACCACTCAAAAATCTTGATCTCCTCATAAATCACTGAAACCTGGCTCCAAGAAGCCTCTGGCATGGCCCTATCCCTAGCACTCCCCCTAGGATATACCATATTCAGAAAGGACTGCCCGCACATGAAAGGAAGGGGTGTTGCCCGCATAGCGTAAGAATCCATCCCCATCAAAAAGGTGGACAGGACAGTTGAGAACAATAGTGACTACCTACTTCTCAAACTTAACTCCTCTCCAATCTCTACCATTACACTCCATATTGTATATCGCCCGCCTGGACCCATATCTGACTTCCAGGCAGCCGTGATGCACCTCACCTCCGACAATTTAGAAAAATACACAAAGTCCATCCTCCTAGGAGCCCTCAACCTTGGCCTCAAAGACTCCTCTGCCAAATAACTTGATAAAACGCTTGTAACTCTAGATTTCGAACATGCTATCACCTACCCCACACCTATCAAGGGCCGCACCGTTGACTTTTTAGCCCACCACAACTGCCGCCTCACTCCCATTGACAGACCTTCACATCATCCTATTCGACCTCGCCACCCATAAGAAAGTGCACCAGCCTGCGATGCTCCTCCCTCCTGCTCTCACTAGGAGCTCTCGTCAGCTTACTAAAGATGGGCTCCTACCTCACCTGCTAGTTCCTGCCTTCAGGCCACCCTTCTCCAAAGACCCTGAAACACTAGCACAAACATTAACACCACCATGAAAGTAGCAGTTGACACCATTGCCCATCTTACATCCCGGAAAGCCAAACCTACCAAGCACACTAGCGCCTTGTTCTCCCCTGAGCTACTAGAACTCTGTGCCAAAAAATGGGCTGCACTATCCACCTGGAAAGCAAATCACTGCGACTCAGCCGAGCTACAGTTTAGCAAAATTGCTAAAGACTACAAAGGAGCAATTGTCAAAGCGAAAGCTGACTCCTTCAATACAAGGATTGTGAACGCCAAATCAGATACCAAAGAGATCTTCTCCATTTTCAGGAAATTAGAATCGCCTACTCCTTCCCCCCACCCCCACAGGCTAACACCAAAGATGAAGCCTGGTGCAATGGTATTCAGTTAGCCATGCTTAACAAACTAGACACCTTGTACAGCAAAATCAAATCCAACCAACAAACAATGCGTCAACCCATGCCAATCTTCCCACCCCATAACACCAGCGACATACCCCTCTTCTCCTTAAAGGATGTCAATGAACAGGAAGTCATTGCCCTCATGACTACCATTACACCTTCTAACTGTAAAGGAGATCTGTGCTTGGCCCCTCTCATCAAAGACTCCGCTACCACTCTCGCTCCTTTCCTTACTGCCTTTATAAACGCCTCCTTCTGGGCCGGTCTGTCCCAGCCTGCCTCAAAGAAGCGTGGGTGTGTCCCCTCCTAAAGAATCAAACACTTGACCCGACCACCCACTACAGACCCATAACCACGGTTCCATTCCTGCTAAAGATCCTGGACAAGGCAGGTTACCTACAAGTACAACAGTTCCTCAAAGCCAATAGCCTCCTTGGCCTCCGCCGCCGAGGCCACGGAAGAGAAACATCCCTACTTGATTTAAAAAACCAAATGGATGACGTCAGGGACTCTGGCAAACCAGCCCTACTCCTCCTCGACCTATCAACGTCTTTTGACCTTGTTGACCACAAAACCCTTTGCCACCACCTCTCTTCATCAGCTCCCTTCTCCCATGTCGCCACAGCATGGATCGCCTCATTCCTGCAAGGCAGAGCCATGAGTCTTCTGTGACCAAGCCTGCGCAAAACCTGACCTCATCCAATGTGGAGTGCCACAGGGTTCATGTATATCTTCTACCCTATATTACCTCTTCACCAGACCAATCTTAAACATTCAGGATTCGCCAGGCATCACATATACGAAGTACGCTGACGACACACCAGTCCTCCTTCTCTCCTTCTATTATCCGATAACTGAGTCTGATGCTAAATCCCTCAACGCCGCCTACTCTAGCATCCAAGCCTGGACGGCAGAGAACTGGTTGTGCTTGAACTGAGACAAAACAGTGTTACTCCTAATTGGATCCACTGAAACTCTAAAGAAACCACCAATACTGAGTTTTCACCATTGACGATTACCTTGACTCTAACCTTTCCATGTCCAGGCAGGTAAACGCTATTGAGTCTTCCACAGCATACCAATCTAAGCTGCTTAATGCAGCCAGACCCTTCTTGACTAAGCAAAATGGCCTCACTATAGCCAGAGTCATAACTAAATCCCATCTTGACTACTACAACGTCCTCTTTGCTGGCACATCTACTAAAAATCTTGAAAAACTCCAATCCATCACAAACAGTGCTCTCCATGCCACCATCGGCATTCCTAGACATGACCACATATCAGCTGGCAGGAAACAAGCCCATTGGCTACCCATCAAATAACTTGTGATCTTTAAAACACTTGCCCTAAATCACATTTCGAGGGGATTGGGTCCTCCGTCGTAATCCATATCTATGACAGTAATGCTGCTTCGGAAAATCTTCCTGCGTCGATTACGTGGATACGCTGTCCTTGAGGGCCTGTGTCGAGCCAACGTCACCAGATGTTGTAAGTAGGACGCACGACGCACGACGCCCGTAGCCTCAGTTCAGTTTTTTCCACAAACGTGTTCACTTTGGAGATCTCGGTGCGCCTCGGTTCTACTGTATCTTGTTCTTTCGGTTCTTCGAACCTGTTTGTTTGTGTATTGAAATGATGTCTTCGGCTTCTTCTACCCCGCGGTCGGGTTTTAAGAAGTGTCGGGTGTGCGGGTCCAAGATGTCGTTGATGGACACGCACGATGCTTGCCTCTGGTGCCTCGGGGAGGACCACGATATGGATGACTGTGTCGACTGCCAGTCACTTACGTCGAAGGCCTTGCGGGAGCGTAAGAAGAAGCTGTCGGTGGGTAAGGTGGCCAAGCCCCGGAAGTCGCGATCCACTGGACTTTCGACGGACGATTCGAGGGGCGACTCTCTGCATCGTCGTCGTGAGTCTGGGGGGTCTCGGTCCAGGAATCGGTCTCGCCATTCTTCTGCCTCTTCGAGGCACTCACGGAAGCGCCGTCACAGGTCGCCTTCCCCGTCCTCCTCCGAGGACTCTGGCCGTCGGCGGGTTGATTGTCCCAACAGGCATTCCACTCCTGAGGAATGGGATTCCTCCGAAAGGAGATGATGGCGATTTTTCAATCGCAGGGCTACGGTCCGTCCGCGCCGTCAAAGGACGCCGGCCGTGCTAGAGACACCGCTCGTATGCCTTCGGGCTCGAGCGGTCGTCGTGACGACCGGGCACCTTCGAGGTCCCGGTCGGACAAGGATGGTCGTTCTAGACATGCCCGTTCCTCGAGACCGCGTGAGCCGGTGAAGTCTTCGAGGAAGACATCGACGCCTGCGGCGCCGAGATCGTCGAGGGACTCTCTCGAGGCTCCGCCTCCATCGGCGCCCAGGCTATCAAAGGACACGGACTCCACCCTTGAGGCCTGTGTCGACACCGTCGAAGTTGTGGGCGCCTCGCTCGACGCTGATTCCGTCGATGCCTTTTGTGGCTGCTTTGTCAGGTACCCCGTGGCACAGTGGAACCCCTCAGAAAGGCTCTGGCCAAGGCTAAGAATGTCTTTGTCCCTTTTTCTGTGCCCTCTTTCCGATCTCTGGATTTTATTTCTGAGGGGGATGAGGGATCTGAGGAAGGTTTGGTGCCTGATGAGATTTTGTCTAGTCACAGCCAGATTGAAGACCTGCGTCAGTCACTGCACGACGCCAGTGGTCTGGACACCTCTCAGGAGGTTGAGTTCTGTCGGCCTGAGCCTGGCACCCAAGCCGAGTCCTCATACCGGCGCCTTATGTCGAGGGTGACGGAATACTTGGGGTGGTCTGCGCCACCTGTGGATTTTCTGCAGGATGACCTGACGGACATCCTCGACCAAGGTCCTCCAACTAACCCGGTACTGCCATTCCATATGGCTTTGCAAAGAAGGGTGGCTGCAGCTTGGACTGCTCCAGAGAGTCTCCCAGCAGTGAGCAAGTCTTTGCCGTGAAAATACTGTCCAGCCAGTAGTGACCCCTGCTACTTGACCACGCACCCCACTCCGGAGTGTTTGGTGGTGCAGGCGGCCACGGCCCCAGCAAAGCAAGCGACGTACCCTACCATCCCTCCTGATGGGGACGACAAGCGTTTTGATGGCTGGGCGAAGAAAGTGTTTTCTTCAGGGGGGTATGGCTTTACAGGCAGCCAACTCCGTGTGTGCCCTGTCATGTTTCACGCACACTCTGTGGAATTGTATTTCATTGGCGGCTGAACATATTCCCGAAGGGGAGGAACAGGATGGTTTTCTGGCTATTGTACAGGATGGCAAGGATGCTATGTGTGAGACCGTTCAATCGGGTTTGAACATGACAGATTGTGTCAGCCAGTCCATGGCGGCGAGCACCGTTATACGCAGGTTTGCGTGGTTGGGGAAGTCGGCTGATGTGCAGGCCCGGCTCCTCAACATGCCCTTTGATGGTGAACATCTTTTTGGCAGCAAGGCTGACGAGAGCCTTGAGGTTGCAGACCTCCAAAGCTGCAGCAAAGTATTTGAGCGCCGCAGTTCGCCACCCTCCGCCTTTTCATCCGACAGGACAGCAATGGAGGGGAGGTTCCTTTCGATATTACTCATCCTTTAGTAAATCGAGAGGAACTGCAAGTCAAAGGGGCCATTGTAGGAGTGGCAGAGGTGGAAAAAGGGATACTCGAGGTGCCAAGGCCGCTCGGGCAGTTGCATCTTTGCTCTCAGGCACTGCCGCAGCCACTTCAGCTCAGTCATGAGGCCATGTCCCATGGTTGGCCGGTTGGGGCGAAGGCTGGCTCAACATCTTGTAGAGTGGCGTGCCATTACTTCAGATATGTGGGTTCTAGAGATCATAGCCCATGGCTACTGTCTTCCTTTCCAGCAGAGGCCTCACGACAATCCACCAGGGAATCTCTCTTTGAAGAGTCCGGATCCGCTCCTTGCGCAGGAAATTCAATCCCTGCTGGAGAAAGGCACCATAGAACTGGTGCATGTAGCGGAGAGGAACAAGGGATGGTATTCCCCTTATTTTTTGATCCCGAAGAAAGACGGGGGGGGGGGGGGGAGATTGAGACCCATCATGGACTTGCGCGGCTTGAACAAGCTCCTCAGGAAGGACAAGTTCAAGATGGTTACTCTTTCTCAAGTCCTCCAGGCCCTTCAACTTCAGGATTGGTTGGTGTCTCTCCACCTCAAGGACGCTTATGTTCATGTGCTGATCTATCCAAAGCACGTTGGCGACTCGCACTTTCAGTTTCGGGTCCTGCCGTTCGGATTGACGTCCGCCCCGAGGGTCTTCACTAAACTCATGGTGGTGGTGGCAGCGTATCTCAGGAAAGGGGGGATTCACGTTGTTAGGCAGAAACCTGTGCAGTTCCCTTAGGGAACACTGCAAAAGATTTAAGACTACAGGTGTTGGCAGTAAACCCACTTGGTAGCAGTCTGTACCACCCAGGTTTACCTGGTAGCTGTGGCTGAGCAGTCAGACTTCCCTCAAGAGAGTTAGGCATTATGCAAAGTATACTCAATAGGCACTCAGATACAATAATACAAGCAAACACTGACCAGAGCTTTGGTATCAAAGTATATAATTATTTATTTAAAAACACACAGTTGAAACACTCCAGCACTCTTATTGTAAAATATTCTAAACACAATTACTATTATGATATATACACCCCTTTTTCCCTATTAGAAAATCACAGTAAAACACCACTTATTTTCATACAGAGGTGAGCGCTTAACTAGATTGCACTTTAATAAGTTTGTGAAAAAGGGAGGGAAAAAGACAGAAAAGGAAGAGGCACACCACTCTACGATTCCAGAACACTGTTAGCAAGGCAGAGAGCAAAAAGTCACTGGTGAGTCAAAGTCCAAAGGCTGGGCCCACTCTTAGAGAGAGCAGAGCACAAATGCGCCCAAGATCACACAGTTACACTAGACTTAGAAAGTCTTGCAGAGGGTTCAGAAAAGCGTTGGGAGAGACTTAGAAAAGTTTAGCCAAGGTGTCCCACGCTAACCCAGGTTCGAAAGCCGGGGGCTAAATCTACCCCGTACAGTCGGTAGCAAGGGAAGCCAGGCGGGACACGGTACCTTAAGTGGGAAGGATCCTCCAGCGGTGGCAGTTGTTCCTGGTAGTGGTTGCAAGTTGCGTCGTCGAAGAGAAGATCTCGACTTGGAGGAAAGCTGAAGGTCGTTGCACTACCAGGGCAGAAACCAGCCTCAGAGTTTTCCGGTTAAAGGTGGTACCTTTGTCTCGCGGTCGTGGTAAAACGTGGTATCCCGGTTGCCAGGGTGCTTGGCACGGGCAAGGCGGCCACGAGATACGTTGGGAAAGCGAAAAGACGGTGAAACTGGTTATCCCCACCAGTCAAAGGAAGAAGACTCTCCGGCGGGGGATCTCCTCTGTCGTTGGGAAAAGTGGTGAGGCAGTCCAGCAGGGCTCCACCGGTGGTGGTGTCGTGGCAGGTCGGCTCAGCTTCTCCCTCGTCGGATTCTTGGGTCCTGTGGTGACTTCTGAAGTTCCAGTCCCCAAAGCCTTGCTTTTGTGCAGCAAACCCCCATTCACTCAGCCTAGCTGTCACTCAAACATGGCCGGCTCACCACTTGGGCCAATCAGGACGGAGTGCGACTTGAGTTGCCTAGGCAACTCAGTCCAGGGTGCCTAAATTCCCCTCCACCCCTCCTAAGTACCCCAGACACAGTGGCACCACTTTGGAGAGCTTCTGTGGAGAAGCCCGCCAAAAAGTAGAACAAAGGGCTCGACTTGGGTTGGAGTCACAGAAGAGAACACAAACGCCATTTTAGAATCAAGTTTTGGCAAAAAATACCAACCGGAGAATTAATATTAATTAAATAAACCGGCGGTATGTTCGAGGCTACCGTAAATAATTCAATAAAGATAGTAGCCTAAAACAATGGGAAATCCCATAGGAAAATATTCGCGGTTGAATATAAAAAGTAGTATCCACTGCCACCAGCCAAAACTCGATCAGGGGGGACGGAGAGGTGCCCCCTCGACTAACAGACCCCGGGACAATTGAATTGCCCCAGCCAGTACGTCCACAATATGATGGTTTGTACTGATTCTGTTTAGAATTTAAGTCTAGTAAAGTCAATGGTGACTTTACATGCCCTGGGAGACAGTAGTCGGTCCCAGGGTATGGAGTCTATACTGGGGGTCACTATGACACCCCTGTGTCACTGCACTGAGGGTGCTGTGTAACACACATCACAAAAACACATGAAGCCCTATGGGGTAAAAGACCCCATAGCCCATTAAACACATCTAGATTCAAAGAAACACACTCAAATCATGCCCAAGAGTGAGGGTAAAAGAGTCTCACTCTTGGCAGGAGAAAAAAATAAACCCCAAAAATCCAGCAAAGCTGCTGGGGGACTCACTAGGTTAGGAAATTCAGCCTAAACAGAGAATTCTCCCTAACACACGTCTACCCCTACCTGGACGATTGGTTGATCAGGGCGTGCTCTCCCGAGCAAGTCCTGGATCATCTGTCTGTCACCTGCCACTCCCTTCACAAGCTGGGCTTCTCCCTCAACTTAAAGAAGTCCCATTTGACGCCAGCTCAGCGGCTCCAGTACGTCGGAGCAGTGCTCGACACATCCCTGGGGCAGTGTTTTCCTCCCCAGGTGAGGGCTCCTCACATTCAGCAGATGGTGCACAAGTTTCAACACGCCCAGAGTCTCCCAGTGTTTGAGTCCTTGAGGTTGCTCGGCCTCATGGTATCCTGCATTCTTCTGTGCTAGAGGCCAGGTTGCGGATGAGATCTTTGCAATGGGCCCTCAAGATGCAGTGGTCACAGTCCTCCGGCAGGATGTCGGATCCCGTTCAGGTGCCGTCCTTGTCGCCCAGGACCTTCTGTGGTGGGCCGTCGAAGGCAGTCTGATGAAGGGTGCTCCGTTTTGGCTACCCTGGCCGGAAGTGACTATCGTGACGGACGCATCCCTCACAGGATGGGGAGCTCATGCCAATGAGTTGACAGTCGGCGGTCGTTGGTCTCCTTCGGAGTCCAGACTCCATATCAATCTATTGGAGCTGCGGTCTGACAGGCTTGCCCTGAAGGCTTTTCTGCCGACTGTGCGAGGAAGTAATGTCCGGATTCTGACGGACAACACAGTGGCCATGCACTACCTCAACAAAAAGGGGGACGCAGGGTCACTTCCTCTGTGCAGGGAGGCGATGCAGCTCTGGTTCTGGGCCATCCAGCAGGAAGTTTCGATCTCGGCAGTTCATCTGGCCGGAGACGAAAACGAGACAGCGGACGCTCTGAGCAGGCAGAGCACAATCTCTCACGAATGGGAGCTGGCTCAGGAGATTCTCCTGGAGATCTTCTCAATTTGGGGGACCCCTCAGGTGGATCTCTTCGCCTCAGTGTCAACCGGAAGTACGAAAGGTTCTGCTCATGGGAATTTCCTCAAAAAGGAGCCTTAGGAGACGCGTTCGTGGTGGAGTGGTCCTTTCCACTGCTGTACGCGTTTCCTCCAGTCCCCGTCATTCTGCAAGTGCTGCGGAGGTTACGGAGGTTCGGTTCCCGGATGATCCTCATTGCTCCGGCTTGGGCTCGGAGGACGTGGTACCTGGATCTTCCCACCTTGTCCATCTGCCCTCCACGTCGCCTTTCCTACCGAGACGACCTGCTCTCACAGGAGGGGGGTCAGGTTCTTCATCCACAGGTCGGATCCCTCAACCTTCATGCTTGGCTTCTGAAAGGTTGAGGTATAAGGATTGGGACCTCCCTGAAGACGTGATGAAGGTGTTGCTTTCGGTCAGACGGCCTGCAACAAAGTCCCTGTACCGTTGCCGTTGGAGAAAGTTCTGCGACTGGTGCAGGGCTTAGAATGTGGATCCTTTTTCATGTGACATTCCTGTAGTTCTGTTTTTTTTTGCTTTCGTTGGCCCACAGGGCCCTGCAAGTGGGTACTGTTAAAGGTTACCTGGCAGCGCTGCCTATATTTAAGCGCTCGTCTGAGGAGTGTTCTTATTTTAAAATTCCTTTAATTTCTCAAAGGACTCACTAATGTGTTTCCGCCGACACTTTTCTAGGGGCCTGGTTGGGATTTGAACCTTGTTCTGAAATTCTTTATGGGTGCTCCCTTTGAGCCTTTATGTTCTTGTCCTTTGAGGCTGTTAACCCTTAAAACTGTGTTTTTAGGTGCGGTCACTTCCGCTCGCAGAGTGAGTTAGTTGCAGGCACTTTCAGTTAAGCCACCCTTCACTGTGTTTTATAAGGACAGGGCTGTCATTAGAGTTTGTACTTCCTTTCTTCCGAAGGTGGTGTCGGAATTTCATTTGAGCCAGGTTATTCTTCCGGCATTTTATCCTCCTCCACATCCTGGTAAGGAAGAGGAGAGACTCCATAGGTTGGATCCTAGGAGAGCTTTAAGTTTCTACATTTCTCGCATGTCCCGGGTCAGAGTGGACGATCAGCTCTTTATTGGTTACGCTGGAAGGTGTTTGGGACAAGCTGTGACTAAGCAGACTTTGTCTAGGTGGATTATCTTGGCAATTTCTGAATGTTACCGCTTGGCGGGTAAGGACCCTCCGGTAGGTTTATGGGCCCATTCTACTAGGGGTATGGCTGCCTCTACTGCCCTGAAGAGGGGTGTTCCTATTCGGAACATCTGTGATGCAGCCACTTGGGCTTTGGTCCATACTTTTGTACGTCACTACTCCCTTGATTCTATCCATGGGCAGGATCTGGCCTTTGGCAAGGCTGTTCTTTACTCTGCAATTTGATTGGGCATTTTAAATTTCTATATTCTAAATTCTTTTCCCTCCTCCATACGTTGGTACTGCTTTGGGAGTCTGTCATAGATATGGAATACATCGGAGGACCCAATCCCCTCGAAGAACAAGTTACTCTCTTACCTGGTAAAGTTCTTTCGATGGGATTGTCCGACGACATATTCCTTATCGCTCCCTCCCTACCTGCCCCGCTACAGAATTTCTTACGAGATTGTAGCTTACGTTTCCGCAAGGCTTTCTGTGGTCACACTGGCAGTGGTTTGGTGCCACACGTTCTGGGCAAAAAAACTACAGCTGAGGCTACAGGCGTTGTGTGTCCTACTTATAACATCTGGTGACGACGGCTTGACAGAGGCCCTCGAGGACGATGTCATCGACGCAGGACGCAGACGCCGAAAGATTTTCCCCAGCAGCACCGCTGTGGTGATTACTGTCATAGATATGGAATACGTCGTTGGACCATCCCATCGAAAGAACGTTACCAGGTAAGAGAGTAGCTTGTTCTTCTGATGCTTGTTAATCTGCTTAGAATCAAATGCTGTGCATATGGTCCGACATCCAGTGGTAACCGCAGAGTATTGCATCTTGCCTTTCGGGCATCGAAAGGAGACGTCGCATAGACGGTCTGTAACACTATCCCTATCGTGACGTGTAGTGTACCCAAAATTCCTCACGCGCCGTGGTCCCTCAGATTGTTTTTTTCTGCCCAGATAACTGATTGCCCTATAGTGGAACTCTTACATAAGAGACATTGTTTATCCTAAACCGACTTGTTGGTTATCCCCCCCCCCCCCAACCCCCTTTAGTCATTTCGAAGCCAAGAACAATTTCGACGAAGACTATGGGGGACTTGTCTACAGCGGTGGATTTCGGTGCCTGCGATCCCGGGGCTGAAGCATCCACGTGGCCGGGCCTTCTGGCCGGCCTTTACAGGAGGGAGAGTGGGGTGGGGTGGCCATATTTCCTCTTTCCCCCTCTTTACCCTGTAGGTCTGGTCATCTTCCCCTTTTGCTATGGAAAGGACTCCTTTTAGGTTCTGCCCTAAGTGCAGAGTCAGATATCCGTGGAAGGACTTACACAGGACGTGCAACTCCTTTCTCCACTTAGATCACGACGTGAAGCGGTGTGCGGCTTATAAACTCCTTCGGCCTAAGACCCTTAAGGAGCGCAGTGTAAAGCGGTAGGCCGAGTACAGTATGTCGCGGGTGCATCAGTTGCGGATGTGATAGACCTCGAGACGGACACTTCTAGGTCCACCATGCCTGTCCTCGACCCTTTAAGACCTGACTCTGGTCTCGCTTCAGGGACAACACCCGGCAAAAAGGGCGTACAATCACATTAAATTAAACACACAGCCCCTACACCGATTTCGACGGGTATGTCGAAAAAGGTGAAAGCGCCAGCAGGGGTGTCGCAAATTTCAGCTGATTCCACAGATCGTTCAGAATTGAAGCCTTCCCCGCATCCGCAGCAGCGTATTGCGACTGGGCATTCCAGAACAAAGAAGGGCGCTACCCCTAAATCAGGCTTACACGTCGAAGCGTGGAAATCCGATGCTACAACGGTCCCGAAGGCTGCGGTACGGCGAAAAAATCCAACTAGGCCTCAAGGCTAAAAACCGACCGCTAGGCCCTCTAACACTGTGGAAGGCAATAAGTCTACTGATAGTTCTTCGGACCCATTAACTCACGCATATTCGGCAGTAATCGAACACAGCATCGCAAGAATTACTTTGGCGGTTGGGCTTATTCCTTTTCTGCCGAAAAACATGGGGCAGGCCGCGGACAAATCTTTAGATACGCCATGCTTCCCCGATTCTCACAATATCTGAGGACAGTCAAGATCCTCTTTTCAACACCCTTAGGGACAATTTTCGACGCCAAAGAGCAGAAGACAACGCTTTTCCACCCATAGGCCCTTCTGGGTCCTCTTAACGGACAAGGGATACATTTGAAGGGTGTATGGACCGTCTTGAAAGAATTATCAATTTTTCTGATCATCCTTCCCCAACAAGATCTTGTGGAGAGCCTAACCTTCAATCTGCTTCACATCAAGATGATCTGCCTTCTGTCCCCGTCTATCATGAAGACATCATCCAGATGGATACTTATAGGGACATTTACAATGAAGATGAAGAACCTTCCTTCCTACAGAATTACAATGAGGACCAGGCGGATGCTACAGTCAATTGGGAAGAAACCCAGCAAGTGGGGATGGACCCATGGGTTCTCCCCCATCAAGATCAGGACACTGATGTATTGTTCCTGGATTCCCCTTTGTCCACCCCGGCTCGCCTGGCCTCGCCTGTAGACGACCAGATGGCCTTCAATACCATGTTAAAGGCGGCAGCAGAGCATTTTCAAATCTCTACTCAAGAGGCAGTGCCTGTACAGGACTTTGTAGAAGATATTCTTAAGGAGAAACCTCCCTTTAGCCTGGCCATTCCCCTCCTTAATTCTATTAAGAGGAGATTGGCTCCCTCCCTGGTGTCACCAGCTCAAACCCGGGCAGTGAACCCAAGAGTTGAAGTTATTTCGGCCAGCTCCTTCGGACCCTCAATACATTAAAGGGCACACCACCCCTGATTCTCTGGTAGTGACTACCACCTGGAAACGTGCAGCAGTACCCCTTGCTACGGGGGAGGCGCCTCCAGATAGAGAATCCAAGAGGCTATATGGCCTAGGTAAATGGGTTACCTCGGCTGCCGCATATACCACGCGCATAGCGAATAACACTACGCTATTGACGAGTTATGCTGACGCTCAATGGAACCTTGTACAGGAAGGTCTCCGAGTTCCCAGAGCCTGTCAGGTCAAAGCTTCTCACTATTGTGGCTGAGGGCAGGCAAGTGAACCAGAATGTAATAAAGAACACTCTGGACATGGCTGAAGCAGCAGGCAGGTCTCTGGCCCAAGGAACCTTACTCAAAAGGCACGCTTGGCTCCGTACCTTAGGGTTTAAGCCTGTAACACAGGCCTCTCATCAATAAACCAATTGAAGAAGCTAACCGCTTCGTAAAGGCGGTTGATGAGGCCCTAGAGACAGCCAGAAAAGAGCATGAGACTCTCTGCAACAAATCACTCAAAGACCCCCCCCCCCCCCCCCCCCAGAGACAAAGTAATTCTCGGCGGTCCTTTTGAGGGCAGTCCCGTGCAAGTCAGAACAACTATGGCATGGGAAACCTTATTGCCGGACAAACATCAGAAAGCCCCGCATAATACCCTCCAAGGGGTCAGCGACATGGCAAAGCCAGAGGTAGAGGCCCCAATCCTAGAGGAGCCGCAGCCTCCAGTCAGAAATGACCATCAGATCCAGGTCCTTTCCCATGTCGCCCCGTTCGGGGGGCGCTTAACATCTTTCCTCACGGCATGGGAGGGGATAACTTCAGACCAGTGGGTCATAAAGACGGTCGCCCACAGGTACTGCATGGAATTCACCCGACCTCCACAATTCAGACCACAGCGCTCATGGCACCTTTCATCGAACCATCTGGAGATCCTGAATCAAGAGGTGGAAGCGCTGCTGGGAAAAGACGCCATAGAAGCCATCCCTATTCTTCAGGTAAACAAGGGTATTTATTCAGTGTACTTCCTTGTACCCAAAAAGGACCACACCATGTGCCCTGTTCTAGACCTGCGCCCAGCGAACAAGTTCATAAAACCTCAGATGTTTTGCATGGTAAACGCTACAGGAGGTGATCCCACTGTTGAACCAGGGGACTGCATGGCAACATTGGGCATGAAAGATGCATACTTTCATATTTCAATGTTGCCAGTGCACAGAAAATATCTATCTAAGGTTCATGATCGAGTCCCGGTCTACCCTTACCTCGACGACTGGCTGCTTCATCAGGCAGCACATGGAGTGTGGTCCCCTCAAGTAGCGTCCAACCATATAAATTTGCTGGAGCGATTAGCGGTGTTGAAGGCATTAAAGGCCTTTCGGATGCAACTACAAGGTGAAAAAGTGCTGATTCTAACAGACAGCACTACATCCATGTATTACCTGAACAAACAGGGGGGCACTCACTCTCCAGGGCTATGCAAGCTGTCCCAAACCATTTGGATATGGGCTTTCGGGCACAAGATGTTTCTGTTGTCCGAACATGTTCCAGGGGAACTCAATCTTCTGGCAGACGTGCTCAGCAGAGATTTTACTCTGCCCGAAGAATACGAATGGCATCTGCATGAAGACATTGTGTCCAACGTCTTTGCAGAATGGGGCTTCCCAAAGATCGACCTGTTTGCAACACAGGAGAACGCCCAATGCGAAGACTATGCCTCCAGGTGCCCCCAGAACCGCTCCAGGGGGAACGGTCTCTGGATAACATGGTTAGGGAAATTTGTCTACGCTTCACCCCCCCGAACCCCTCCCCCCCGACTCCTCTTCTCAGCAAGATAGTGCACAAGATGCACCTGGAACCAGTTACCATGATAGTGGTGGCCCCCATGTGGGCCTGCCAACCCTGGTTCGCCCGTCTGATGGAAATGTCCCTCTCCCCACCAGTAAAACTACCCTGCCCGTACAGCATGTTGTCTCAGGACAGGGGGGAGACCCTACACCCATGCCCACAAACTCTGAATTTAGCAGCTTGGCTCCTGAGGTCATAGAATTTGGACACCTAGAGCTCCCTCTGAGGTGCATGGACATAGTCAGGGAAGATAGAAAACCCAACACACGTTATTGCTATGCCAGCAAATGGAAACGTTTTGTCATCTGGTGTAATTTCAAGGGCAACAATCCCATTGATTGCACACACACACACATACACGCATTGTGCTGTACCTAACCCATCTGCTAGACACTGGGTTGTTCTTTAATTCCCTAAAGGTTCATCTGGCTGCTCTTTCAGCCTACACCACATCACAACAAAAGGTGTTGTGGTGGAAGATACTGGTGATTAAGGCCTTTATGGAAGGGGTTAAGAGGATTTATCCTCCCATTTCTCACCCAGCTACCGGGTGGGACCTAAATGTGGTTTTGACCAGGCTCTTTTGAGCTAATGCATAAAGCAAGTCTAAAAGACCTTACTTATAAAACAGCCTTCCTAGTGGCTATCCCTTCTATTAGAAGGGTTAGCGAACTACAGGCACTTTCTGTTCAAGGCCCCTTTGTTACAGTCCAGAGTTAAGGTAGTTCTGCGCACTCACGCCAGATTTGCGCCTAAATTCATCTCAAAGTTCCATGTGAACCAATCGATTTGAACTACCCACCTTTTTCCAGAATCCCACTCGCAGGGCTGAAAGAAGCCTACACACACTAGAAGTGCGCAGGGCAGTCATGTTCTACCTGGAAAGAACTAAACCACTGAGGAAAACAAACCAATTTTTCGTTTCAGTGGCAGCTGGTAGAGAAGGGGATCTTGTCTCTAAATCAGCTATCTCCAGGTGGATTGTCAAATGCATCACTCTGTTTCTCTCTTGCTAAGAGAGAAATACCCTTCAAGCCTAGAGCACATTCTACTTGAGGCACTGGGGTGTCCATAGCATTCATTGCAAATGTTCCCCTTGAGTCCAGTTGCAAAGCGGCAACCTGGAGTTCTGTACACACCCTTACAAAACACCATTGCCTAGACACTCATTCTAGGTCTGATTCTCAGGTGGGACAAGCAGTACTAAGACATCTTTTTTCTACTGTCCCTTCTCACAACCCACCTCCAACTCTGGGTACTGCTCGCTACTCTATGCACAGCATGTGATTCTAAGCAGATTATCAAGCATCAGAAGACATGCATTACTTACTGTAATAGCATTTCTGATGATTGTTTCTGCTTGGATTCACATGCGCCCTCCCTACCTCCCCGCTCTGGGTGGAAGGAACATAGACGTCTTACTACTTTCTCTCTTCTCCATGTACTCGTTCACAATAGACTTGGGCTCCCTCATGGCTGAAAAAATAAAATCAGAGTGCGCGTGAGGGATTTTGGGTACACTACACGTCACGATAGGGATAGTGTTAGACGCGTCTATGCCGACGTCTCCTTTCGGTGCCCGAAAGACAAGATGCAATACTCTGCGGTTACCACTGAATGTCGGACCATATGCACAGCATGTGAATCTAAGCAGATACAATCATCAGAAATGCTATTACGGTAAGTAATGCATGTCATGCATTAACCATGCTGCCCCCAATACCCAACTCAAAGAATTAGCAGTTCATCCTGAACCAGAACTCCATATGCAAACCTACTCTGTGCCCAAATTCAAACGAGCTAGGGCTGGAGGATCCAGCTTCCCATTCATCGCTGCCACTCAGTGGAACTCCCTGCCACCTAACCTTCAAGGAGTAACACCCCACTTAGCCTTCTGCAAAGCGATCAAAACTTTATTTGTATGAACCTGCCGGCTGTTTAGCCATCGTACATAACATGTCATGCAAAGCACCACTTGTCTATACCTAATCCCAAGGAATATCGTTCATGCAACACCTGTAATGCTCCAAGTAACTAAGTCATCTTCCTGTAACAGCGCCTCGATGCCTTCAGGCTGCCAGCGCTCTTTATAAATGCAAACATAAAATATGCTGCACTGCTTTCTCTGCTGATGTCTGTCTTTTGGCTTTAGTGCATCACACCACAACGCCACCAGTGCTGAAATTCGTCGGGCATATGCCCCGCTACCTAGGGACAGTTATGTCTCGAATGGAAGACATTTGCGTTTCGGAAGGTGATCCCATAAACGTTAGACTGGAACCCCTTTTACTCCAGAGAAGTAAGGGACTTCGCTGAGGAAATTTAGTGGGAGGAAGGAGACTTGCTGAATGGAGACTTGCTGTATCTTGTTGCTATCTTTCATGAGGCAAGTGGTTTGGACACTTCTCCAGAGCTTGGCATGCTCCCTTCACCTACCACCAGGAACACTTCAGGCTTCATTGCAATGCCTGATGGCTAAGGTGGTTGAAACCTTAGTTGTCAGCCCCTTCAAGACCTAAGGTGGCGTTTGAGATAATTAAAATTCTTGATGGTGCAGAAAAAGGTTGGGGGCTTTCATTCAGGATGGTTCCTCTTGCTCAGATCCTTCAAGCCCTCAGTCTGCAGGACTGGCTAGTGTGAGAAACCTGAAGGTGTCTTGCTTGCTAATCCCCGGAGATGGGTTAGCCAGGTGGCCAGGTCATGGCCATTGCTATTGGATTCAGTTCCTGGGGGTGGCAAGTGAGGGAGGATCATCTGGATGGGGGGAGGGGGTCTTCTGGGAGTGGGACGCCAACGAGTGAGATGCAGTATCCCCCTTCTTATAACACCTTTTCCCCATCCTATATCGTAGAATACACTAACACTCTATCCCCCTTTTTCCAACACAAATGTTTTCACACCGCAAAAGACGATGGACCAACACCAAAGCCGTTCACCTGACATGTCCCAATGCAAGGGTCCAGCAAAGTCGGGCAATTGACTGGAATAACACACACCTGACAGCCCTTTCCCTTCCCCACAGGGATAAAAGGTGGAGCACGAGAGCACAATACAAGCAAGGCAGACCACACAATGAGAACTAACGCAGCACGGCAGTTCAAGAGGAGGAGAAAGATGGCGCAAACCGAGAGGTTGACCCGGAGAGAAGCGACCTTGCCCTTTCCGAGCCAGGCCTGTGAAACCTCCACTGAAGGAATCGTACGATCGCAAACCGTCTCCAGAGACAAGAAAAGCCAAGGGGTACATCACAGCTGTTGAGTCGAGTTGAGAGCCTATAACAAACCAAACTGTGTTGAACAAAAGTAGCAAACGGCTAATTGAAGAAAGTACAAGGAACTGTTAATGTGAAAGGGGAAAACCAGCTATGGAGGAGTGTGGTACTACATGGGTGCTCAATCTGGGAAACTCTGGGCAATTACCCTATTGTTGAAGCTACTTTTAACCGAAGGCTTTGGAAAAGGCTCGAAGAGGCTCAAAGTGGTCATACAGGGGTCTAGCAAAATCCACTGTACAGTCTAAAGTCTTTGACCGGCAATAAAGGTAAAACTAAGGGAAGTGAATCCAGCACTGTGTGAGATTGAAAAGTTGGCAAGAGTGAACCCGATGGAGGGATGTCGATGAACAAACGGGGGGCAAAGTCTGAATTCCCCATGTGCAGTGTGTTGACAAGTGAAACCGGCAGAGGGATGTCCACAGTCAACTCTTTAAAAAGACATTAAGATTTTTTATCTCAAAGAAGAGATTGTGTGTTAAGGCCGTAGTGAGCCAGACGGAGGGGATGCTGATATGTGAGAAGGGTTTGAGCACGGAAGAGGGGGCAGGCCCAGATAGGAAAAATCATCACTCAACGACACGTGAATATGACAATCTTTTGAATACAAGCCACAGTAAACCTGACCGAGGGAGGCTTGAATTCGCGAAGGGTCTGAGCCCGGAAGAAGGGGACCCAGGGGTGAAGCATCATCACACTGAATGCAATCAGAAAGGAACTGTTCTTGGTACATTTTTAATATACCAGGCCCTCGGAAAGAAGAGATTTAAACACCAAAGGACCCGATCTCGTAAGGAACTAGTTTGTGGATCTGAACCCGGAAGAGGGGGGACTCGGGGGTGTCAACCAGCAACCATATGGAAAGGAACTCTTTTGTTTATTATTTTGAGAACATCAGGTCCCCGGAGGAAAGAAACCTTTAGTAGGAAAGAGACTTCACTATTAGAGCCTTTGGTGGTTGAGAGTGGAACTGTTGTCTCGTGCTGGGAAAGCTCAAGCGTGTTCTGTGCTCTGGAATCCCACCTTGTCCCGTGCTCATAAAGTGGGGAAGAGAGACCCTTCCTACCGCATCCTGAAGTTTTATTTGTGAACACTTCTTTTCTTTCTTGTGACCATCTCACTCTTTGTATTTAGCGTAAGGATTGGCAATAGATTTTTCTTAGTATAGGCCCTTTTTGTTTGACAAGACGCCACTAGGACTTCCTTATTATTATTTGATGGTTGTAGCTGGCTTCCATCTTAAATTTAGGTTTAGATTAGGTGTTTTCCCAACATTCCTATACAGTGTAATAAACACCCTTGAACTGTGATCACTTGTCTGTCTTTTCTGTTGCCACCATGCGTTCCTTACATATGGTGTCGGGCATGGGTTAGGATCCAACTGATAAAAATGTAAACCCATGCTGATAATTGTGGTACCTCTGGAAGGGGAAAATAAGTAGTTGATCTCCTAGTATCTGACTGCGTATCCACACTGAAAGAAGTGCTGTTCTCTCAGTTGTGCATTCCACCTAGTCAACAAGATCTATTCTTTAAAACGCAAGTGTTATTAGATACGCTTCCTCTCTCCCATTACAACACATAGCCTTGATACCGAATAATACTGAAAGTTCGACCTGTGTTTTCTTTATCTGACCTAGTGCTCTGAATCCCCCTTCCGCCGAACCTTTTTTTATGTTGGGGCCCAATCTTCATTTGTTGCAGGACCCACAGGGTTAACAACAAATCTTCCCCAGCCTACTCCTTCGACAGACTTAGACGATTCTGAGGATTCTGAAACCTTATTTGAAGGAATCAAGACAGGTTTCTTTTCAAATTCAGATTCCACAGAAGGAACCCTTACACGTCTGGGAGAAATGGTAAACTTAGCCAACGTCATTGCCCAATTAGCGGCCCATCAGATATAGGCAGAAAATGGGCTCCAAGAAATTGTAACTGTTAATTGAATTACAATTCAGGCCATTACTACCACAGTGTGTACTTCAGCTATATCTTGAAGGTGAAGATTTAGGAAATATTTTCCCTACATTTTGAATACCTGGCCGACCATCTGGGATGGGAAGAAAACCTGCAAAGATGCTACTTGGGACACTTATTGAAAGGCGAACTCCAAACTTCCTATCAGCTACTTAACCTTGCACAGGGAGTCACCTTTCTATTTATCAAAGAAGGGTTACTAAAAAGAGTGGTGCAGACGTGTCATTATTACAGACAAAAATTACGGGCCATAAGGTTAAACCCAGGATAAACCTCTTTAGTACTAGGTGAACGCATTAAAAACACAGTGGCCTTATGGATTAATAACTAGTCCTTTAGAAATTCTGTCCTCCAGTTAAATCGGCCTACTCTAGCCACGACCATTGAGACTGCCCAGAACCATTCGGATTCAGCTAAACACTTCCATTTGACCAATCGATGGGATGAACGGAAGGACCACAAGTCCATCCATCGAATTCAACCTCAAGGAGTATATTAACAGGGGGGGGGGACACCGGATCAAAGAAGGAATACCACGAGAAAGAATAGAAAGTAGGAACATTGATCCAAAAGCTAAGGCTGAAAGTAGAAAGGAGTTCAAAGGATGTAGATCACCTCCTCTGATCTGTTTTTTTTGTAGTGAAACAGGGCATCTAGCTAGTTACTGTCCAAAGAATATAAAAGCCGAGCCCATGGAAATAGGATGTTTGAAGGGTGAAGAATGGGAAGAACCAGAGGAAGAGCTAGAAACCTTGAGCATTTGCTTGTGTCAAACTCCTGTTGAGTTTTCCTATTGGAGGCAAGTCAAAGGGGCATTGGTTCAACAACTGTGGCCTGAACTGACGCCAGTCACTGACTTGTCTTTGAAAGGCTGGGATGCTTACCTACAAGACCTGATGGCGAACGACCTTTGGTTTCCGTCAAAATGCCAAGGACACATCAATTTCATAGAATTGAGAGGGATCAGGCTGGTCCTGGTCATCTTCCTTCCTTCGGTACAGAGCAGATCTGTGCTGGTCCTACTGGACAACACAGTAGCCATGCCACTACCTCAACAAGCAGGGTGGTGTGGGATGCTTGGCTCTGTTCAGAGAAGCAATGCAACTGTGGTGCTGGGCACTAAACGTGTCTGACGGCAGCTCACCTAGCATGAGTGGGCACTCTGTCAGGAAATTCTGGAGGAGATATTCGTGGGGGACTCCTCAGCTAGACCTCTTGGCTGCCAGTGTGAACAGGAAGTGCAGGTGGTTTGGGGCCTGGGAATTATCCCTGACATGGACCTCTGGGGGCTGCACTGATGGTTGAGTGGGCATTCAACCTACTGTGTTCCTGCCGATCCCGGTCAGACTGCCGATTCTCGGGGAAACTCTACCTGTTTGGGTCATAATGATTTTGATCGCTCCGGACTGAGCCCAGAGAGATTTTACCCATGTCAGGTAAACTGCTTGCGTGTTTGTCGGTTGTCTTTTGTGGTGTAAAAAAAGTGTTTGTGTTGGAAAGCGGGGAGGGGTAGAGTTTCAAAATATCCTACAGGGTAGGATCGGGGAAAAGAGGTTATACAAAAGGGGATACTGTGTCTCACCAGTGGTGTCCCACTTCCACTCCCTGAGGACCCCCCCCCCCACACATCCAGGTGATCCTCTTGCACTGGTCCACCCCCAGGAACCGGATCCAATAGCGATGGCCGTGTCCTGGCGACCTGGATGACAGATCCCTGGTGTCTAGTGGGTGAGACACCTTGAGGTCTCTCACACTTCCCTCTGCTATCCTGCCCTTCTTTCCGCTGTCATGTTGACTGGCTTCCTGGTGCCCCTCTGAGTCATATCGCACACTTGCCCCCCCCCCGCCCCTTGCCCTCCGCCTGCTCCCTAGCACTTTCCTTCCTTGATCTTCCTGGGCATGTTCCCCTTGAAGGCCCAGTCTTCCTGCACCTAACTCAGGGCACTGTTCCACTGGGTGCACTTCTCCCCTTCCCTTCTTGTTTCCGCACTTGCATGATCTAAATGATACTAGGCCTAGTAAAATCGTTTTTCTTGTTCTCACCTGTTTTTTCCTCCCTGCCTGGTAGCGCCTTGAAACATTTGTGTATAGGCGCATTATAGATATCCTATCAATTACTTATTGGGTGAGAATTCATTACAGGGAAGTCCCGCAGAGAATGGCACTAATGGAAAAAGGTGCCAGCGCCATTTCTTGAAGACCTAGAGCAGGTACCTAGAAATATTATGGACCAACAGCCCCTGTATGACGTTGACTTGTTGACAGGGGTGGCAGCTATCAAAATTAAGCTCAAGCAAGGGGTGATTTTACCAATGGGAAAACAATATCTTTTATCTAGGGAAGCCGACAAAGCCATTTTCGAGACAATTTCTGCACTGGTGCAGCACAGGATTTTGGTGCCATCAGAATCAGCGTAACACGACTGTAGCCGGTGAGGATGGCGACATGGGGATTGTGGCATTACATTCAGGATTTGAACCCTCTGAACAACATTGTTGAAGCAGAGTTCCCGAAATGGCGACAGCACTGTGTAGTATCCCGCCGGAAGCCACTCATTTCACGCTGATAGCTTTTTTCTCTATCCAACTTCACGAGGAGTCACAGGATCTGACATTTCTATATAGAAAGAAAAAGTGGAAACATACAAGACCTCCTCAAGGGCACTGTGAATCACCTCCTATGTCAATAGGGTCCTTCAAATGGACCTAGGTAACATACATTTGGACAGCATGATCATTCAGTATGTAGACAACATTTTGATATGTAGCAGGTCAGAAGAGCATTGTCGGAAGGACTTGGTACAGTTGCTGACAGTACTATCAGAAAAGGGTGACAGGGTGGAACACCACCACCAAAGACTGTGATGGAAATGCAGCAATTTATAGGTCTCTGTAATTATTGCAGGGCCTGGGTGTTTGACTACAGCACATACACTAGACCTCTTCTAAGCAGGCTCAGGAAGGCCCATAGGGGGGGACGGTAAACTGACACGGACACAGGGGATGATGGAAGCATTTGAGGAACTGAAAGGGGCAATATGCACAGCTCCAGTGTTGGGGATTCCAGACTACAATGCAGAATATGTACTTGTTCTCGCACTCAGTGGAGTGGTGATGACCGCAGTGCTCACACAGAAAGTGACCCTAGGTTATCAACCAATAGCTCACTACAGTGAGCATTTAGAGCCAGTAATTAGAGGTCATTATCCTTTCAAACAAGCATTGGCTGCTACTGCCTTTGCAGTAAAGAAGTCAAGTAAATGTCACAATGGGCTGTAGCACCCCATTGTACGTGGATCATGCCCTTTTTGCCATAATTGAAAAGCCCAAAAGCAGATTGACCACGCAGCAAGCGTCTGGGTACAAGGCAATTATCCTGAATCCGGTGTTATCGGTATTAAGGTTTAGAGTGTAAACACAGCAACATTCATAGCAGAAGCAGTAGATTATGTACATGACTCTACCACATACACAGAACATTATGATGACATTCCCGTACACAGAAAATTGTGATGACATTCACAGAGCAAGGAGGAATGCCCTCTAGGAGGGGAGGTACTATATATTGACGGGTCTTCAACCATTGACCAGATGACGGGAGAGAGACCTACTGGGACAGCAGTAGTAAAGCTAAAGCAGAGCGGGACAGTTGAAGTAGTGGTAAGCGTGAAATTGCCCCCGTGTTTTTCAGCACAAAGCGGCAGAATTGGTAGTTCTTATGTCAATTGAAGCGCATGAGGATGAGATCATCAGTGGACTCAGACTCCACCTACGCAACGTCTACAGTACATGCAGGACTGCCACGTTGGAAAATGAGGGGCTATCGATGTGCTGACGGTACGCAGGTACAGCACGCGCACTTATTGGCTAGACTCATAGATGCGTTGCAGCTTCCATCAGCCATAGCGGTAGTGAAGTGCCACGCCCACACGAGGGGGGAAGATGCAATCTCACGCAGCAACGAAGCCACAGACGCAAAGCGAGCAGCATACTTAACAGAAACAAATGAGTTTGACAACCCACCTAATAAACGCATATGCGCGCTTACCTTGACATTGCGAGAGGGATTTTGTTAATTGCCTGTCACCCAAATAGCAGAATTTCAGGGATGAACACCAGCAGAGGAGAAAGAGTTGTGGATAAAGAAAGGATGGTCAATATCTCCCACAGATGGACTGTGATGACAGGAAAGCACCAGATAAACAGTTATCCCCTTTGATTTGTTGCAGATTGTTCTTATGCCGCTGTATTACCTGATCCACCTTAGAAAGGATGTTCTTGCAGCACATATAGGGGAAGACTGGCTCTGTCCCAACTTGGCGGAATATATTGCCACCTTTATGCATAATTGTATTGTCTGCCAGAAGTTCAACACGGGTTACACGTTGCGTGAGGAGCAAAACTGCGCCCTTATGGACCCTTCCAACATCTCCACATTGATTACGTGCACATGATTCAAGTATGTAATGGCTACAGGTGCATGATTGTAGTAGTGCGCCCATTTTCCTGCTGGATCGAAGCTGGTCCATGCTCACATCCCGATGCCCTCAGTGTGGCGAAATGCTTCAGCAGAGAGGTGTTCCCACGGTGGGGCGTGTGCAAGGTCCTTTCGTTCAGACAATTGACCTCACTTCGTAAATGAAGTTTTTGAGCGATATCACAACCCTACTGGGGATTAAGCATACATTTTACTGCGCTCATCACCGAAAAGTGGATGGGATTTGTAAACGCCTCAATGGCCTGCTCAAATAAGAAATTACCAAGATCAAATCAACACTGAAAGTAATGACTCCATTTCCTGCCCTTGGCACTATTCGCATTGCACAATCGACCTGCATCTGACTACTCCCCATGAGGTGATGACAGGACGATGCATGCAGCTTGCGTTTGCTCCTCCCACTAGAACGCTGACAGATTCTCAAAATGTTGCCACTGTTCGGCGCGATGAAATGCGTGAATATCTTGCTTCGATGATGGCTAGTGCCTCTGTTATCTCAACATTTCTGTGCGGAGGTCGAAGATGAATGATCAACACACCAGTAGAACAGTCTTAACTGGTTAAGCAACCACTACTTTATCCAGGGATAAAGTTCTCTTGAAGAACTTTGTTAGAGTTAGACAAGAGCATATTGAAAGCTAGATGAGGCACACTGTTATTTCTTCACACAAGCTGGCTGCTGCAAATACATGAACTGACTTTCGACAAGTAATTTCACACATGCATGAACATTGAAAAGCACATTATGAACTGATAATGGCCTCGGAGTAGATGGTACCAGCAAAGATCTTTGTCTATGCTTTTCTTCTCCATGTTGCACACACACATCCAATATTAACAAGAAGCAACATGCCCATTATTACTTGGCTTGGTGATCCAGAAGTTTCTTTTTGAGTGACTGTAGCAGGATATTACCGCAGAAGAGTTTAATTATTGCAACAAATGATATTGAACATTAAGAGTTTTGGTAAGCCTTTATGCCAAATAAAAGAACAGAGTCAGAAGCACACAGCTATCTGCAACCACAGCTGTTGTATTGACATTTTCTGCATTCTGCTCTCTCTACCTCTTTATCTTCTTTGCATTGCAAAAGGTTTTATGTCTCACACACACATTGACGTATATCTTAACACAACCCCCATTCCTGTCACCATTGAAGCCATATCTGAGCAGGTCACCAGCGCTGCCCGTGAGGTGAAACTGCTCAGGTGAAGCGCAGACATGGATTTTGAACATGTAAATGCCGATCTAGCTGATTCAGCCCACGTAACTAACATGTGGTATCAACACAAAATCAAAGTGGGGAGAGAAGCAATGAAGGAGAGCTAAGTGTGCTTTCTCATCCCCTATGCCATAAGTGCTTCTGGAGCATTCATAGCCACAGAAATTCCAGCAGCCAGAGCACAATGCCTTATGCCCCTAGCACTCTCCACAACAAGAGGGTGATTCCAAGGAAGCTGGGTCACATTGCGAAGGATGTCCCAGAAGACTTTACCGTATGAAGATGGCTACATCAAGACTGAAGCAATGATATATGACTATTGGAGTTCAGACAAAACAATCAAATACATTTTGGATGGCTCAAACAAAGGATAATCCAGAATAGTGACACAAAAGGAATTGCAATGGCCAAAGAAAGGAAAAATGGAGACGGAGGACTGCCAGGATACTTACTTGAAGAGACCAACTACTAGTGTATGGACAATAATTCACAGGAGATGGATGGATGGATGGAATGGATAGTGGGGTGCAAAGCACATGCACTTTTGACATATCCAGCAGAGGTGGTACAGAAGGAAAATTTCGATTGTCTCAAGGAATGGGGGGCAACACGAAGTTGCTCACGTGGGTGGAGAATGAAGCTGGTCCTATGGCAATCATTCCACATGAGAATGCTTACCCGTGTTTCCAGAATGTTAAAAGTTGGAGTGAACATAGGATGCAAACTAACATCGATGATACCGGGTATAATAGTCTGTACCGCAGTGATAATGGATCACTATTTGGCCTGTGGGTCCAAGGCGTACATGCAACTACCACCAAATTGGGGATGAATATGCTCTCTAGTAGAGCTGAACACAACCGCATTAGCGGTGCCTCGAAAAGACATACAAGTAGCTGCGTTCCCCAAAATGGAGGCGCAACAAAGGAAGAAGAGATCCGTGGAGCTCACGAGTGAAAAGAGGAAACTACATCTCCTCGAAAAAGCACTCAATCTGATGCCAGCAGAACAAAGACGCAGAACTAAAATGTTCTTCACATCAGTTGTTCCAGGGGTCCAGGCAAACTCGAATGCCAAATGGCTCCAGATCACCAGATGGGAACTGTTGCAGACAACAAATTTGACAATCAAGGGGTTAAATGCTATCAAAGAAGAACTGAGAGCTACCTGACTGACCCTACAGAACAGATATGTTCTGGACCCCCTCACAGCCATGGAAGTAGGCGTGTGCACAGAAATGGGACAGTCTTGCTGCACATATGTTCCTCCCATGATGGAAAGAATGGAACACTCGGAGGCAATAATGCAATTATCAGACCTACATAGCAAGGTGGAGGCGGTGACTTGTACAGTAGGAGAAGATGAAGATTGTCTGACCTACATCTTTTCCTGGATACCATCATAGATGACTAGCGGACTGAAGTTACTCATAGATGCCTAGTACTACTAACATTCTGTGTCATTAGAGTAGCTATACCAAAGTGCAAGAAGACCACTGAGAAGACAATAGGGGTGAAAACACTGTTGGACGAAGAAACTAAAGAAGACGAAGAGTCAGACTTTTGACGTGTTACAATCACACCTGAAGCAATATCCTCTTTCCTCCAGGGAGAAAGTTCACATTTCCCCTAGATCCACACAACTGTAAGGGAAAATGGGTATGATTCAAGCCCGAAAGAGACTGCAGTTATATGACCTGGAGTTTAGACGAACAAGTGAAGTATCAATCACTTGGGAGGAATGGCGAAGGTATGGATCCCAAAGCTGCACATGAACAGGGAGAACAGTCAAGGAAATGCGGTAAATCTATCGACCGGAGGGGAGATTGAAGAGGGAGACCTAAACGTGGCCGTTGCTGGCAGACGTGAAGAACATGCTTATGACTTGCTTAGAGGACAGACCCACTCTTGCTATGCAGTAACCGCAAGTTGCACAAGAATACATATGAAGTACTTACTGATTCTTGAATGCAATTAACATAGGCAGCCATGAAAACAAAGATGAAAGCCACAGCCACATGAATGGAAAGACATTGGAAGGGATCAAGAGCACAGAGGGAGACGTGACATGCTGACTTGACTGAGACGTGCAGACCAGGCTGTCGGTGCAGCCTTGCCAAGGACACCGTGAGAGGGAAGGTTTGGAGTTAACAGAAGTGATATGGGACACCTGCAAGAGTACAAGCTGCAAATCCTCATCAATGCAAGCAGCAGAAATCAAGCTTGTGGTCCCCACACACACACA
Source organism: Ambystoma mexicanum (assembly GCF_040938575.1). Taxonomy (NCBI): domain Eukaryota; kingdom Metazoa; phylum Chordata; class Amphibia; order Caudata; family Ambystomatidae; genus Ambystoma; species Ambystoma mexicanum. The sequence continues at coordinate 634,621,481 of NC_090922.1, read as the reverse complement.
CGATTTGATCCTTCAAGACAGAGACTATTAATTTGAGCCAGGCTAAGGTAGCTGGTCCCATCCAACCAAAGGCAGAATCATATAAACGTAATACCAGGTGCAAAGCTGAATGTTATGTCTCAAGGCCTAGGTGATCGGAGATGGTAACTTAAACAACATTTAGCACCTTTGGGGGGGGGCGGGGTCCCACCACCTTGATTAGTTGCACATGGCCTTTTCACTTTCAAAAGCTCCAATGCCGAGAAGACCTGCTTTGCCCAATCCCTATTCACCTTCAACGCTAAGCTTACACTTTGTTGCATCACCCAATCACAGCACACTAACCTGAAATATGAGTAGTTGCAACATTTAGGAAGTGGTCGGCGGAGGAGCCAGCAGATCTATTTTACCCAATCAATGTACTAATCCCCTATGCCATATATATGTACTCTACCTTATTAACCAATCCCGTTCTAGGTTGGGTTTTATGATGTATCTTTAGTTTTGTGATGCCATGGTGCCTTAAAACACCTAGACAAGCTTCTAATCGACGAGAGTGTATTGGAGAATGCTGCATTGTCCACGTCTTGATCCCTGTTGATGATTTTTCAATAAACAGTAACCTTTTTGTCACATGGCTGGACTCTTCTGTTTTTGGTGCAGGGGATTTCCTCGACCCAGTTCCTCTTGCTTGTAATCAGGGAGATTAATAATCCCCCTGCCTTAATTCATTTGCCCAACATTACTGCTTGGATTCCTTTTCAGGGCAGGACATCCTTTTTCGGCAGGCTGGTCCTTCAACGTATTCTGCTTTAAGTGGCATCCTCTTGCGCTCCTCCAGATCCGTGTAACGCTATGGCAGTCTATCATAGATGAGGAATCTGTGGGTGGAAGGAATCTATTAGAAGAAAGCATTACTCCTCTCCCTGTAATGTTCTTTCTGATGGACGTTCCACCCAACTGATTCCTCATCGCCCTCCCAACCTGCCTCCTTCAGATTGTTAGTTCAACATTAGTTCCACTGTCACTGCCAGAGTACTATGGAAAAAGGGTAGAACTGAGTTCACGGGGCGCTGCACTTCATATATGCTCCCCGCGACATGTCCAGCGCCTAGAGGTATTAAGTGGAGCCAAGACTGCGCTTCACTGTGCCCCCCCCCCCGAATATCATAGATGAAGAATCTGTGGCAGGAACATCCATCAGAAAGAATTTTCCCAAGATGAGCAATTTGTTCATCCAATATGATGAATCTAGTGTTGAAAGGACTAATACATCAGAAAGAACATAACTGAAAGGCAAGCATTGTTTTTTTCTATTGGATTCCTTTCTCCCTCTGATTCCTCATCTACGATAGACAGCCATAGCAATTTTTGCAGGGATTGTGCAACAAGTTTCCCCCACACCAGTTTGTTTCGGCTTGGGATTCAAATTTAGTGTTGACATTTCTTATGGGTGCTTTTGAGCCCTTGTATTTGTGTCCTTTACAGCTTTACAGCTGCTCAAACTTGTGTCCATTTTTTTTTCTTTTTTTTTTTGTATTTGCCATCACTTTCTCTGTGGGCGATTGTGAGCCCCAGGCATTGTCTGTTAAACCGCCCTATTTGTTTTTTTACAATTAGAAGGTGATGTTGTGCATGAGGCTGTTTTTTCCTTCCGAAGGTAGTCTCGGATTTCCATCTCTCTCAAAATATCCATCTCCATCTTGATACTACTCCTTCAAAGGCAGAGTATCAATTTCATCATCTGAACACGGTACAGGCTCTCGGCTACGTTGCTTGTTGGACACGTAACGTCAGGCAAGATTACTAGCTTTTTGTTGGTTATGCTGTTGTCCATGCTTGCAGGGCTGTGACCAAACAGACCCTGTCAGGTTGGACCATCCTCTGCATCTCAGAATGCTACTACGATCTGGCTGGAAAGGACCTGACATTCGCGGAGCTCATTTAACCAAATGACTGGCTCCCACTTCTTCCCTGCAGAGGAGAATCCCTAGTCTGGACATTTGCCAGGCAGCTGCGTGGGCCTTGTTATACCCATTCACCAAACATGACTGATTGCCAGTTGGGAGATGACGCTTGTTTTGGTAGAGTGGTCCTCTATACCTTTTTGGTTTAGGTGGGGTCCTTGCTCTGTTCCCTCCTCCAGCTCTCCATGCTGCTTTGGCAGCCTATTGTAGATAAGGAATGCATTGTCCCTTAAAAGAAGAAATTACTTACCTCTAATGTTTTCTCTGGTGGATGTTCCTCCCACGGTTTCCTCACTGTCCTCCCATTCTGCCCTACTTGGTGGATAGATAATAGAGCTTTCAGTGCTGCGGTCCCTTAGTGTCACAAGTGCTAGGTAAAAAGGTGAAACTAGGGTCACATGATGCAGCGCCTATATCTACTGCCCCGGCGGATGTCTGGTGCGTGACACACGTAGAGGCATCGGGCAGAGCCGAAGTGTACCTGCGCTGCGCCCCCTGGTGTTTGAAATGTTTCCGAAGTACATGTGTGCTTTCATAGATGAGGAATCCGTTGGAGTAACCATCCAGAAAGAACATTAGTGAGAGGCAAGTCATTTGTTCTACTTTCTCCAGCATGGGGTCTGGCATGGATTCACATGCTCATGAATATTCCCTGTCGTCAGGCTGGGAATCCTCGGTAAAGAAAAAACCAGTATCAGTTTCGTTTCTGATCTGTCTTTCGTAGTAATAACCAATCACTGATCTCTGCGTCATACTGACCACAGCCAATGACTGCTCTCTACCCAAGCCCCGCCTCTGGCAGCCATCTTCAGATTTTTACCGCACGTTCATGTGTTGGGATCCTCGTGCTATTGCTCTCGAGCGTTAGTGCTATTTTTTTTCACGTTTTTCTCAAAAACTTTGTTTTTTCGGTCAAAAGAGCCTCAAGCTCAACCGACTCTCCATCCGATCAACGGGGACCCGTGTCGGATTCGTCTGCGCCCCTCAAGGGTGAAGATTTCGTCGAGCTATGCTTTTGGAGGACTCCAGAAGTTTCTCAGGCGCGGTCATGGCCCAGGAGAAGGGAAGCTCGACGCCCGGAAAGCTGTTCAGGGTCTGCCCTGGATGCCAACTGCAGAACGTCTTCAAGGAGGACGAACACTCTTTTTGTCTTTACTGCCTACATGAGGACAAGATGCACGTGGAGAAGGACTGTGCGTTTTGCGGCAACATGTCGGAGCGGACCATGAAGGACCGCCATCAACGTCTCGCCAACTGGCTAGAAGGGAAGAGCCCGTCCGGCGAGAAGAAGAGGAAGAAATCCGAGCGGTCTTCTAAGACCTTTGAGGACGCCCCGGCGATGGGGGTCCAACATAAGGCCAAGCACCGCGAGTCCGCTGGCACCGGGAGCGCCGAACGGTCGGGCTCTACGGGCGCCAGGCAGGGCACACCCTCCCCGGCACCATCAACCACGAGCCAACGCTCTGGGTCGGGTAAGTGGAAGGCCGAGCACCCGGCGAAGCTCCTGGAGAGGCCCCGGTCGAGCTCGAAGGCGGAGGGGGAGCGAGGCAGTGTCCCCCCCCCCCTCAAGGATAAGGCGGTGAGCGCACCTAAGGTGGTGAAGGCCTTAATCCATCCGGCCAAGCCCTCTATCGAAACTGTCGCGGCGGCCCTGGCTCAGCCTGTGGAGGCTACACCAGTGGTGGCGACCTCGGGGCTCAGAGTCTCCCTGCCACCTCGGAGGGAGTCCTCTTTTGTGCCCATCGATAGGACCCCCGTGGGGAAGAAAAAGGGGGGGGCAGGGCGTCGTCGTAGATTCGGCCTCAACCTCGGAGGAGGAGCTGGTCGAGGTCTTAAGCCACGGCCTCGGCGTGGAAGAAGACCGGCCCGTCGGGATGGATCCCGACGCAGGTGACGACGACATCGTCGAGGGTACCGACGGGGCCCTTGATCGCCCGTCGGATTCCCCTCTGCCAGCGCCGCGAGACAACTCTGCGGCCATTTTGTTGGCTATACAGTCCTTATGCTCAGAGATAAGGACGAGACTACCGTTGCCGACGGAACCTCTCCCGTCGGGGGACCCAGAACCGGGACCTTCTGGTGTTCCCCCTACCAAGAAAAGAAGGATCCACCCTCCACCTCCTTTTCAGCCGTCGCGCCCCTTCCAGCCCTCCTCCCCGTCCACCCGAGGGGATGATACGGGGACTGACACGGCAGCGACGGGTACGGAGGACGAGGTATACGACGAGGATGTACCGTCGTCGCCTCCCACCAGGGCTTCTCCGCCCGACGAGATTGGATCGTTCCACTCCATGATCACCAGGGCATCCGAGCTTTTCCAACTGTGCCCTGAGGAGAAGGAAGGTTTCCTTTATCAGCGGCGCGAGGCCAAGAGGAAGACGGTCCTCGCAGTGCCTCTATTGGACGACATTTGGGATGAGGGCCTCACCCTCCTCAAGAACCCTTCCACGACGCCAGCTAGAAGAGACCGGTACGAGAAGAAGTACCGGGTCCCGGACACGGCCCCCCTGTGCCTCCGGGCGCAGCCTACCCCGGACTCCGTCGTCTCCGCGGCGGCCAGGAAGAAAGCGGGGGGGGTGCGGCCTCCACATCGACTTCCCCACCAGACGGCGAGGGAAAGAAATTGGACGCTATGGGACGCAGAGTCATCTCGTCTGCAGCGACGACGATTAAAGCGGCCAACGCCTTGGCTATCGTGGCCCGCTACGACAGGGAGCTCTGGTACAAACTGGCTCCCCTGCTGGACTTCTTGCCGGACGACAAGAGGGCAGAGGCCCTGGAGATCCTGCAGGAAGGTGAGGTGGCTTCGGACCACGCCATTACCGTTGCGACGGACATCGCCGACACTGGGCTCCGCCAGTTGGGCAACAGCGTTTGCCTTAGGCGGCCTGGATGGCTCAAGGCTACGGATTTCCGTCAAGACGTCCAGACCAGAGTCCTGGACATGCCCTTCGATGGGAACAACCTGTTTGGGAAAACAGTGGACGATTCCCTTCAGGCCATTAAAGCAGACACCGAGACGGCCCGGGCCCTTGGAGTTCTGCAACAACGACGGACGCCCTTTCGGAGCAGCGGAGGCAAGGGCGCCTCCAAAGGTTCCGGCGGCGGTTTCTCCACCTACCGTCAAGCGGCCCGCTCGTCGTCTCAGGAGGCCTACAGAGGACGAGGCAAGTCTGGCGGACCCCGCCGTCGTCGCCAAGGAGGTCAAGGCGGCAAAGCCTCGTCGAAGCAGGATTGAACCGGCCGTGGGGTCGGGCCCCCACCGAGGCACCCCGGTGGGAGGCCGGCTGGCAAGCTTCGTCAGCGTGTGGGAGTCCATCTCCACCGACCGTTGGGTCCTGGATGTCTTGGCCCGGGGCCACGCGCTCGAGTTTCAAAGGTGTCCGCGCGTCCCCCCCGTGGCCAGGAAAGAACTTCACGTCCCTCAACTTCTCCTGGAGGTAAAGGCGATGCTCAGGAAGGGCGCCATCGAACTCGTCCCAAAGAGGCTTCGGGGCTCCGGAGTTTACTCGAGATACTTCCTCGTGAAGAAGAAGACGGGGGGGATGGCGCCCCATCCTGGACCTGCGACGTCTGAACAAGTTCATCAAGGCGCAGAAGTTCCGGATGGTCACCCTCCAGCACGTCCTGGGTCAGCTGGAGGAAGGAGACTTCCTGTCGTCGTTGGATTTGGAGGATGCCTACTTCCATATTCCCATCCTAAAGGGGCACCGAAAATTCCTCAGGTTTGTGGTCCAAGGGCGTCATTACCAGTTCAAAGCCCTCCCCTTCGGACTACGGTCGGCACCCAGGGTATTCACCAAGTGCCTTCCACCGGTGGCGGCGCAGCTGCGCCGCGAGGGGATCCACGTCTACCCCTACCTGGATGACTGGCTCATCCGAGCCAAGACGAGGGAGCTCGCCGTGGTTCACACGGCAAGGACCGTCCAACTTCTCACGGACCTGGGATTCTCCGTGAACTACGCCAAATCCCACCTGGTACCCGCGCAAGACGCTCTGTTTCTGGGAGCGAGGCTCAACACAGTGTCCCTTCTGGCCTCCCCGTCGGAGGAGAGGACCAGGACCATCCTGGGCAAGGTGCAGCGGATGTTGGTGGCTGACGCGGCCAAGGTGAGGTCCATCAAGTCCCTCCTCGGAATGATGTCTTCCTGCATCTACCTCATTCCCATGTGCAGGCTCCGGATGCGCCCGTTGCAGGAGTTCCTGGACGCGTGCTGGATCCAAACGACGGGCAGCTTCGAGGAAAGGATCACACTCGACGAGAGTTTCCGACGAGCGATCCGGTGGTGGGGCACCCGCGCGCATCTGACGGCGGGTATGGACTTCCAGACCCCAGCCCACCAGGAGACAGTGACCACGGATGCCTCCCTGGAAGGGTGGGGAGCGCACACCGAAAATCTGCACGCAAGAGGCCTTTGGCTCCCGACGGAGAAATCCCTCCATATCAACGTCCTGGAGCTCCGTGCAGTGTTTTTGGCCCTCAGGTCCTTCCTTCCGTCCCTCAAGGGCAAGGTGGTGAGGATCTTCACCGACAACACCACCACCATGTTTTACATCAGGAAACAGGGCGGAACCAGGTCCCCAGCACTGTCCAAGGAGGCGCAGGACCTGTGGCATTGGGCCGTCGCCCAAAGGATGTTTCTGGTTCCGTTTCATCTGGCAGGGATAAAAAACACCATCGCCGACTCGCTCAGCAGGGAGCTGCGCTCGTGCCACGAGTGGGAGCTACGGCAGGATCTAGTGGATCGCCTCTTCCGACGGTGGGGCACACCCCAGATCGACCTGTTCGCGACGGCGACGAACTCCAAGTGCCTGAGGTTCGCCAGCAGGTTTCCCCAGGCGAGGAGCATGGGCGATGCTTTCTCGTTCCCCTGGGAGGGCCTGTTCCTCTACGCGTTCCCTCCTTTGCCACTGCTAATCCGGCTCGTCAACCAGCTCAAGAGGTCACGGTGCAGGATGATCCTCGTCGCACCTGCGTGGCCGAGGCAGATATGGTTCCCGGACCTTCTGGACTTGTCAGCGTCCCCGCCAATCAAGCTGCCGGTGGACGCGGATCTACTCTCCAGGGAAGGAGGCGCCATCCTCCACCACGACCCGAAATCGCTGAACTTGCAGGCCTGGCTCCTGCAGCGCTAGAGTTTGGAGGATACGACATACCGGCCGACTGCAGAGAGGTTCTTGCAAAGGCCAGGGCGTCCTCGACTCTTAAATGTTACGGACACAAATGGAAGAGGTTCTCTGTCTGATGCCACGCACAGAAGATTAACCCTCTACGGATTACGGCTCCCCAAGTACTGCCGTACCTGCTGACGCTGGCCAAAGCTGGACTGGCACACGCGTCCATCAAGATTCATCTTGCTGCGATCTCCCGATACACCAGATCCACGGGGCGGACGTCCTTGTGGTCTCATCGTCTGGTGAAAGAGTTCATGAAGGGACTGTTCAGATCGTTCCCGCCGGTGAAGGCTCCGGCCCCGGCGTGGGAGCTCAACGTGGTGCTGACCAAGCTCATGGGACCTCCGTTCAAGCCTCTGCACTCTGCTCCGTTGAAATTTCTGTCGTGGAAAACAGCGTTTCTTGTGGCCATCACCTCCGCACGACGAGTGGGAGAGATCCAGGCCCTTTCCTGCAAGGCCCCGTACTTGACTTTTCACGACACGAGGGTAGTGCTCAGGACGCACCCCTCCTTCATGCCCAAGGTACCGTCGGACTTCCATCTCAACGAACCCTTGGTGTTGCCTGTGTTCTTCCCGTTGCCTTCGTCGCCGGCTGAGAGGACTTTGCACTCGCTGGATGTGGCTAGAGCGCTGAAGTTCTACGTAGACCGCACGAAGTGTTTTCGGAAGACGTCACAACTCTTTGTGAACTTTGGACTTGTCAATCAGGGGAAGGCTCTCTCGAAGGCTTCCATTTCCAGATGGCTCTCCGGCTGTATCATGTACTGTCACCGGTTGGCAAACCGACCGCTGCCTGGCCGTCCGAGAGCCCATTCCACCAGAGCGATCGCAGCTACCACGGCGTCCCTATCTGGTGTGCCCCTGCTGGACATATGCAGGGCTGCTACGTGGAGGTCGACGCACACGTCACGAAATTCTACTGCGTCGACCGGGATTCCAGGGAGGAGTCCAGGGTCGGCCAAGCAGTGCTGCGCAACCTGTTCGCCTGAGGTGAGCCTGGTGAGGAGGTAAGATGCTTAATGTTGAGTTTGATGTAATGCTTAATGTTGAGCCTTTGCCACCTCCCGTGGTTGTGCATGTGTGTACTGCTATGTATTCTTTATTCATGAGCATGTGAATCCATGCCAGACCCCATGCTGGAGAAGGAACCAGTTACTTACCTGTAACTGTTGTTCTCCAGCATGGGTCTGGCATGGATTCACATGCGAACCCTCCCGCCTACCCCTCTGCGGCTCTTCACTTGGTCATACTACCACTTCACGTGCTTCCAAATCTGAAGATGGCTGCCAGAGGCGGGGCTTGGGTAGAGGGCAGTCATTGGCTGTGGTCAGTATGACGCAGAGATCAGTGATTGGTTATTACTACGAAAGACAGATCAGAAACGAAACTGATACTGGTTTTTTCTTTACCGAGGATTCCCAGCCTGACGACGGGGAATATTCATGAGCATGTGAATCCATGCCAGACCCATGCTGGAGAACAACAGTTACATGTAAGTAACTTGTTCCTTTCTCAATGTGTAAATCAGTAACGCTTGAGTTGAGACCGCTCGAAGATCTCAAATCCTATTTTAGACAGTGCCATACAACTTGCAGTGCATTTTGGAAAGAAAAAAGACGTAAATGAACAATGTATTTGATTTTATAAATTGTGCAGTGATATGTCTTACCTACACTGTCTGCCATTTTGGCAGCCTCTGGACACTCTGTCCTATAAGTGGATGGAGCAGACGTTTGTGAAAGGGGAGGCAAGGAATCCAAAGGTGCAGAGTGCAGATCAGAAGAAAACATTTACTGTAAGCCAGTTAGTGTCTTGTAAGGTGTGGCAATGGGATTTAAGGCGCGAGTATGAAAAGGAAAGCCCCACATCAATAACTCTCTACTCCTGAATGACCATGAAGGATGCAGAGAAAACAAAAGTTGACTTGTAACTTTAGTCAGCAGTGAGTAAATGGCATTAACTTTTGAAGATAAGCTGGTGAGATGTGTACAAGTTTACTGACAGTGGCACATGGGATAGGTGATAATGCAATTTTAAAAGTCTGCAGTGAGATGCAACATAAGGGCACACCACACTGTTCAGTCTTCGGACCCCTGACCTATGGTCCCAGTCCAGTGGCGCTTATGATGCCGGAATCTGAGTTCCTCCCACTCTCAAGAGGGGCATATATGTCCCGGTTCGGGCTTAATCCCTTGCACACCAGGAAAGTGAGAATTCCCTATGGGTTTTATGGGGAACAGGGTGACTTGGTGGACCTGGTGGCCAACTTGCAGTATCCCTGCTGCCACCCATGGCAAACTACAGGTAGCTTTCAGTGCCTGATGGTGAAGGTGGTCGACACCCTAGGCCCCCTCATGGCCTAAGGGTCACTATGACCTGACCAACATATTGAACGAGGGTCCTAAAAGGGAGAAATTGTTGCCTTTGAATCCGGCATTGGAGGGACCTGTACTGGAACTGTGGGCCAAACTGGCGTCCGTCCTCAGTGGTCGGTGACCTGGCTAAGAAGTACAGGCCAGTCCAGTCAGACCCCATATTTTCTTTCTGCCCACACTTCCTCTCAGAGTTTGGTGGTACTGGCTGCTATGGCGTACCTCAAGTCCACCTCATTTCCTTCTTTGCCTCCGGATAGGGAGAGCAAAAGGTTGGACACATGAGGAAGGAAGATTTACCTCTCTTCGAACCTAGGTCTCTGGTGCATCTACTCTTGTGCCGTGGCCACATTTTCAGTGATGGCCGAGGGGGCTGAGCGAAGGGAAGATGCTGGGTGGCTTTGAAGCCCTTATTAAAGATGGTACGGAAGATTTAGCAGTCTGGCATGGACACTGCCGTCTGCATTGCAACGACGATGGCCACTAGCACTGTCTGCTGTGTTTTTATTTATTATTATAATTCTTTTTTATCTGAGGACATCCGGATACGCTACTGACATCCAAGAGAAACTCCTGGAAAGGCCCTTCAAGGGCATAAACTTGTTGGGCACCAAGGCTGCCAGGTCTCTCCAGAAATGTCAAGCCTCTAAGGTGACAGCCAAGTTGCTGGGGCTAGTGGTGCAGCAAACAATCTCCTGTGCGTCTGGCGTGAAGGGGTGTTCGCCCCTTCACCACTTATTCCCAGAGAGGGAGAGGACAAGCACCCTCGGGCAGGCAAGGACAAAGTTGTCCCTACAGGTGTCGGGCCCGCGATGCACCTAGAGGAGGCGCTTCCACATCCACAGTGCCATCCACAGATCCTGCAGCAAAACCTCTCTGGAGTGGACTTCTGCCATTTATCCCCTGCGGGAGGCATAATATCTGTTTGGCATGGAATTGAGAAGTTCCATCTCAGACGCCTGGATCTTAAAGGTCGTTCCGAAGGGATGCAGACTTTCTTTTGCTTCCCACTCCAGACCATCTCCTATGCCAACATTCCTTGCCTGCAAAACATCTCCTGCTGTAGGAGATGCGTCCGCTTCTAGCAAAAGGGGTCATTGAGGTGGTACCCTGCTCATACGAACAGGGCTTGGTACTCTTTTCGGTGCCCAAGAAGGATGGAGGTCTGAGACCATCCTGGATCTGTGGCTTCTGAACTTGCACTTGTGCAAGCACAAGTTAAAGATGGTCACTCTGGTCTAGATCCTCCAAGACCTGATGTGAACGACTGGTTAATCTTCCTGGAACTCCAGGATGCCTTCTTCCATGTGGCTATTGTGGCAAGTCAGGAGTCAGACAAATGGGTGGCATTATAACTCAAGGATTTTTATCTAACAAAAAGGAAAAGGACTTTCTCTCCCTATACCTAAAGGGTTTGACCTACCTAACTGAATTCTAACTCTGTGCTCATCGTCAGGGTGGTTAAGTGTCCATCCTCTGTCTGAAAACGTTCGTACTATGGCCCTACAACTAACCAAAGGTATTCAGTAAACAAAACATCACCAAGAGAATGACTCCCTTCTCTGGGTTAAACTGTATTAGTCTTAAAGGCTGTTTTCGGATAGTCTCTGGGGACATCCTTCAAGAGTCCTTGAAGCTCCTCCCAGGGCCCGCCCTTTGCTTGAGCAATTGTCCAACAGTTCTTCCTCTTCAATACAACGTACAGTCGCAGGCTTCCTTGGTTCTCACCTTGAGCAATGAAACAAGGGAGATCACTCCAAGTGTCCTTGGCTTCTTCCACTATTCTTAACAGCACTATTGTTAAAGAGCCTACTACTTGTAAATTCCTTGATTCTCAATCTCTCTTATGGTTATTGTGACGAGGGAGATTTCTCCTGAGGAACTCTTCACTTTTGAAATCTTCCTTTCGATTACTCTGATGGGGAATGTTACTCTTGATGCCCTCCTTACTCTTGGTAATTTTGGCAGTTACTGTGACGAGGGAGATTACTCCCAAAGTACTCAACAGTATTGCCCAAACCACTACCGAATCTTCCGTGATTCCTGTCCCCTTCCTTCTCATGAGGAAGGTCACCGGCTCTTCCCAGGGTGTTGGTCTCTTGTCTTATCGCTGAATGCTCTGTGTGCCTCACTGCTCCTTGCTGTACCACGTGCGTCTGCGGCTTACTAGCCTTTTCAGTGTCTGCGTAGTTGAAGGACTGCACGGTCCTCCTCCCTGAGGTCACGCCACCTTTAGCCTGCACATGTTGGTTCTCTGCTCCACAAGGGGGCAGTTCTTCCGAGCCTTCCACAACGTCCTCATGACCAAGGACTACCTGCTTCTGCTCGCTTCCTCGTTCCCAGGTTCCCAGGTTTGAACCTTCTGCATCCCAGGTTGTCTTTTCAGTAAGTACCTTGTTGCTTTTCTGGTCTGTAGCTGGGTCCTCAGCTGAGTGCCAGAGTCCCTATTTTTTATCTGAGACATTCTTCATGTTCCCTTGGGCCCACCTCTTCTCAGTACTATCAATACTTAGAAAAGAAGTAGTCGCATCCCTCCTTCAATCTTCCTCTTCTCAATACTTTTGGGAGATGGCTCATGATCACTTTGTGTGTTTCTCCTTGTATTGTTGTTGTCATGTTTTATATAAGGAAAGGTGGGAGTATTACAATAAGACAGCAGTCTTCTCAGGTTAGTTTTTGGAAGACCCTGAGGATTGCATGATCTCAAAGATAAGGGGGTTAGGGAGCTCCATCACGGAACAGGAGTCCTTGTTCCCATGAGGCAAGTATCTTGCTGTGACAAGTGCATTCCGCCACCCCTAGTGGGACCTTTGCGTAGTGGGCACACCTCTCTAGTTTCACAGGGAATGGCTCTGGTGAGAAATGACGAGATCCTGGGAATTGACACACTATCCACTGGAAGTACCTGTGATTCAAGGTGGGGAACTGTCATTTCCAGTTCAAAGGCCTCCCTTTTGGCCTTTCTTCTCCACTCAGGGTTTTCATCAAGCTACTAGCAGTATTGTCGGCTTGCTTCAAGGGGGAAGGCATTCATGTCTTTCCCTGCCTAGATGACTACCTTTACGGGACTTGCAGCCTATTGCACAGCTTGGGCTTCTCCCTGAACTTCAAGAAGTCTCAGGTTTCGCTGTTCCAGTCCCTCCAATTTATCAGTGTGGTCTTAAAATGTAGCTTGTGTTGGGGGTTTCCACAATAGGACAGAGAGGCGAACATCTTTAAGATGGTCTTGGTTTTCCAACAGACTGTTCAGCCTTGTGCTTGCTGGGTTTTACGGCATCATGCATCTTGAGGCTCGTCCTTCGCATGAGGTCATTAGACTGGCTCCTGAGCTCACAATGGTCAGTTTCAGGGACTTAATTCAGACCAACTTGTCTCAGAGACTGTGTCTGGAGATCTACAATGGAGGTCCATGAAGGACAACCTTTTGAAGGGGTTTCTTTTTCGACAAATGTGGCCACGAGTTACTCCTAGTCACATCTGTGTGCCTGAAGGGCTGGGGCGCTCTGCTCCGAGACCTTCCGGTGAGCCGACTGTGATCCCCATGGGACTGCTGGGAGGACATCAATCTGCTGGAGCTGAGGCCGATCAGGGTTGCCCTGGTCACTTTCCTCCCCTTTGTGACGGGCAAGACGGTACTGATCCTGACCGACAGTACTGTAGCCATGCAATATCTCAGCAAGAGATGGCGTGGGCTACTTGCCTATGTGCAGTGAAGTAATGCGATTTGTGGTTCTGAGTGCTATTGAGCAGTGTGTTTCTGACAGCCCATCTCGCCGGCAAGGAGAACATTCTAGTGGACGCACTGAGCAAACAGTAATCAGCCTCCCGAGTGGGTGCTCTGCCAGGAAGTTCTGGAGGATATTTTCTCACTCACAGGTACTCCCGGTGTACCTCTTCACTTCCAGGGTAAACAGCAAGTTCAGGTGGTTCTGCTCAGGGAATTTCCTCTTCAGGGAGCTCTGCGGATGCATTGATGGTCAAATGGGACTTTCCTGACGATTCCTGTCATTCTGCTGGTTGCCAGTAGACTGCATCTGTTTGGGTGCACAATGATCTTGATTTCTCCCGAACGTGCCTGGAGAATATGGTGCCTGGAGTTACTGGACATGGCCACCTGCCCTGCCTGTAGTCTTTCAGTCTAAAAGGGCCCCCCGGAACATGGCTCCTTTTCACGATCCCCTGGTATGCAGTAATAAAATCACTGCAAAAATGTCGCCTTTACAAAAAATCGTGGCAAAAATGCTGTGGTTTGACCCGGTAAAGGTGTGATCCATTATACCATTTAAGGGGCACGGGGGTTGCAATGGGTTTCGGGGTTGCGGGGGTGTCCCCCCGCATCCTTTACATGGATTGCGGCGGCAAAACCACAGCCTTTTTGCCACGATTTTAACACATGGAACCGATCCCCAGTCATTCAGTTCCTGAGGGGTCTTTTCAATTTGTTTCCCCACTTCTTTTTCTTGTTCCGGCGTGGGATTTAAATTTCGTATTGACATTTGTAATGGCTGCTCCGTTTCAGCCCCTTCATTCTTGTTCTTTAAGACTGCTCACCCTTAAGGTGATTGTCCTGCCTGCCATTTCTTCCACTAGATTGGTGAGTGAGCTCCAGGCTTGGTCTGTTAATCCTCCCTACTTGGTTTTCTCCTTCCTTCCGAAAGTGGTCTGTGATTTACACCTATCTCAAAAGATCCATCTTCCCGTCTTCTTTCCTCTGCCTCATCCTTCAAAGGTAGAGCAGCGTTTCTCTTGGCTGGATCCAGAGCAGGCCCTCAAGTTCTAAATCTTTTGGGCAAGGATGCACCGGACTGATGATCACCATTTCTTTTTTTTTCGTAACTCGGGTTCCAGAGCAGGCAGGGGTGCTAGTAAATAAACCATGTCTTGATGGATAATTCTATGCATCTCAGAATTAGGGGTGTCCCGGTATTATTTTTATGGCGGTACGATAACCTTCTTGCCAAATGACGGTATATCATGGTTATCGCAGTATAGCAGGTGGAGTTAACTAATCTTAAGAAAATATTTGTTAAAAGGTCATACATTCTCAGATTGATCATCATAAACAAAACCAGGCATCCAGGGTGAGAATTGGGCTTTTCAACATACTTTCCACTGAAATGCCACCCCTTGCTTTCACCAAAAAACACAAGCACACGTTTGGAGAGGAGGAGGGGGAGGGGGGAGCCCTGCTGCGACTGGCAAAGCAAACTTAATAGCTTTGCTGAAAAGGTCATTTAGGCTTTTAGCTCCCCCACTCGTGAAGATGAACATGTTGCCATCTTGATAATCTGCATGCCACAGATCAGTGGAGGCTGATGATAGTATGCGCTTGTGCGCATATATATATATATATATATATACTCACTCACTCACTCACTCACTCACGCTTTCTTTACATTACAGCCTTTAGTTTACTTGCGGGCCAAAAGGTGTTCAGTAATCACGGACATGTTACCCTTTGGTATGGCAGCAGGGAATACCGGCAGAGATTACTGAATTTTGCGGTGTGACTTACTATATGTAAATTCAATGATAGAACCAAGGAAATCCCCCATTGTCATATGTTTAGAAAACATTATCCATTATAAATATATAAAACCCAAAGCCACCATACCAAAGTAAATCCTTTTCCTTCTTGGCACTGTATTTATTCTTCCTATTGCTAACATATTGATTTTGTGTCAGGCACGTATGGTTTATGGAATGGCATTAAAAACTGCTCCAACTGAAACTACTTGTACCAAAAAAACTTTTTTTACATTGCCTTTTTGCATTTGAACTTCTTTAACTTACCTTTAAGTCAGTGCTTTATAGTTAATTTATGAATACGCAGGCAGGATTTTCAAGCTGTAGCAAGGTAGCATTTTGAAACTTGTCTCTGCACAGATTTAGCTGATCCTCCAGCAATCTAAGGCGGCTGCAGAATTGGTCTTTCATGGCGCTCACTCGGTGATCACCTTGAATGAAAAAGTGACCAGTGGAAGTGTTATAATGCACATTTTGAGCAATGAGCTTGCTGCTCAGTTACAGGTCATCGCTTTGAAAATAGGCCTCGATTTACATTTTTTTGGAACTACATGGCATGGGCATCATGGCCCCTCGCTGCGACAAAAAGTTTGTTTTGACAACTCTTTATCTCATTAAAGTCACTCATGTGCAGTCTCAAAGCCCATGTCATTGTGTTTCTTTTGACAAAATGTCATAGCCAACACAGATGCACCGAAAGGTTGCATAGTGATCTAATCACTATAGCTTGTTTACCATCTGCCTGGTGTATTATGAAGGTCTGATGTCGGAGTCACCACTGCCCATGTAATCCTAAAGGGACAGCATTCAGTGGGCGCTGTTGATTTCTGTCTTGATTCTTGCAATAAATGTTCATTTACCTTCTTAAAGATAGTGGCAAAGAAAAAACTTTCAAAATGACAAAGTTAAAATACATATCGGCACAAATATGACCTAGGCTACCACCTCACCACAGCCCCATCATTACCGTTTCTCCAGGTCTGAGTGCATTAGGACCCTTGTGATGCGAGTTCAGTGGGAGGAATGCTTTCATGGGTGGTGTCACAAATTGAGAATAGACCTAAGAAATATTTCACCCCCATTGCTCTGGATACTTCAAATTGAATGTAGAATCTGTCCTGCCTGCTTGAGTCCAGTGCCATATGCAGAGGGCAGGTAGGTGAAGGATAAAGTGAAGCAACAACTCTAGTGCCAATGTGCAAATCTACACAGAGGACAGTCGGGGGGGGGGGGGGGCGTGTATTTACTAGCAGAAAGCACTGATAGGCCCAGTGTTCACGCAGTCTACAGCAGGGTCGGACTGGGGCATAACATTCTCGGGCACCAACATAAAAGAGGCCCACAGTTGCAAATGGGAACTCATTCATATTGGAACACTGTTTGAATAGTACCCAAGGGGGTGATTTTTGATCAAATGTGATGCAAATTGTACATTTAAAAGAATATTTATCCAGCAAAAGTGGTCAAAACTATTAGCTGCATAGGGAAGTCACTCATCAAACTGCCCCTCTTTGGTCAAAAAAGTGCCCCACTTTGACCCAAAAAACGGGACCACACAAGCATTTTGCGTTTTTGGTTCGGCCACGGGCCTATTGCCCTAAAGGCCAGTCCATGCCTGGTCTACAGAGCTAAAGTTGTTTGTGGACATGCATCAGCAGGGCATCCAGTTAATTCCCCCCTTCGAATTCTGGGATGTGTAGTTCCCCATCTTTCAAATTGGTGGGAAAACTACAAATCCCGGAATTCTAAGCTAAAACAGAACTGGATGGCTATCCGATCCATGACTATGAGAAACTTAAGTTCATTGAATCTAAACTTTGGGGGGAGTAATTTGATATGCATGACTTCACTGGCTGTCTTTTTTTTTTACAATTTGCACAGCCAGAGCAAGAGCTGTTCCAATGTGTATTTGATCAGTGCAGTAGGACCTTGACTTCCTGAACTAATGGCACATGATGCCGGGCCAGGCTGAATCGATGCATTTCTGCTCCTGCTGGTTGAGTGGTTGCTAAGCAAAGTGCTCCTAGCTCCACTGTTTTGCATGTCACTGACGTTTTATTACATTTGTTTACATACAAACAAAAGGAAAAATAAAATGCTCACTTCAGTTCAGGCCCTCAGCTCACCCTCGTGATGTCCTTGTGGTCTTGGTAATTGCAAATTGAAAATCGGGACAATCACCATAGATGATCTGACCTGTAGCGCGGAGCAGCATGACTGTAAAAACGTTTAAAATCTGTATGCATCCTTTCAAATAATGCCTGAAACAAAATAACTTTGTTCTAGTTTGCCCATGAAATCCAGGTCTGGCGGAGTCTATGAACTGGAGTCTCCGGTATGCTTATAGAACTAGTCAGTCAGCTCATCGTTACCAGCTTTGCATGGGGAACACAAAGGTTCAGGCACTCGGCAGCTTTCAACACAATTTGCGCAAAGTCGGCTGATCTTTGACCTGACTCTGCTAATCAGAGAAAGAGCGGTCACAGCAGCAAAGCTGCATTTACTAATGTGGCCTCACTTTCCCAATGCGCTTGTCTGCCAAACAAGGCCCCCTTTGCAGACGGCACATCCAACAGTGCAAGACCAAGACTGCGCAGCACTTGCTTACTGCAGCCTTTCCAAATCAGATCGAAAAGCACACTTAACGGTATACCGGTATAAACAACGTGACGGTTATTATTGTTCAATAAAGTTGTTCACGGTATCTTTAACGGTATACCGTTATACCGTTACATCCCTACTCAGAATGCTAGGATCTGGCAAGGAGGTCCTTGAGAGTCTCTGGGCTCACTCCACCAGCAGCCACCACCTCGGCTGTCCAATGTGGAGCGCTTGTTCTGGATATTTGCAAAGCGGATATGTGGGCTCCAATGCCCACATTTGTGAAACATTACTGCTTAGATGCCGCTTTTACTTAAGTTTCTACCCCAATGCCCCTTTGGACGGTTTCCTTTTCGGACCATGCTTCCCTGGGTTGATCTACCTGCAGGACCCCCTGCACTCACCGGCTTATTGGTCCTCTTACCACTTTTCACCGTTATTTAACTCTATTGCCTTGACGGCGGCCATCTGTGGTGGCTGTCCATGTTTACCTGTCAGCGCCATGGGGCACCCCGCAGTTCTCCTTGAGCTGCGGTTGTGCCCCCATGCGCGCTCGCGATCTCCCCATACTTTTCTTTTGCACTTTGTGAGCGCCCAGCGGTCCCCTGTGTGCTGCGCCCGTGCCCCCTTGTTGTGCATTCATATTTTGTTTACTTACAGAGTTATTTTCTTCTTTGAGTTGAGATCCCTCTTAGTGTATGCTGCATTGCCGTGGTTACTAAGCTCCTCCTCCTGCCCACTCCAAGATGGACGTCACCCTGGGGAACTGCGCGCATGCGCGGGGTTGCCAGGACGACGCATAACGCCAGTTTCCAGTCTGAACGCGCGTTTTGCTGCGGCCAGACTCCTCAGAGACTCTCGAACACTGAGGTAAGGATTGAGTAGCATGTACGTTGCTTTTCACTTGCCCCCATCCCAAGTAAATGCTGCTGCATTTACATCGGGTTTCTTCCGTTTTGTAATTCCGGCCCCTCTCACTGATGGACGGACGTATGCCTGTGAGGTTGCCACTTTGCCTCCTTATTACGCTGTATCCAGCCAACAACTCCACTGCCCATGGCGTGGCATTGCCGTGCACATGGCATTATTCTACATGCTTAGCCTCCCCCCCTTCACTATTTTGTACCGACTATTTTATTGTCCCTGCTAGGTTGGAAACTGCTTTTGACACATGGGTCTTCCTTGATCTGTTTTTTTAGATATTCTATTGGCCGCATTCTACCTTCGCCCTGTCCTTTGGTTTGTCCACCAGAAGGCTGGCTGGACGCCTCGCTTTCGTATCAGCAAGGTTAGTGTATTCTATCCTCTCTACACCCCTAACAGACTCTTTAGAATATAAGACTTTATACTGAATAGTGCTCTTTCTCGATTACCCTACAGGGTCCATGTTATAAATATTGGTGCGAAATAGGAACAGTGAAGGTCTATACCCTGAAGATGGCTCTTCGAACCGAAACGCGTTGGTCATCCTTTGTTTAACATCCAAAAAAGGGACTTTCCGCTGGAAGTTGTTGTTGTTTCGAACTATTGATTCTAGATTTGTGAAGTGATACATTTTTAGAGATTTGTGGCTGATTTACACAATGCCAGTTGTTGTAAGGCATTTTCTATGTTTGAAAAGGTTCTATGTATTGTATATGACATGGACAAATATGTTCTCTATGGATAAATAGAGGACACTATGTAAATCTGATCCTATCACTTCTAATAATTCGTTGGATTTGACAGATTAAAAATTCAAGAGTTGTCTATAATCCAGGTTCTGATTTATATCTACATTCTTCACTGATGTTTTAAATGTTATATTCTTTAGCTACTGTGAAATTTCTATTTTCCTTTAAATATTAAGTGTATGAATATAACCAGGTACTCGATTACCCAGAAATCCAGTTGAGATATTTACCTGTGTATAGGGATTACTTTCCCCTTGGATTGCATTTGGGCTTGCTCTGTAGCAATACACAGCTCTGGTTCTGCTAGATACCATGTATGGTCAGGATCCAAATTTAAACAGAGCTGTCCTGCAGAGATTCTTGGTATAGATGGTGGCCTATCTACCCTCCCACTGCCAGGTCATTGTATTGCTGGGAGTCCAACATAGATGAGGAATCTATGGGAGGAAGGAGTTCATTAGAAGAACAAATGATTTACCTCTCTGTAATGTTATTTCTGATAGATTTTCCACCCAAAGTTTCCTCATCGCCCTCCCTACCTGACGCTGTTGGGAGTAAGTACACCTTAGTTCTGTGGTCTGCCAGCATCCGAGTGCTAAGGAAAAAGGGTAGAACTGAGGTCACTGGGCACGGTGCTGTAAGGAATTGCCATCTGGCAAGGGTGCATAGCCCTGTATGAGAAAAGATGTGGGTGATTCCTTCTCCAAAGTGGTACTCTGCTAACCTGATACTCCCCTTTGTCGCAACTCCATGCCAAAATCATAGTGTACTTCTGCCCTGCTGAAGGGGTTTTTGACCCCTTCAGCAGAATTCCCTCCGTTTCTCCAGGATCCTTTAAGGCTGAAGAGATGTTCTGAACCTTCTCACCTGGACTACCATTGGGACAGGTGCACTGTCCAAATCCCTCAGCCTGAGGTGAAGGAGCCATCCAAGATAGAAGGAAGATCTGTCCCCTAACCACTTCCCGGAAACATCGGGATTGACCAGTGCTGTGGACTAGGACCAGCCACTCTGCAATGGATCTTCAGAGCCAGAAAAGCAGACCCTGAACTGGAGGAGTATCCTTTCCATGAGTCCTTAAGTCCTTCAGACCTTAGCGAAGGCCTTGCAGCAACCAGCGGGCCAGACCAGCCGGAGTGTCCCATTTTATCACACATAACCGGTCACTCCTGTGTTACCTGTATCCTGAACAATAGGGAAGGTACTGATACTGGTGTCTGCGTTTCTCCAGCTAGCCGAAGTATTGCACTGCATATAAACAAGCTTGACACTGCATCGTGTCCTAACAAAGCACATCACCTGCTAGGCCCAAGCGACTGCTCAACGCCGGAACCCAAACTGAAAACCCCTACCTCTGCCATTGATGACAAGCATGCTGCCGTTCTCAGAGCTTTGGACAGGTCAGAGGCATCAACTTTATACCCCCAACCCCAATGACATGGGGGAGGATGGTTGAGTGGGGTAGAAGTGTGAAGCTCTGGTGATCTCTGTCCCTTGCAGCTCTCTAAATTTCATCTCTGGCTCATAAAGGGAGTGCTCACTTTCCCCTTTGTAGGCATGCAAATGCTCTCAGTGGTTTGTGGGGTCCCGGAGAGAGAGAAAGATGGCGCTGTAGCTCTTGGAATGCAACCATTATGCTGCATGGGTGGCTCTGCCCCACATACTTTAATAGAAATTATTTTAACCATAATGTTATACTTTTTCTTTCAATTGAAAAGCAGTGTTAACAATTTTGCGAAGTACGTTCCCTTTGTGTCTGAGACATCCAAGTGTCAAATTGTTCATCATGTGAAAAGATGCTGCTCGATTGATTGCATTTTGAATTAACATACTAGTCCTTTGTCATACACTTTTTTATGATTCCGTTTTCAAATTCTTATTTTGAAAGGAGTACATAGCTTAAACAAGCATGTATAAGGGGGTCCTCTTTTGTATAGGGGGGCAACCTGGGAGAGGACAAAAAATGTAAGTACAAGGCAAAGACCCAGTTGGCTACCCTTGGATGTAACAATAGTCGGGGATTTAACATATATCAAAGACGGTAGAAACCAGAAATATAGAAAAATACAATTTATTAAGAAGCAAAGTAAAAAGCCACCAAATAGTGGTCTTCAAAAGAGGATCAATCGGAGAAAATCAAACAAATAGTTCATGTGTAATCAAGTATATAAGGGACACATCCATTATTTTCATTTTTGTACAGTTGATCATATGATACAGTACTGTTCATAGTTAGTGGACGACACAATCCAATTTTTGTCAAATCCCACATCTACAAAAGTGTCTTTTGAAGACCACTATTTGGTGGCTTTTTACTTTGCTTCTTAATAAATTGTATTTTTCTATATTTCTTATTTTGAAAGGAGCCTAAATGCAATTATTGCAATAATAAATGAAAGTGGCATAATGCATTTGCTTATTAACGCAACCTGACTATCTCCATGTGTTCCAATTTTTTTTTTAACTGAGTCTTTTTTTAACTATTTTCACTTCTAGATGATGTGTATGAGTATGAAAATCTTTAATCTTTTCTTTTGCTATTGTAGGGGCCAGCTAGTATGATGGCCTATTTGGTTGTATCAGGACTTTTCCTTACACACCTGAGAAGACCGATTGGGAAAATGACCATTACAGAGCAAAGATATGAAGGAGAGTACAGATATGTCAACTCACGGCTTATTACAAACAGGTATTAATGTCTGGAGTGTTTTACTGCCAGTGCCCTGCTAAACATGTCTTTATTTCATTGATGCTATGAAATATTTTCTCAACACCTATAGTGTTTTGGACCATGTTGCTGTTTCTCTAATTGCAGTGTTTTGTCTTTGTGAATGATACTGGCGTCAAACATTCAAGAAACGCATCTGTTTCTGCATTCAGCATACTTACTGTTGCGTAGAATAACTACGAGGTCATTTTTATTTCAGCATTTTAAATGTGTGAGGAATGGCCTGAAAACTGGTTGTATATGAAATGTGTGAAGAATGGTGAGACTTCTTTGCCATAGTGTAACAAGGTCCCTTTTCTTGTACTCTTGACCTGAGGTGACAATCGTGGGGCAGGTGCCCAAGTGCTCTGGTGCATGATGGGCCTGGGGAGTATCCTTGCTAGCGTCCCCTATTCTCCATCGCTTACCAACGGATAATTACATGAGGAACTCTTGTGGATCTCTCAGCAAGGAGAGAAACTCAACAAAGACATAAGCTTCCTCAAGTTAATCAGCCTTAAATCCACTGGGAATTTAGAACATGCAGGATTAAATATGGGAGAAAAAAGGTTAATGGACGCATGCTTTGAGCATTCCCCAACAAAGAAGTAATTTCACAGAAAAATGTAAAACACAATTTTTATAAAAGGTCTTCCATTAACATAGGTTCACCTTCAGTATCAGTGCAAAGTGTGTAAAACCACATGTGACGAAGCATGGAAAACCTCAGAGGGTTCAAACCACCCACCCCCTGCTTCTGTGTGATACAGTGCTGCCATCAACGTTCCTTCTGCAGATTGTTCACATGCACAAGACTTAAATGTTTCAATCCATTGTTGCCCAAACAAAAATGCCCTCAGTGAGGGAACAGCGTTACAAATCCTTTTCCCTTCGTAGTATTAAAGATGCACTGATGGCTTTCTTGCTTCAGATTCACACACTGCAGGTACATATGGACTGGAGCTTGTACATGCATGGCACGGCACACCAATGGAGAGAGAAAGGATGGCAGCCAGATGTAGGCTTGGCCCTGCCCCTAAAGCCCGGAATGAGCACAGGTGATCGTAGGAGCAGCAAACTATTATACACAGGTGCAAAAACTTGGAGAGCCCAAATTGGGGTGAGGTGGTGGAGCACTATAGAATTAAGGAAACAGTGACAGTTAAGGGTATTTTTGGAGGAACTGGGGGTGTGTGGAGAGAGTTGATGGAACAGAACATTTAGAGAAGAAGACTGGAGTTTGGAGGTGGCTGGCAAGGAGTGAAGATTGTAGGAAGGAGAACCTGGAGAGACAGTAGACTCGAGGGACCATAAAGAGGGTGAAAGAAGGCTGGTGAATAGAGGTGTAAAGCGCAAAGACGAGAAGAGCGCAGTTGGTATTTGGCCAAAGGAGGTTCTAGTATGACGTGGCAGAAGTGATATTAAGTCGGAGGGAAGGGAGATGGCGAATACTGGTGAGATGAAAGAAGTGGTAACATTAGAGAACAGTGATGATGGTATTGAGAAGGAGCACATGATCTAATTGAGTGCTGGAAGTGGGAATATGGTAGAAACCTCTGAAGTAAATTAGATTGTGAAGAAGGAAGAAGGGTAGATGATGGGTGCTGAAGGGGGGGGAAGCACGAAGGCAGTGGAATCAAGGGTAGAGACTGTTGATAAGTGGGGGGGCTTGCAAGGCCTTTCTGATCCCCAGTGGACTCTGTTGCGTCGAACATCCTCTGCTCCCACACTAAAATACTGTGTTCAGTCACAGTGGCTTACTAGTCGGTCGCAAGGCTTCCCCCACTTCTGCTCTCCCAGTCGCCTTCTGGCCTCTTTTCACTTTCATTTAGGATAATGGGTCATCTCAACAAGCTTGCATGCACCAGGCTAGGGTTTCTACACTTTAAATTGTTGGTGAAGTTCACTGTTGGGGACTGTATTATATGCAGAGCTTTGAAGAAAAATTGGAAGAATTCACTTAATCAGTGACTTCACTCTCCTACTATATGCTATTGTATGGACACACCCAGGTCACTTGCTTTCATAGAACACAAGAGAAGTCATGGTCATAGTGGCATGCAGGTGCATATCGGGCCGAACAACAGCAGGGTGTTTCACATCAGTATCAGGGATTTTTACATTGCTTGTAGCTGGTATATAGAGGATGTGTTGAACACATTCATGGGGATAATGGTGCAGGGGAGAAGTTCTGGGAGAGCATCTGGGTAAGTCCTGCTGGATATATCGGAGAATGTTCTGCTTAGTGTAGGCTGATTGTTGGGAAGTAATTTCAGTAATTCTACATCTGTGGCATTAATTGAGAAGTACTGCTTTCTGTTCAGTTCTTTGTGTATTTTCTTGATCTATATGTTGCTGATAAAACACTTTAGCAAAAAGATTATAGCTAGAATAGCTCTGCTACTTTTTTTGGAGGCTAAAATCTCAAGTGTCTGTAGCAAAGTGGCTAGCAAACGCAGAATCCTATATGAACGATACTCGTTGCCTTTTTTAAATCACTATTGTTCAGATAAAGATAGATTTGCAATCTTTGAATCCCCATTTGTTGTTTGATTCAGAGTTCAAGCGAATAGCGCAAGGTGCACCACAGATGGGCAAAGGAAGAGCCTGCTGCTGACTGAGGTGTTTAGTAAGAGGAAGTTAAAATAAGAGTTTTTAGATTCTTTTGGAAAGTCAACTTTTCTTCATCCCACTCTTGCAGCAAGCTGTCCAAGCAGCAAAGGTTCCTATTTGGGCTCTATTAAATGATATTGTCCTGAAAGAACTGGTGGCTAATCAATGGACAGTTTTATTTGTGATGTAAAACTTGATGCAGGAGGAAACCTGAGCCAGGGAAAAGGCTTCAGGACTGAAGTGACGTGGTCCCACGGGTTCAAAATCATGATTGTCTCCCTTATTTGTGACAATTTATGTATGACAACTGAAACTCTTTGAAGTGACCTTTTGGATATTACTATAAAAAGATCAAAATGTGGTTACACCAAGAGGTAACTAAATCGGCAAACTTCTTCCACCCTCCCACCCCCCAACAACATTTTTAACCTGTGTCCAATATGAGAGTCCAGCATAGCAAAGAAATGATATTTGAAAAGCGTACAGTAGTAATTAATTTATTTGTTGGTATATAGAACTTCTTTACATTTATAGTATATACTGGGTGAGGTCAGAAATGCGAGACAGACACAAAGGGAAAGTCTTATGGGTTTGCCATTAAGGATGGGATAAACGCCCGTCTTTCCCTATGCGAACAAGAAGGTCCCTGCCAACCAAACTAAAGAAAAACCAACATTGCCAATGCCAATAGCTTGGGCTTTTGTTACCTGCCAAATGCCTAATACTTCTACACTAGCCAAAACTATTGGCGTTTGTCAGTGTTGGTAACAAGACTCCAGAGAAGGACATGCAGTGCTCATAAATGGAGTGGCTCAAGCAGACCTTGTTTTATTGCCCCAATAGTGGGTTTACAACTAAAGGTTATGCCATTAATTCTCACATGGCTGCTTTGAAAAAACACTGGTAGGCACTTTGTACACAATGTTTGATGGTAAAGCTGGAATAAAGCGAGCTCAACAACTTCCCACGATTAGGTGTTTTGGGCAGGGAGGGGTAGGAACTGGGCGGGAATGGCCATAGGGATCAACATGCCTAGCCAATGGGTGGGCAAATAAACAACTAAAAACTTGGTGTCCCTCCTCGTATGCCATTCCTCCCTATCTGTACTGCAATGCAATAGTTTTGGCTTATTTGAGACACCCATGTGCCCAAACTAAAAGGAACTTACCTTATGTAAGAAACCTTGCATCAATTCTGTACTACCAGCAAACTGCACTAGACACCAAAGACCTTCCATTACTCCATGCAAACAAGGCATTTGCAACAGTCCCCCCCAAGGAACCCATCACGTTCAGATCCACAGTCACCCCGAACCCAGAACCTTCCCCCACCAACAGAAGGATCTTCTCATACCTCTCAACCTGTCATCTCTCAGGGCGAATGTACAAAATATTTTTACAAAATGTACTGCACGGTGGCGTTGGCTGTGGTTTCATCTGCTGAAGCTGGGCTGCTGGTTACTGTATGCTCAATGCAGCTGACTAGGCTGGAAGAGACGGGGCTGCGAGCTCACAGGGGGACCACATAACTTGATTTTCTCTCTGCTAAGCTGCCGGGAGCTGATTGCCAAGCAGTTATCATTGTTACTGACCAGAGCCGGCCCGAGGCATGTGCAGTGGCACAGGGCCCTGCTCTCATGGGGGAGGGGGCTCTGTTAGGGAGAATTCTCTCTTTAGGCTGAATTTCCTAACCTAGTGAGTCCCCCAGCAGCTTTGCTGGATTTCTGGAGTTTCTTTTTTTCCTCCTGCCAAGAGTCAGACTCTCTTCCTCCCACTCTTGGACATGATTAATGGTATTTCTTTGACTGGTAATGTGTCTTATGGGCTACGGGGTCCTTTACTCCATAAGGTCTCATGTGTTTTTCCTATGTGTTACACAGCACCCCCCGTGCACTAACACAGGGGTGTCATAGTGACACCCCACCATAGACTCCATACCCTGGGACTGACTACTGTCTTCCAGGGCATGTAAAGTCACCATTGGCTTTGCTAGTCCCACATTATTAACAGAAACCAGTACAAACCATCATATTGTGGACGTACTGGTTGGGGCAATTCGATTGCCCCTGGGTCTGTTAGTCAAGGGGGCACGTCCCCGTCCCCCCTGATCGAGTTTTGGCTGGTGGCAGTGGAAACTACTTTTTATATTAGACCGCGAATATTTTCCTATGGGATTTTTCCCATTGTTCGAGGCTACCAACTTTAATTATTTAATTCTCATAGCCTTGAACATACCGCCAGTTTATTTAATTAATATTAATTCCCCGGTTGGTATTTTTTGCCAAGACTCGATTCTAAAATGGCGTTTGTGTTCTCCAGCATTGGATCTTTCATGGATTCACATGCTTAGAATATTCCCCGTCGTCAGACTGGGACCCTCGGTACACATATATAGCCTTTTCCTATAGGAAAACTTCCGACACTTTTGTGTCCTATCTACGTCCTTTTAGGACCCGCCTACGCATGCTCCGTAGGCCGTCCCAGTATAAGAGGCCCGCCCCCGCGGCTCCCCTTCAGATTTCAACTGTCTCCAAAGTAATGGGATCTCCTCGCGTCGTCTTACTATTTTGTACAAGGTTGTGTACCTGGAGTTGGAGTTCGAGGAACATTTTCCTCCATGTCAGGAAAATCGCTGTTCCGTCCATGCGCGACGTGCGGCTTGAAAAGTTTACGAGGGGGACGGACATATGGATTGTATATACTGCCTCCACCCTCATCATTCGGCTGATAACTGCGACATATGCAAAGAGTTTTCTCAAAAGACCCTCAAAGACCGAAATTGACGGCTGGTGGCATGGCTGAATGATGGAGCGGGGGCATACCCCCCTTCGGAGGTAGGCTCCACACAATCGGCGAAAACATCACACCGTGCTGCCTCGTCGGAACCACCGGCGAAGAAATCTCGACCGACGGAAAAAGTCATCTCGGAGTCATTCAGCTACAGAATCCTCGTCGAAAAAATCGTCATCTTCATCAAAAAAGTATGACAAGGAAAGGCCGAAATCCTCCTCGGGCGATCACCATAGATCGACCTCGAGTCGAGAGTCGAGTAAAGGCAGGCCAAGTGTGGAAAAGGCGGGACCGCCTAAACCACCTGCTAAGTCACCGTCGTCGACGGCGGTCCAGTCATCGGCCTCCACCCTGCCACTGACGCAGGTGGTATCCACCGTCCCACTGACAACGACTGCGACGGTGGCCTCGTCAACGGGGGTTCTACAGGAAGCCATGGAGGCCTCAAGTTTTTGATCCGATCCCCCCGGATACTTTATTGCAAGAACAGGCTGTGACGCTGTCCTCGGGGGAGGACGAGAGCGGGAGAATAGCTGGCCTGGCAGACCTCGGGCTACGAGTGGTTGACAAGTCGTCGACGAGGGGATCCGGTATACCGGTATCTGCCCCTCTTCTCAATCCTCAATCTGTTTTGTCGTTGGAAATTCTGTCCACGCTTCAGTCTTTGGTACAGTCGTTGGACCAGAGACTACCTCAGGTAAACCTGCCACAGTCACCCGTCGACGAGCCGGGCCCGTCCTGTCCACCGACGCACCTACGCACGCCAATCTCAGCACTGGCACCCCAAGAGGAAGGTGAGCTGCCAGATTCGGAGTCTGACAGGGGAGCCATGTTGGATATCTCCTCGTCCCCCTCCAGGGATCCAACCTGGGAATCAGAGGTGGAGTTAGAAACCCCAAGAAGCCCAGCTCACCCGTCCCCTCCGGACGACATTGCATCATTCCATTCTATGATGGAGAAGGCGTGTAAGGAATTTGGTTTGTCCCAGGAAGAACAGAAAAAGGACTGTTTTTTGTTCGACCACATGGGTAAGAGAAGGAGGTCTGTGTTCTCAATACCAATACTAGACCACGTGTGGAAGGAGGGGTTGCAGACAATGTGTCACCCCTTTTCGGAGCCAGCAGTGAAAGGACGCCTCGAGAAAAAGTTTAAGGCTCCAGAGTCTACCCCCAAGTGTTTATCCTACCAACCAACGCCAGAATCGGTGGTGTCGGCGGCAGCGGCGAGGAAGGCGAAGGCCCAGCACAAGTGCACGACTCCGCCTGAAAATGAAGCAAGACGCCAGGATGCCTTTGGCAAAAAAGTGCTATCCGTGGGAGCAACCACAGTAAAGGCCGCAAACTCTCTGGCTATTGTAGCCAGATACGACAGAGAGATGTGGCACAGGCTAGCGCCGTTGCTGGATCATCTTCCGGAAGAGCATAGGAAGGCAGCGATGTTACTTGTCCGAGGTAGCCTCCAATCACGCAATAAACATCGCGGTGGACCTCGCTGAGTCAGGCTTCAAGCAAGTCAATAATGGGGTCGTATTACGACAGTCATGGCTTAAATGTACCTACTTCAGACCAGAGGTACAATACAAAGTATTAGATATGCCTTTTGAGGGAGACCTCCTATTCGGAGAGAAGGTAGACGAGGCCCTAAAGGGAATGAAAGAGGACTCGGACACGGCACGTTCATTGGGTGCCCTCCAGAGTGGCCGAAGCTACAAGTCTTTTCGTCCCTTTAGAGGGGGTTCAGGTAATTCCAGATTCTCTGCGTCTGGAGACAGATCCTTTGGCAGGTGGCTTATCCCTCCCAGGGGTACAGGTGTGCTTCCCAAACGGCAAACCGACGCCGGAACTTCCAGACGTCCAGGAAGAGACCATCCTATCCGTCGTCGTCGAGAGACAAGCAAAATAAAGATCAGCAGTGACAGACAACACACCGTTCTGGGGTGAAGAGTGTCAGCATATGTCAACGAATGGGAACGAATAAAGACGGATCAATGGGTGCTGGACACTATAAGGAACGTGCACTCTCTACAATTCAAGCACAGCCCTCCACAAATTCCACCTGCGTTCACCGCTCATTCCCATCTGAGGATACTGCAATAAGAGGTAACACTCATGTTAGCAAAGGGCGTGATAGAATTAGTTCCAACATCACAGAGAGGTCAAGTAGTCTACTCAAGATACTTCGTCGTAAAAAAGCCGAACGGCAAATGGCGTCCCATTTTAGACTTACGCGATCTCAACAAGTCTTTAAAGAGCCTAAAATTCAAAATGCTCACGCTGCAGGAAGTGATCCGCGCCGTTCAAGAAGGGGATTTTCTAGCGTCCCTGGATTTACAGGACGCGTACTTCCATATTCCAATGTGTCGGAAACACAGGAAATTCCTGAGATTTGTAATAGGGCGGACTCACTACCAGTTCACGGTTCTTCCCTTTGGGCTCAAGACCTCCCCCAGAACGTTCACGAAATGCCTGGCCCCAGTAGCGGCCTTGCTAAGGAAGCAAGGCCACCACGTATACCCATTCCTCGACGACTGCGTCGACCAACACAAGTTTGCAAGCCACCATGCAGCTTCTGCAACAGCTGGGATTTGCCATAAACTTCGAAAAATCCTCTCTACGGCCATCGAGAACGTTGGTGTTCCTGGGGGCACAGTTCGAGACCCAGTTAGGGCTAGTGAAGCCTTCTCTCGACAGAACCTCAAAACTCAATCAGCTGGCGAGCCGACTACGACAAACCACCAGGCTCTCAGTGAGGAAATACGTTTCGGTCCTAGGGGCCATGGCATCCTGCATCCATCTGGTGGCAAACTGTCGCCTATTCATGAGGCCAGTCCAGGAATTCCTCGCGGACCGATGGACGCAGGCCCAAGGATCGTGGTCAGACAAGATAACCATCGACGACGACAAGCTGCTTCGGACCCTTCAGTGGTGGCAGAGTTTCCACAATCTGAACAACGGTGTACCCCTACAGGAACCGGAGTTTCAGCGAACCATAGTCACAGATGCGTCCCTAACCGGATGGGGAGCTCACATGGATACTCTTCAAACGCAAGGTCGCTGGTCTCCAACGGAGTCACTCCTACACATAAACTTGTTAGAGCTCAGAGCAGTACGATGGGCCTTGAAGGCATTCCTACCACACATCAAGGGATCGTGAGTACGAGTACTGACCGACAATACGACGGCCATGTTTTATTTGAGAAAACAAGGAGGGACGCGATCAAGAACTCTTTCCATAGAGGCCCAGAAAACATGGCATTGGGCATTGAAGCACGAGATTTCCATCGTGGCTCACCATCTCCCGGGAGTGAGGAATTCGCAAGCAGATTCCCTCAGCAGAAGCATGGCCCAGATACACGAATGGGAAATGGACACAGTTCAGCTGATTAAAGTGTTCGAGAAATGGGGTCACCCCCCTCTGGATGCTTTTGCAACCAAGGACAACAAGAAATGCGAGCAATTCGCAAGCAGATGGCCTCAGGAGGGTTCCATGGGTGAGGCATTCTCCTTCCCATGGACGGACATGTTCCTCTATGCTATTCCTCCGTTCCCCCTCATATGGAGGTCAGTACAGTGGATACGCAGTTACAGTTGCCGGGTAATTCTAGTGGCAGCGTATTGGCCGCCGCAACTGTGGTTCTCCGACCTGCTTCACCTGTCGCTGGAACATCCAATAGCGTTTCGGAGAGTCGCGAACCTACTATCCTGGGACAAAGGCACGGTGTGGCATCACGACCCGGACAGTCTCAACCTTGCAGCCTGGCTCCTGACTTTTTGGAGTTCGGTGCTTTAGACGTTTCGGAGGATTGTCAAAAAATTCTGCAGGCGGCTCGAGCCCCTTCTACCAACAAATCTTACACCTATAAGTGGCGGAGGTTCTGTGAATGCTGTCGAGGACAGCAAGGCCTACAACCGTTGACGGTGACGCCGGAACAAGTTCTACCTTACCTGCTTCTCTTGGCGGAGAGGGGTTTATCCTTCGCATCGATAAAGGTGCACCTGGCGGCCATCTCGAGGTTCACGAGGAAGAGACAGTCGTCTCCTCTATTCAGCGACAGACTGGTGAAACACTTCATGAGGGGTTTATTTCGAACTTTTCCCCTGGTAAAACGTTTCCCTCCAACTTGGAGTCTCAACAGTGTTGGTAGGCTTAATGAAACCGCCCTTTGAGCCTATGGCCACGTCGGACATGAAATTCATATCGTGGAAGTTGGCATTCTTAATTGCTATCACATCAGCTAGGAGAATCTCGGAACTGCAAGCGCTGGTCGTAGACCCGCCATACTTAAGATTCTTTAAGGACAAGGTGGTCCTGGCAACTAATCCTACGTTCGTCCCCAAAAGTTCCGACAGTGTATCACAAACACTCGTCCATTGTTCTCCCTACTTTCTTCGCGACCCCATCATCGGCAGCAGAAAAAGCTCTTCATACCTTGGACGTTAAGAGGGCTCTGAAATTTTACCTACATCGAACACAGGAACTCGGGTCTACTCGACAACTGTTCATCGCATATGGTCCGTCGACGAGGGGAAAAGCAATCTCTAAACAAGGATTGGCTCGATGGGTCTCATCGACGATTGCGTTTTGCCACTCCAAGGCCGGAAGGCCGCTGCAAGGGCATCCTAGAGCCCATTCTACAAGATCAACGTCCTCCTCCGCAGCATTATGGGCAGGAATTCCGCTAACAGACATATGCCAGGCTGCGGCATGGTCAGTGCCCCACACGTTTACCCGCCACTACTGCCTTGCCAGGCAGCATGCGGACGAGGTGCAGATGGTGAGAGCTGTCCTGCGCCATCTGTTTCAGTAAGGTAAGCTCCAAGCTGTGGAGAGTCGGTTTTCTACCTTTTGATGACAGTATACTTTGTGGGTAAGGTTATATGAGTTAACTTATTCCTGCTGTACATATGCATTGTGTATTATGGTGAGGGTATATTACATTACATTCTCACCGCCGTTTCAGGTGTTACTGCTATACAATCTATTCTAAGCATGTGAATCCATGAAAGATCCAATGCTGGAGAAGGGAATAGTTTCTTACATGTAACTCCATTTCTCCAGCATTGGTATCTTTCATGGATTCACATGCGCCCCCCCAGCCTCCCCGGAATGCAATGTATTTGCTTGATAAGTTTAACTCTTCCTACTTTGGAGGGGCCGAAATCTGAAGGGGAGCCGCGGGGGCGGGCCTCTTATACTGGGACGGCCGGTCCTAAAAGGACATAGATAGGACACAAAAGTGTCGGACGTTTTCCTATAGGAAAAGGCTATATATGTGTACCGAGGGTCCCAGTCTGACGACGGGGAATATTCTAAGCATGTGAATCCATGAAAGATACCAATGCTGGAGAAATGGAGTTACAGGTAAGAAACTATTCCCTTCTCTTCTGTGACTCCAACCCAAGTCGAGCCCTTTGTTCCACTTTTTTGGCAGGCTTCTCCACAGAAGCCTCCAAAAGTGGTGCCACTCTGTCTGGGTAGCACAGGGGGCGTGGGAGGGGGTTTAGGCACCCTGGACCGAGTTACATTGGTAGCTCAGGTCGCACTCTTGTGTGATTGCCCCACTTAGCATGTTTGAGTGACAGCTAGGCTGAGTGAATTGGGGTTTTCTGCATAAAAGCAGGGCTTTGGGGACTGGAACTTCAGAAGTCGCCACAGGACCTGAGAATCCGACGAGGGAGAAGCTGAGCCGACCTACCATGACGACACCACCAGTGGAGCCCTGCAGAACCAACTCACCACTTCCCGACGACAGAGAAGATCTCCCGGCTGGAGAGGCTTCTTCCCCTGATTGATGGGCACAACCAGTTTTTCTTTCTTTCTTCGCACCCCAGCCCGGTTTGTGGTCGAACTGCCCGTGCCAAGCACCCCAGCGGCCGGATAGCCACTCACCACTGAACGGCGAATCACCGGACCGCTCCTTGTACCTGAGAAACTCCGCGGCTGGTTTCTTCCCTGGCAGTGCAACGGACTCCTGTCTTCCTCCACGACAAGATCCTCTCTTCCCCCGGACGAAGCACGGACTTGCACCCGCTGCCAGGAACAACTGCCCCCCCCGCTGTAGCGTTCTCACCACTTTAAGGTACCGTGTCCGCCAGGCCTCCCTTTCTAAAGATTGCTACAAGGTAATAATAACTCCTTAACCTTCTGGACTGGGCTGGCCGCCTTGACCCTCTAACTGGTCCCTTTCTGTGGTCCAACTCCTTTTTGAACCTTTACAAGACTTTTGTGCACTGCAGCCGTGTGATCTTGGACACATTTCGTTTGGATCCTCTGAAAGTGGATCCGGCCTCTTGAACTCTAACTTCACGGTTTTACTTTGCCTTCCTCCCTTGTTGTGTTCTTGAAAAAGTGTTGGGATCTGTTTCAATTTGTTCTCTGCTTTTCCCTCCTTTTTAAAACGAACTGTTAGAGTGCCATCTACGTTAAGCGCTCACCACTGTCTGAAAATAAGTGGGGCTTTACTTAAGACTTGTCTAATATTCTTTTAAGGGAGTGTATATCTTTTAGTGACCGTGTTTTTGAATCGCTTATTATTAGTGCCTGTATGTTTTTCTAGATGTGGTTTTAAATAAATAATTATCTCTTTTACACCAAGCCCTGGTCAGTGTTTACTTGTTCTATTGTGTGCTCTTGACCTATTGTGAATACTCTGTATACTGCCTAACTCTTCTTGAGGGAAGTCTGACTGCTCAGCCACAGCTACCAAGTGAATCTGTGTGGTACAGACTGCTACCAAGTGGCTTTACTACCAAACACCTGTAGTCCTAAATCTTTTGCAGTGGTCCCAGAGGGAACTGGAGAGGTTTCTGCCCAACAGGCTCGCGTGCACCCGTGCCTGCCTCGATTATAGCAAGGCCACATTATTTTAAAGAGGGGCCACGGGGGTCACCTCCCAAACCATTCTGATGCTCTAAAGACAAATACCCCTTCCCATTGGCCCATCAGACCCTGCAAGCCCCCATAGTTACTGTTAGTCACGTTCTTTGCTCTAGCCTAGCTTTTAAAGAAGCAGCAATGTACACGTCCTGGCTCATTTAAGAGACCATTGTTTGGGGCAAGGCGTTTCACTGTTGAGAAATGCAAATGTTTGTTTTTTATTCTAAAAGCAAACACAAAGCATCAGTTAGCTGCCTAAATGTACACCCTCCTCCAAGCCACTTAAAATATATCTTACAGAGCAGTTTTAAATGAACTACATTATTTTCAGATGTTCATATTTAACACACCAAAACATTTATTTTTGGTAATATGTAATATTTTCATCACACCATATATAAAGCCTTTATTTGTCAAACATTGAAACACAAACATGTAAGTAACCTTTTCTCACAATGGTCTTAGATCTTGAAAGTACATTTTCAAAACTCAAAGGCCATAGTTTGCCTTCTGCTGAACTGCATTCTGGTATTTGTAGTGTCCATTCAAGGAGAAGCATAACGCCACAATTGAACAATTGTTGCCTAACCTGTTACTGTAAGGACTTATTTGTGTGAATACCTTACTTTTTAAGTCCCATTTTATAAAAACCGAGTACCGTTCAAAGCCAAACATGGAGGTAAGGGCAAACGATGAGCAGGCAAGCAAGTCATTTATACATGCCCAGATGTTGCAATCCTGGAGATGTTATTTTCCCTCATTGTGGCCAAGTGCTGTTTTTTAGGGCATAAGTAGAGGATACATGTGATGTGTGGAAGCTTCCCTGTGCAATATGCCCACATCAATCCCATTTTCTTTGCAGGCCATGTAAGAGGTCTCGGGCATGTACCCTCAAGCTCTGCAGATTGTTTGGGCATGGGCAGTCTTGGAATGCTGTCCGTGGAACATACTGCTGGTGCTTTCTCTCAGAGAACACCTTAAACATTGACAACTGATTGTTTGATGCCCTCCACCAGCCTCTTCACCAGTTTACCTTCTTTTCAGGAAAAAGATGTTTCGGGCAAATACAAGCAAAAGAAAAAGGATATTGAAGCAGATAAGCAAAGTTCCACATTTTCCACAAGAACACACCCCAGAGACGACTTCCATGCAGTATCTGGCTCCAGGAGCAATCCGTGTGTTCAGTTTTCTTGGCCACTGTAACAGTAGGAGCAGCTTAGACTCCTCTACTGGGGCCACCATCGGACTTCAAGCTTAGTCTCTTTTGAGTCTTCCACCACAGGTCACCCTGCAATGACACTTGGGCATCCCAAGGCTGCACTAAAGAATAAAATACGGACCAAGTTCCTCTGAGCACCCTGCCTTTTACTGGGTCATTCACAAGGTTTCCTGCTGTAGCAAAAGGCCTATTCCTGATATATTCTGCAAGGACGTTCTGGAGTCTGTTTTCCATGATTCATACAGTTACCATACCCAAATATTTTCATGTCTTTCAAAGGTAGTAGCAGTAAGGAAAGAGGAATGAGGTTGGGGGTTGAAGCAGCAGCTGCTTGCTAGGAGGAGGATGAGAGCTGCCAATCTCGGGACTGTCCAGGTCACTCAGTGGGTCCAGACTTTAGGTTGATGTAGCAGAATGACGAGATTACAGGGGGAGAAAATCCCTGTGAGGTTTAGCAGAGCAAGAGCTCACAAATCCCTCAGTGTTCTGGTGAGGAGAAAAGCGAAGACCCTGAGGAAGGCTCCTTGGTTGTGAATTAGACATGGCTAATCTATTGGAGGACGCATAGAGTGGTCCCAAGAGTAATGAAACCAGCATGGTGGGAATGCCATGTACTAAAGTCAAAAACCTGATGCCAAATGCAAAGAAAGGAAGACCGGACAAGAGACATTAAGAGAATGAGCACAGAGGAGAGAAGGAAAACGGCACTCAGAAAGGAACTACAACACATGTTGCACGTTTGGGTATTAATGCCATTCCTCAACCCAAGCTTGACATGAATTGTAAGAGATGAGTTGTCATTTATTGCATGCTTGGAAATGAAGTACATTCCAAACAAAGACTGAAGTAGCTTTTGAATCATTTATTGCCAATTCAGAAAGTCTAACGCACACTGGGAGAGGAAACCTGAATTATTTCTTGGCTAATGAGAAACAGTCTAACTCCCAGCCCTAGTCTATAAAAACAAGATGGAGGTACTAAATCATTCATTGCATATTGGGAAACTTTCATGCCGGCCCAAGTTTATAAATGATTGAGACAGAAGTTTAATTATTTGTTGCAAGACTACAAAATAGTTGGAGATATTTAACTGTCTAGAAGTTTGTGCAGGACTGCGAAAGAAAAATAATAATTTATCACAAGTATGTGAATGCCAGTGAGCGCAGGTGAATCGTTTATTACATGCTGGTAAATCCTGTCTATTATTCCTAATCCAAGACCAAGCCCGACAACGGGCAAGAACTCAAAGCATTGTCTAACTGGTGGCGACATGGAGCAGGTCCCCACCGATGTCAAAGGCATACAGGCAAGGGTGGGGAGAGGAACCAAACAAAGAAATGCCAAGACATGTGCCCAGTTCCTTATTTCATACGTCTTTCTATTTCTACCTGCTCATGTTGGTGACATCAGTTGTGCTCTTATGAAAGTCAAACTGTAAACATTGTACCTGGATCTTTCCCGAAGGCTCCTCAGTCTTTTGTGCCGGACAAAGACTATCTGCAACTATTCTTGTGGTAGACATGCACCTGTTTTCTTGGCAGTTTGGAAAATGGCTGTTTGTGGCAAATCCTTTGAGGCCTTGCCAATCAATATTTTGGGCCCTTGCGCAGCAGATTTCTGCCTGTATCCCATCTGATCATAAAACATGGGGCCTCATTACGAGTCCGGCGGTAACCGAGGCGGTAAAACTGCCTGGTTACCGCCGGACTCGTATTACCATTCCTCCTCCGTGATTCCTGGAATTACCGGGGCATTACGACCCCGGTTTTTCGGGAATCACGGAGGCAGAATGGCGTTAATCCCCATTCCCATTGAGTCCCATGGGACTCAATGGGGATCATGGAAACACCGGCAGCATCTCATAATGCTGCTGGCGTTTCCTCGTCCGCCTGCAGGCGGGCGGTGTTAAACCCGTCAGGTCAAACCTGGCGGGAACATCATCTCCCGCCTGCAGGAGTCGGGATCAGGCGGTCCGTAAACGGTGGCGACGGGTTTACCGCCACCGTTATTTCCGGACCGCCTGATTTGTAATGAGGCCCATGGTCTTTATCAGGAACTACCCAAGACAATCGGGGAGGTCTGTCTCCTTTAATCGTGGGGATAAGGAGATTGAATACCCAATTGGAGTCGGGGTTTGTGCCTCTCCCCGCCCCTCCTCACTACCTCTTCCTGTGGAGTTCAGGCGAGATCCAGCATTACCTGAAGCCAAAGGGATTGAAGAAATGTCACTATTTGGTGAACCCAAAAAAGGGTTAGCAAAAATGTTTCCGATTCCCATGTAAGCAGATGTGTGTTCTGCACAGGGGGTTCCTTGCGGGAATGGGAGTCCTTGCCCCAAGAGGGGAGTTTCTCCCAGTGAGGTCCCACTTGCCCAGACCTGTAGGGGACGGTCTTGCTGAGAATAGTTACCGCCATAGCCTCAAAGTGGGTGGCTCACCTCTGGTGAGAAGGGACGAATAGTCAAGATTTCGTCAAAGTATCCACATTATGTAGAACTGCACGAAAGGGGACAACAAGCCGACCCTGGGTGGACTAATAATTACAACACAATTTTCAGAAGTCAGTATAATATTACAAATGATAATTATCATGTTCTGTGTGGTGTATTAACACACAATTTTCAGAATAAGGGGGAAGCTGTGTTGGTAGTCAACATTTATAGGCCACCAAGAGGTATGCAAACAGATAAAACCATGACCCATGTAGCAGAAACAATCAGCAGTTGGACATGGGATAATCGGAAGGCGGTAATTGTAATAAGAGGTTGCTTAAATGCACATTGTAATCCGAAGGATGTACAAGTAGAGATTAGTGAGGATAGCCTCATTGGTCACATGGCCAGACCATGTGTGTGTATTACACTTGTTCAGGGAGCAATATTGGCTGATTTTATGTCCTCGTAGAATTTAGTGAACACAATTACTCTTTCCACTGTGAACAAGGGCAGAGATTATACTTTGAGATGCGTTTGTAAACCTAGTACAATTGATTATATTTATATTGGTGAATCATTTAGGCATTTGATTGTCAATTTCCATGATTAATTTAATACACTTAGCGATCATGTATCCTTGCCCTTCGAAATAGAAATGGGGACGATTGAGGCGAGGACACGTTTCCAATGCATTCATGCAATCAGTCAATGGCAACCATATCACATGCAATAATATCAACACTAAAAAGATTAGCACATCTCTAATGAAAGGTCAGCAAATGCTATTGCTATCTGCCGAATGTTCAAGTCTATACCGCATTATCGAGACCATATCAGACTTGACCATGTATTATGGAAGTAAAAGGCATTAAAAGGGTATTATTTAATTTGCAAAAGCAATCAGTTCCTTATAATGCAATCATTGTCTCACAAAACAATGCTATGAAGTGCAATTAGAAGACTTGATAAAGACAAGGGTGTATCTCAAATTGATCAAGCTGAATCTATACACATATTGAAAAGGAGGCATCGGAATCGTGTATGCAGACATAAAACATCTTTGCACAAAGCGCAATGGCATTTCATGTATAACCTCATTAGGTAAAATGACACAAAAAATGTTGGCTGCTATATAACAAAGTCAGTATATACTCGAAGAGCACATAGAGAGGTCCTCTTTTTTGGAAGGGGCTAAATGGGAGAGGACATTGTAAGCATTTGTTATTTGGGGGCGCATTTTCTATTTGTACATGCATAAAATTATGACCTCAAATACAAAGTCACCCCTAGGCTACTAAGATCACCTCTATTGTCTTTGGCTGTGGCTAAGTCACCTAGAGCAGTCAAATTAGATTAGGAAATTGCTATGAAACCTTTTACATTTGTTTGCTGTATTTGTGCTCTCTATATGTTTTAATTTGACCACTTTTGGCCAGCTTTTATGATGTTTTTTTAAAAATAAATCTTTGTATATAATTTCAGACACCTGATCCTTTCCGTTCTTGATATTTGTTTGACAAGATGGTATAACCACGCTTTGTGTTGCTAACTTTGGTCTCCAACCCACTGTGCAACACCAAGGGGTAGCTATCTGGGGCATCTTTGTTCTATGTTGCTATATAACAAATATGTGAGGCACAAATAAAAATGGCATCAATCCTATATCCGAATGAAGCTGGACGCATCACATCAGTGTTACTTTCTTTGGTCCAAAACTCGATAAGGCGACTCTACTAGGTCGTAAAGTTTAGTTTAACTGTCAGTATTTAGAGAAGGACATTGTTACCCCAATTGAATTTGCAAGTCTGGCGGTCTTTCAAATACAGTCCTAAAAAGGGATCCTTGGCGTTAGGCCCCTATATTGCATAAGATATTTCAAAGGGTTGTCTCTACAACAGAAATCCCTAATTCTTGGAAGAAACGTATATAGTACCGGATCACACAAAGGGA
Source organism: Ambystoma mexicanum (assembly GCF_040938575.1). Lineage (NCBI taxonomy): Eukaryota > Metazoa > Chordata > Amphibia > Caudata > Ambystomatidae > Ambystoma > Ambystoma mexicanum. The sequence goes on along the minus strand of NC_090922.1, from coordinate 634,581,598 downwards.
CCAAGGTCCGACCCTAATGACTATGGATTTCTGGCCATGTTAGATGGACCTAGTAATATCATTGCAAATGTATTGCTAAACGAGCTAAAGATTGGGTAAAGGAAAAACGATTGCTGTATACTTTTCAACCAGGATTCAGACCAGGTTGTGGAACCTTGCATAATATCTTTGTTAGTACAACAGTTGATGGAAACAACTATAAATTGCCCAGGCCATTCCTTATTCTTGGCCTTCTTGGACAACAAGGCACCCTTGACACGGTTAACCAATGTTTGGGACCTCCCCAAAGGAATAAGTATGATGCAGCAATTGTACACTGGAACTTCTGTCAAAGTAAGACTTGACAATGATGGCAACCTGCTTAAACCTATAATAACTAATAAGGGATTGACACATGTGTGTCTCTGTGCTGGCACCCCTCCTCTTCAGCGGACTTAGATGATGCCCTAATGATGGCTCACAATTTTCATTGAAAATGACGGGAAAGGCATATCCCATGGTTGGTATATGTCGATGACATTGTGATCATTGGACAAATAGTGATTGAATTACAACATTCGCTAAATGCTCTGTCCACCTACTCCTTGTCTAACGGATAAAAAACAAATGACCAAAAAATGTAAATTGTGTTCATCGGAAATTACAGCAGGAAAAGTAAACTGATGTGGTCTACACACAGACTAAAGATTGAACAGGTAAAAACCTTTAAGTACTGATGGACCAATATTAGTTATAACAACTCAAACTAATGTACAAACTCTTTTTAGTACAAGAACAGTGAGCAAATTCATGGCAGCTAAGAAATGTATCAGTTCTACCAGTGGGTTCTCCCTTACAAGGTTAATACAATTCTATAATACCAGCATAATCCTTCAAATGCAATCAGCTAGGACCTATATGACAGTGAAATTTAAATGGCTGGTGGCTCTTGAAGGGAAGGTTTGGAGATCCTCATTAGCCATCTGACAACGTTTTCCTATACAGGCCAACAGGCTGCAGCTCTGACCTATTTCGGTAAAAACGATGCTGGAGATTGAGAAGTATACTATATCTTAAAATGCGGTTTCTGATGACCCCAATTAAGAGTCTCTTCGGCTGCCTATTAAGACAATTTTTTTTTTTAAATCCCTCCATTAATTTTCTCAAGCTTGCAAGACATTTTACTCTAACATTGATTGATAGTGTATTTCGTATTTGGATTCACACAATTGAGTGAGCAACCAAAAACTAAGGCATTTTGATGGGACCCATAGAATCATGTCAATTACTTGGCTACTACAGCTACACTAGGCGAATATGCTAAGCAATGTTTCAAGTTTTTGTGTCCGCAAATCATTTAAGTGTAATCCCGAATGATAGACTTCATAGGTTCATAATGTTGTTGAGAATTAACCAATTGCCGTCGCTTATGGGCATGAGCCCCAGACGAAATAGCTGAAGAGCAGAACATTTTTGCAGAGTATGTGGTTCTTAATCAGAATTATAAGCTACTAGACATTTATTAACACAATGCCTTACTTTGAGTATTGTGTATACCAATTTCGTGTGTAAATATGTTTCTCCAGCATGGGGTCTGGCATGGATTCACATGCTCATGAATATTCCCCGTCGTCAGGCTGGGAATCCTCGGTAAAGAAAAAACCAGTATCAGTTTCGTTTCTGATCTGTCTTTCGTAGTAATAACCAATCACTGGTCTCTGCGTCATACTGACCACAGCCAATGACTGCCCTCTACCTAAGCACCGCCTCTGGCAGCCATCTTCAGATTTTTACCGCACGTTCATGTGTTGGGATCCTCGTGCTATTGCTCTCGAGCGTTAGTGCTATTTTTCGCGCTTTTTCACAAAAAACTTCGATTCTTTCGGTCAAAAGAGCCTCAAGCTCCACCGATCCTACATCCGATCAACGGGGACCCGTGTCGGATTCATCTGTGCCCCTCAAGGGTGAAGATTTCGTCGAGCTACGCTTCGGAGGACTCCAGAAGCTTCTCAGGCCCGGTCTCGGAGATGGCCCAGGAGAAGGGAAGCTCGACGCCCGGAAAGCTGTTCAGGGTCTGCCCTGGATGCCAGCTGCAGAACGTCTTCAAGGAGGACGAACACTCTTTCTGCCTTTACTGCCTTCATGAGAACAAGACGCACGTGGAGAAGGACTGTGCGTTTTGCGGCAACATGTCGGAACGGACCATGAAGGACCGCCATCAACGTCTCGCCAACTGGCTGGAGGGTAAGAGCCCGTCTGGCGAGAAGAAGAAGAAATCCGAGCGGTCTTCTAAGACCTTTGAGGGCGCCCCGGCGACGGGGGCCCAACATAAGGCCAAGCACCGCGAGTCCGCTGGCACCGGGAGCGCCGAACGGTCGGGCTCTACGGGCGCCAGGCAGGGCGCACCCTCCCCGGCACCATCAACCACGAGCCAACGCTCTGGGTCGGGTAAGAGGAAGGCCGAGCACCCGGCGAAGCTCCTGGAGAGGCCCCGGTCGAGCTCTAAGGCAGAGGAGGAGCGTGGCAGTGCCCCCTCCCTCAAGGATAAGGCGGTGAGCGCACCTAAGGTGGTGTGAAGGCCTTGATCCATCCGACCAAGCCCTCTATCGAAACGGTCGCGGCGGCCCTGGCTCAGCCTGTGGTGGCTACACCAGTGGTGGCGACCTCAGGGCCCAGAATCTCCCTGCCTCCGCGGAGGGAGTCTTCCTTTGTGCCCATCGATAGGACCCCCGTGAAACCCTCCGTGGGGAAGAAGAAGGGGGGGCAGGGCGTCGTCGTAGATTCGGCCTCAACCTCAGAAGAGGAGCTGATCGAGGTCTTAAGCCACGGCCTAGGCGTGGAAGAAGGCCAGCCCGTCGGAATGGACCCCGACGCAGGTGACGACGACGACATCGTCGAGGATACCGACGGGGCCCCTGCTCGCCCGTCGGATTCCCCTCTGCCAGCGCCGCAAGACAACTCGGCGGCCATTTTGTTGGCCATACAGTCCTTATGCTCCGAGATAAGGACGAGGCTACCGTTACCGACGGAGGAACCTCTCCCGTCGGGGGATCCAGAACCGGGACCTTCTGGTGTTCCCCCCACCAAGAAAAGAAGGATCCATCCACCACCTCCTTTTCAACCGTCGCGCCCCGTCCAGCCCTCCTCCCCGTCCACCCGAGGGGATGATACGGGGACTGACACGGCAGCGACGGGTACGGACGACGAGGCATACGACGAGGATTTTCCGTCGTCGCCTCCCACCAGGGCTTCTCCGCCCGACGAGATCGGATCTTTCCACTCCATGATCTCCAGGGCTTCCGAGCTTTTCCAACTCTGCCCTGAGGAGAAGAAAAAGGAAGGCTTCCTTTATCAGCGGCGCGAGGCCAAGAGGAAGACGGTCCTCGCAGTGCCTCTGTTGGACGACATTTGGGATGAGGGCCTTTCCCTCCTCAAGAACCCTTCCACGACGCCAGCTAGAAGAGACCGGTACGAGAAAAAGTACCGGGTCCCGGACACGGCCCCCCTATGCCTCCGGGCGCAGCCTACCCCGGACTCCGTCGTCTCCGCGGCAGCCAGGAAGAAAGCGGGGGGGGGGGTGCGGCCTCCACATCAACTTCCCCGCCGGACGGCGAGGGAAAGAAATTGGATGCTATGGGACGTAGAGTCATCTCGTCGGCAGCGACGACGATTAAAGCGGCCAACGCCTTGGCTATCGTGGCCCGCTACGACAGGGAGCTCTGGTACAAGATAGCTCCCCTGCTGGATTTTCTGCCGGACGACAAGAGGGCGGAGGCCCTTGAGATCCTGCAGGAAGGTGAGGTGGCGTCGGACCACGCCATCACCGTGGCGACGGACATCGCCGACACTGGGTTCCGCCAGCTGGGCAACGGCGTTTGCCTTCGACGTCGTGGATGGCTCAAAGCTACAGACTTTCGGCAGGACGTCCAGACCAGAGTCCTGGACATGCCCTTCGACGAGAACAACCTGTTTGGGAAGACAGTGGACGATTCCCTTCAGGCCATCAAGGCGAATACTGAGACGGCCAGGGCCCTTGGAGTCCTGCAGCAACGACGAACGCCCTTTCGGAGCGGCGGAGGCAAGGGCGCCTCCAAAGGTTCCGGCGGCGGTTTCGCTTCCTACCGTCAAGCGGCCCGCTCGTCGTCGCAAGAGGCCTACAGAGGACGAGGCAAGTCTAGCGGACCCCGCCATCGTCGCCAAGGAGGTCAAGGCGGCAAGGCCGCGTCCAAGCAGGATTGAACCGGCCGTGGGGTCGGGCCCCCACCGAAGCACCCCGGTGGGAGGCCGGCTGGCGGGCTTCGTCAGCGTGTGGGAGTCCATCTCCACCGACCGTTGGGTGCTGGACGCCCTGGCCCGGGGCCACGCGCTCGAGTTTCAAAGAAGGTGCCCGCGCGTCCCCCCCGTGGCCAGGAAAGAACTTCACGTCCCTCAACTTCTCCTGGAGGTAAAGGCGATGCTCAGAAAGGGCGCCATCAAACTCGTCCCAAAGAGGCTTCGGGGCTCCGGAGTCTACTCGCGATACTTCCTCGTGAAGAAGAAGACGGGAGGATGGCGCCCCATCCTAGACCTGCGACGTCTGAACAAGTTCATCAAGGCGCAGAAGTTCCGGATGGTCACCCTCCAGCACGTCCTGGGTCAGCTGGAGGAAGGAGACTTCCTATCGTCGTTGGATTTGGAGGATGCCTACTTCCACATTCCCATCCTAAAGGGGCACCGAAAATTCCTCAGATTCGTGGTCCAAGGGCGTCATTACCAGTTCAAAGCCCTCCCCTTCGGACTACGGTCGGCACCCAGGGTATTCACCAAGTGCCTCGCACCGGTGGCGGCGCAGCTGCGCCGCGAGGGGATTCACGTCTACCCCTATCTGGACGACTGGCTCATCCGCGCCAAGACGAGGGAGCTCGCCGTGGTCCACACGGCAAGGACCGTCCAACTCCTCACGGACCTGGGATTCTCCGTGAACTACGCCAAATCCCACCTGGTGCCCGCGCAAGTCGCACTGTTTCTGGGAGCGAGGCTCGACACAGTGTCCCTTCTGGCCTCCCCGTCGGAGGAGAGGACCAGGACCATCTTGGGCAAGGTGCAACGGATGTTGGTGGCCGACGCGGCCAAGGTGAGGTCCATCAAGTCCCTCCTCGGGATTATGTCTTCCTGCATCTACCTCATTCCCATGTGCAGGCTCCGGATGCGCCCGTTGCAAGAATTCCTGGATGCGCGCTGGATCCAGACGACGGGCAGCTTCGAGGAAAGGATCAAGCTCGACGAGAGTTTCCGACGAGCGATACGGTGGTGGGGCACCCGCGCGCATCTGACGGCGGGCATGGACTTCCAGACCCCAGCCCACCAGGAGACTGTGACCACGGATGCCTCCCTGGAAGGGTGGGGAGCGCACACCGAAAATCTGCACGCAAGGGGACTCTGGCTCCCGACGGAGAAGTCCCTGCATATCAACGTCCTGGAGCTCCGTGCAGTGTTTTGGGCCCTCAGGTCCTTCCTTCCGTCCCTCAAGGGCAAGGTGGTGAGGATCTTCACCGACAACACCACCACCATGTTTTACGTCAGGAAACAGGGCGGAACCAGGTCCCCAGCGCTGTCCAAGGAGGCGCAGGACCTGTGGCATTGGGCCGTCGCCCAAGGGATTTTTCTGGTACCGTTTCATCTGGCAGGGATAAAAAACACCATCGCCGACTCACTCAGCAGGGAGCTGCGCTCGTGCCACGAGTGGGAACTACGGCAGGATCTGGTGGATCGCCTCTTCCGACGGTGGGGCACACCCCAGATCGACCTGTTCGCGACGGCAACGAACACCAAGTGCCGGAGGTTCGCCAGCAGGTTTCCCCAGACGAGGAGCATGGGCGATGCTTTCTCGTTCCCCTGGGAGGGCCTGTTCCTCTACGCGTTCCCTCCCTTGCCTCTGCTAATCCGGCTCGTCAACCAGCTCAAGAGGTCACGGTGCAGGATGATCCTCGTCGCACCTGCGTGGCCGAGGCAGATATGGTTCCCGGACCTTCTGGACTTGTCAGCGTCCCCGCCGATCAAGCTGCCGGCGGACGCGGATCTACTCTCCAGGGAAGGAGGCGCCATCCTCCACCACGACCCGAAGTCGCTGAACTTGCAGGCCTGGCTCCTGCAGCGCTAGAGTTTGGAGGATACGACATACCGGCCGATTGCAGAGAGGTTCTTGCAAAGGCCAGGGCGTCCTCGACTCTTAAATGCTACGGACACAAATGGAAGAGGTTCTCTGTCTGGTGCCACGCACAGAAGATTAACCCTCTACGGATTACGGCTCCCCAAGTACTGCCGTACCTGCTGACGCTGGCCAAAGCTGGTCTGGCACACGCGTCCATCAAGATTCATCTTGCTGCGATCTCCCGATACACCAGAACCACGGGGCGGACGTCCTTGTGGTCTCATCGTCTGGTGAAAGAGTTCATGAAGGGACTGTTCAGATCGTTCCCGCCGGTGAAGGCTCCGGCCCCGGCGTGGGAGCTCAACGTGGTGCTGACCAAGCTCATGGGACCTCCGTTCGAGCCTCTGCACTCGGCCCCGTTGAAGTTTCTATCGTGGAAAACAGCTTTTCTTGTGGCCATCACCTCCGCACGACGAGTGGGAGAGATCCAGGCCCTTTCCTGCAAGGCCCCGTACTTGACTTTCCACGACACGAGGGTAGTGCTCAGGACGCACCCCTCCTTCATGCCCAAGGTGCCGTCGGACTTCCATCTCAACGAACCCTTGGTGTTGCCTGTGTTCTTCCCGTCGCCTTCGTCGCCGGCTGAGAGGACTTTGCACTCGCTGGATGTGGCTAGAGCGCTGAAGTTCTACGTAGACCGCACGAAGTGTTTTCGGAAGACGTCACAACTCTTTGTGAACTTTGGACCTGTCAATCAGGGGAAGGCTCTCTCGAAGGCTTCCATTTCCAGATGGCTCTCCGGCTGTATCATGTACTGTCATCGGTTGGCAAACCGACCGCTGCCTGGCCGTCCGAGAGCCCATTCCACCAGAGCGATCGCAGCTACCACGGCGTTCCTATCTGGTGTGCCCCTGCTGGACATATGCAGGGCTGCTACGTGGAGGTCGACGCACACCTTCACGAAATTCTACTGCATCGACCGGGATTCCAGGGAGGAGTCCAGGGTCGGCCAAGCAGTGCTGCGCAACCTGTTCGCCTGAGGTGAGCCTGGTGAGGAGGTAAGATGCTTAATGTTGAGTTTGTGATGCTTAATGTTGAGCCTTTGCCACCTCCCGTGGTTGTGCATGTGTGTACTGCTATGTATTCTTTATTCATGAGCATGTGAATCCATGCCAGACCCCATGCTGGAGAAGGAACAAGTTACTTACCTGTAACTGTTGTTCTCCAGCATGGGTCTGGCATGGATTCACATGCGAACCCTCCCGCCTACCCCTCTGCGGCTCTTCACTTGGTCATACTGCCACTTCACGTGCTTCCAAATCTGAAGATGGCTGCCAGAGGCGGTGCTTAGGTAGAGGGCAGTCATTGGCTGTGGTCAGTATGACGCAGAGACCAGTGATTGGTTATTACTACGAAAGACAGATCAGAAACGAAACTGATACTGGTTTTTTCTTTACCGAGGATTCCCAGCCTGACGACGGGGAATATTCATGACCATGTGAATCCATGCCAGACCCATGCTGGAGAACAACAGTTACAGGTAAGTAACTTGTTCCGCACATACACAACATCTAGAACTGGATGCTTTCTGGTTGTTCTGTATATCAGGGACATCGATGATGTGTTCAAATTCACTATGTGGGCTGTGGACTTAAGTCATTGGTCGCATCAGCAGAGATCAATGGAAATCGTAAATAGCTTAAGATGATGCAATTTGTTTGTATGTGCTTTTTTCTTTGTGAACCTAATTACATTTGATGCCTTTTTAATACATTTCGATTTGATGAATTTGATTTTTATTCTGTATTTCTCACTGGTGATAGATGGGGATGAAATAAGTTTTATAAGATAGGTCGATATAATGTATTTTGTATTTTTTCTTGCTTAATGACAGTTTTACATGAGTGTGAAAAGTTGCAGTGAACTGTGACGCACTATAAATGCATTAAAAAGTAACATAAATTATGTTATGTTATGTTTTTTTGCATTTATATAGCGCCTTATATACCATTGGTATGGTCTGAAGGCGCTGGTAGTTTGAACGCCCTTGGGAACCGAAGTTCAGATCAGTAGAGAGAGTAGGGAGAGTCAAAGGTGCGTGTGAGCACCGGCTATGTGTGCAGCTGGTGCGGTATTTGTGTAATAGCGTCTTCTTAGCGGTAGGTGTGGTGGTTGAGAGATCAGGAGTATGTGTTTGTTACGGCAGGATTTATCCAGACTGAGTGTGGCTGCGTTAGGCCTGAGGAGAACGCCTGGCTGGGGGGGGTGTTATCAGCAGTGTTTTACTTAGAATGCTGTGGAGTATGCGGCAGATGTTGGTATGGGATGGTGTCCTAGTATCTCTGTGTTCTAGTTGAGTGGTGGTGTAGAGGGGAGAGTAAGCGTGGTGGTGTGATGTGTTATATGCTCTTTCAAAACGTTCTCTGCATTTCAGACCATACTATATACGTCACACAGTTCTATGCTCTCCAGTCCGTTCTATGCACTCCTATCTACTCAATGCATCCCAATCTCCTCCACGCACTCCGGTTCGCTCGACGCACTCATGCGTTCCAGTCTGCCCTGCGCCCTCCAGTCCGCCCTGCGCGTTCTAGTCTGCCCCACGAATGCACTCTTGTCAGCCCCACGCACTCCACTTCGCTCGATCCATCCACTCTACGCATTCAGTATCTCTACGCAACTCGTCCGCTCTAGTAACAGGTAATTTCCACTCTAGGCACTCGTCCATTTTATGCCTTCACATGCACTACGTATTCACCTGTTTTGCTCACTCATCGGCTCTACGCACTCGCCCCCTCAATGCGCTCGTCTCCTCTACGCATTCGGCCCCTCTATGCACTCAGCCCCTCTACGCACTCATCCCCTTCTACGCACCCCTTTTTCATATGCCCTCTTTTGCTCATATGGACTCGTCTGATCTATGTATTTGTCGGCCCTACACTCTAGTCTGTTCTATGCGGCCCTCCACTCAATACGTTCTGCTGCTCAGCCCATCCACCCCGCTCCGCTCATCCATCAGTTCACCACACTCATCCATTGTACGCCCTCATCAGCTCTGCATGCATTCCGCACTCATCCGTTCTACATGCTTATCCGTTCTGCGCACTCACCCGGTCAAAGTAACTCCTCTGCTCTTGGCATTTGTCCGCTTTATCCCCTCGTATGCACTATACCTTCATCTGCTCTACGCATTCATCCACCCTGCGCAATCACATGCTCTCTGCACTTGTCTGCTCCCTGAACTCACCAGCTCCCCACGCGCATCCGCCCCCGGCACACATCCGCTCCCCACGCACATCCGGTCCCCACGCGTTCAACAGCAATATGCACTCATCAGCCTTATAAAGTCATTCTCTAATACGCAGTAATCCTGTGCCATCTATTCGTCTGCTCTGTACGCCCATCTGCTCTGTACGCCCATCTGCTCCGTACGCCCATCTGCTCCGTACGCCCATCTGCTCCGTACGCCCAGGCGCTCTATACGCTCAGGCGCTCTATGCATTTATCCTCTTCATACGCAACCGCTCAGCCTGATCCTCCATTCTATACGCTCATTCAAATTATAGTGTCATCTGTTCTTCTACTCGTGAGTTCTTCCATTCAACGCATTCATCTGGTCCACACACTTCATCTATTGTAACTATTTCACCCACGCCATTCATTTCGTTCACTCCTCTTGCATTATGTCCATTTCAGGAGTTTAAGTCTCTGTACTGATTTGTTCGTATTAACCACTTTGTTGTTTTGATCTATTTTATTTGGTTAATTCTGATTGTCATTTTAGTTTATATTAGGGGTTTACTGGCTGTCAATTCCTCGCATCAGTTAGTTTGTTGGATTGGTGTCATTGAGATCCTGTTAGTCTGTTTGGGTTAGTTTGGTATAGGTTGATTTTAGGGGAAGAGCCAGGTTTTCAGCAGTTTGCGGAAAGACGCTAAATCCTCAGTTAGGCGGATGCGCGGTGGAAGTGAGTTTCATAGCATGGGGGCCAAGGCTGAGAATGATGATCCGAGTAACCTGACTGAGTTTGTCTTAGGTATGACTAGGAGGCCGGCTGAGCTTGATCTTAGGGTGCGTGGGGGGTGATAGGGTTTTAGCTTGTCTTCAAGATATTGAGGTCCGGTTCTCCAGCATGGGGTCTGGCATGGATTCACATGCTCATGAATATTCCCCGTCGTCAGGCTGGGAATCCTCGGTAAAGAAAAAACCAGTATCAGTTTCGTTTCTGATCTGTCTTTCGTAGTAATAACCAATCACTGGTCTCTGCGTCATACTGACCACAGCCAATGACTGCCCTCTACCTAAGCACCGCCTCTGGCAGCCATCTTCAGATTTTTACCGCACTTTCATGTGTTGGGATCCTCGTGCTATTGCTCTCGAGCGTTAGTACTATTTTTTTCACGTTTTTTCTCAAAAACTTCGTTTTTTCGGTCAAAAGAGCCTCAAGCTCCACCGACTCTCCATCCGATTAACGAGGACCCGTGTCGGATTCGTCTGCGCCCCTCAAGAGTGAAGATTTCGTCGAGCTACGCTTTTGGAGGACTCCAGAAGTTTCTCAGGCCCGGTCATGGCCCAGGAGAAGGGAAGCTCGACGCCCGGAAAGCTGTTCAGGGTCTGCCCTGGATGCCAGCTGCAGAACGTCTTCAAGGAGGACGAACACTCTTTTTGTCTTTACTGCCTACATGAGGACAAGACGCACGTGGAGAAGGACTGTGCATTTTGCGGCAACATGTCGGAGCGGACCATGAAGGACCGCCATCAACGTCTCGCCAACTGGCTGGAAGGGAAGAGCCCGTCCGGCGAGAAGAAGAGGAAGAAATCCGAGCGGTCTTCTAAGACCTTTGAGGACGCCCCGGCGACGGGGTCCAACATAAGGCCAAGCACCGCGAGTCCGCTGGCACCGGGAGCGCCGAACGGTCGGGCTCTACGGGCGCCAGGCTGGGCGCACCCTCCCCGGCACCATCAACCACGAGCCAACGCTCTGGGTCGGGTAAGAGGAAGGCCGAGCACCCGGCGAGGCTCCTGGAGAGGCCCCGATCGAGCTCGAAGGCGGAGGGGGAGCGAGGCAGTGTCCCCCCCCCTCAAGGATAAGGCGGAGAGCGCACCTAAGGTGGTGAAGGCCTTAATCCATCTGGCCAAGCCCTCTATCGAAGCTGTCGCGGCGGCCCTGGCTCAGCCTGTGGAGGCTACACCAGTGGTGGCGACCTCGGGGCTCAGAGTCTCCCTGCCACCTCGGAGGGAGTCCTCTTTTGTGCCCATCGATAGGACCCCCGTGAAATCCCCCGTGGGGAAGAAAAAGGGGGGGGGCCGGGCGTCGTCGTAGATTCGGCCTCAACCTCGGAGGAGGAGCTGGTCGAGGTCTTAAGCCACGGCCTCGGCGTGGAAGAAGACCGGCCCGTCGGGATGGATCCCGACGCAGGTGACGACGACATCGTCAAGGGTACCGACGGGGCCCCTGATCGCCCGCCGGATTCCCCTCTGCCAGCGCCGCGAGACAACTCGGCGGCCATTTTGTTGGCTATACAGTCCTTATGCTCAGAGATAAGGACGAGACTACAGTTGCCGACGGAACCTCTCCCGTCGGGGGACCCAGAACCGGGACCTTCTGGTGTTCCCCCTACCAAGAAAAGAAGAATCCACCCTCCGCCTCCTTTTCAGCCGTCGCGCCCCTTCCAGCGCTCCTCCCCGTCCACCCGAGGGGATGATACGGGGACTGACACGGCAGCGACGGGTACGGACGACGAGGTATACGACGAGGATGTACCGTCGTCGCCTCCCACCAGGGCTTCTCCGCCCGACGAGATTGGATCATTCCACTCCATGATCACCAGGGCATCCGAGCTTTTCCAACTCTGCCCTGAGGAGAAGAAGGAAGGTTTCCTTTATCAGCGGCGCGAGGCCAAGAGGAAGACGGTCCTCGCAGTGCCTCTATTGGACGACATTTGGGATGAGGGCCTCACCCTCCTCAAGAACCCTTCCACGACGCCAGCTAGAAGAGACCGGTACGAGAAAAAGTACCGGGTCCCGGACACGGCCCCCCTGTGCCTCCGGGCGCAGCCTACCCCGGACTCCGTCGTCTCCGCGGCAGCCAGGAAAAAAGCGGGGGGGTGCGGCCTCCACATCGACTTCCCCACCGGACGGCGAGGGAAAGAAATTGGACGCTATGGGACGCAGAGTCATCTCGTCTGCAGCGACGACGATTAAAGCGGCCAACGCCTTGGCTATCGTGGCCCACTACGACAGGGAGCTCTGGTACAAACTGGCTCCCCTGCTGGACTTCTTGCCGGACGACAAGAGGGCAGAGGCCCTGGAGATCCTGCAGGCAGGTGAGGTGGCTTCGGACCACGCCATTACCGTTGCGACGGACATCGCCGACACTGGGTTTCGCCAGTTGGGCAACAGCGTTTGCCTTAGGCGGCGTGGATGGCTCAAGGCTACGGACTTCCGTCAAGACGTCCAGACCAGAGTCCTGGACATGCCCTTCGATGGGAACAACCTGTTTGGGAAAACAGTGGACGACTCCCTTCAGGCCATTAAAGCGGACACCGAGACGGCCCGGGCCCTTGGAGTTCTGCAACAACGACGGACGCCCTTTCGGAGCAGCGGAGGCAAGGGCGCCTCCAAAGGTTCCGGCGGCGGTTTCTCCACCTACCGTCAAGCGGCCCGCTCATCGTCTCAGGAGGCCTACAGAGGACGAGGCAAGTCTGGCGGACACCGCCGTCGTCGCCAAGGAGAAAAGCCTCGTCGAAGCAGGATTGAACCTGCCGTGGGGTCGGGCCCCCACCGAAGCACCCCGGTGGGAGGCCGGCTGGCGAGCTTCGTCAGCGTGTGGGAGTCCATCTCCACCGACCGTTGGGTGCTGGACGCCTTGGCCCGGGGCCACGCGCTCGAGTTTCGAAGAAGGTGTCCGCGCGTCCCCCCCGTGGCCAGGAAAGAACTTCACGTCCCTCAACTTCTCCTGGAGGTAAAGGCGATGCTCAGGAAGGGCGCCATCGAACTCGTCCCAAAGAGGCTTCGGGCTCCGGAGTTTACTCGAGATACTTCCTCGTGAAGAAGACGGGGGGATGGCGCCCCATCCTGGACCTGCGACGTCTGAACAAGTTCATCAAGGCGCAAAAGTTCTGGATGGTCACCCTCCAGCACGTCCTGGGTCAGCTGGAGGAAGGAGACTTCCTGTCGTCGTTGGATTTGGAGGATGCCTAATTCCAGATTCCCATCCTAAAGGGGCACCGAAAATTCCTCAGGTTTGTGGTCCAAGGGCGTCATTACCAGTTCAAAGCCCTCCCCTTCGGACTACGGTCGGCACCCAGGGTGTTCACCAAGTGCCTCGCACCGGTGGCGGCGCAGCTGCGCCGCGAAGGGATCCACGTCTACCCCTACTTGGACGACTGGCTCATCCGAGCCAAGACGAGGGAGCTCGCCGTGGTTCACACGGCAAGGACCGTCCAACTTCTCACAGACTTGGGATTCTCCGTGAAGTACGCCAAATCCCACCTGGTACCCGCGCAAGACGCTCTGTTTCTGGGAGTGAGGCTCAACACAGTGACCCTTCTCGCCTCCCCGTCGGAGGAGAGGACCAGGACCATCCTGGGCAAGGTGCAGCGGATGTTGGTGGCCGACGCGGCCAAGGTGAGGTCCATCAAGTCCCTCCTCGGAATGATGTCTTCCTGCATCTACCTCATTCCCATGTGCAGGCTCCGGAGGGGCCCGTTGCAGGAGTTCCTGGACGCGCGCTGGATCCAAACGACGGGCAGCTTCGAGGAAAGGATCACACTCGACGAGAGTTTCCGACAAGCGATCCGGTGGTGGGGCACCCGCGCGCATCTGACGGCGGGCATGGACTTCCAGACCCCAGCCCACCAGGAGACAGTGACCACGGATGCCTCCCTGGAAGGGTGGGGAGCGCACACCGAAAATCTGCACGCAAGAGGCCTTTGGCTCCCGACGGAGAAATCCCTACATATCAACGTCCTGGAGCTCCGTGCAGTGTTTTGGGCCCTCAGGTCCTTCCTTCCGTCCCTCAAGGGCAAGGTGGTGAGGATCTTCACCGACAACACCACCACCATGTTTTACATCGGGAAACAGGGCGGAACCAGGTCCCCAGCACTGTCCAAGGAGGCGCAGGACCTGTGGCATTGGGCCGTCGCCCAAAGGATGTTTCGAAGGGATTGTGTCCTCCGACGTATTCCTTATCTTAGATAGAAATCCTTCAGCTTTGCTGGCCTCGGAAAATTTTTTCGCCAGAGGGCGCTGCGCGTCGATGATCGCCGAGTCGATGACCCTCGACGGCCTCCGTGCCGACGTCGACGTCATCCTGCCTATAAAGGCCGCGCGCAGCGTCCGTTGCTCAGTTCCGTTTTTCCGCGCTTCGTTGTGCCTCGGAACACCGTTGCTCAGTTCTCGTCAGATAACGTATATAATATCTAACCTCGATATCGATGGCATCCTCCTCCGACCCGACGACCCCTCGGTCCGGTTTCAAAAAGTGCCGAGACTGCGGGAAGAAAATGTCGTTGACGGACCCTCACAGGGTCTGTTTGTGGTGTCTGGGAATCACGCACCAGAGTTCGGAGTGTGAGGAATGCCTTTCCATGACGGCGAAAGCCTTGAAGGAGCGTAGGGGGAAGCTCGAGAGAGGTAGGTCAACTTTAACTTCGGTAGAGTCGAGACGTTCGTCTCCTCACCATAAAAAACACTCTCGTTCTAGGTCACGAAGTGGCTCCCACCACTCGTCGACATCGAGACACTCGAAGAAGAGACGTAGGAGATCCCCTTCGTCATCTTCGTCGAGTTCTCCTGAGAGAGTTCATTGCCCCACAAAACGCAGCTCGCAAGCTGAGTGGGAGGAATTCAGGAAAAAGATGCTAAGCGTCTTCGAGAAAGCGGCCTCGTCCCCCTCGAAGACAGCTGAGGGTGATACCCCGGGTAAAAAACCCAAAAAATCTAAACGCCGCGAGTCGCAGTACCCGGCGGAAAAGTCAACCCGAAAGCGCCTCGAGCCATCGGGAGATAAAGCATCATCGACGCCATCGTCGAAAACTCCTTCGAAACAGAGGTCGGCGCCATCGACGCCGTTGTCGAAGGATTCATCGGCGCATCAGTCGATCGAGTCGACGCCGACGTCGACGCCGATATCGACGCCGGTGAAGGAAAGAACCACGGCTACTCCACAGCCAACGGTTAGACAAAAGACCTCCGACTCGACGCCGAGAACGTCGACGTCGTTCTCGAGCAGGACTCCGATCCTTTCGAGTTCCTCGAGGCCTAGTACACATTTCTCGACGCTTTTCACGGCGCCTTCGAGTACTTTCACGTCGGTGTCGACGACATCGACGTTTTCAAGGCCTGTGATGATGGCTCCTTCTGCATTGGAAATGGGGTTTATACCATTCCAAAAACCAAAGTATCCCCCTTTAACCTCGATTTTTGAGGAAAGGGAGGATTCAGACCAAGATATTGATTTACAGAGGACCACATCACCAGAGCCAGAGACTTTCGCCTCTGAGGAAAGAGGATTAAAAAATCTTCAGGATGCACTTCAGGAAGCTAGTGGCTTGGACACTTCTCCTGAAGCAGAATTTATCAAACCAGACCCAGGAGAACATGCGGAGACTCCATATAGAGCTCTGATGTCTAGAATCATAGAATTTATGGGTTGGTCTGCACCTTCTCCTGCCTTTCAGCAGGATGACCTCACTGACATACTGGACAAGGGCCCACAGGAGGATCCTGTGGTTCCATTTCACTCTGCTCTACAGAGAAGGATTTTGACAAACTGGGAAACGCCGGAAATTATCCCGGCAGTAAATAAAAAACTGTCAACAAAATACAGGGTGGCTAGTTCTGACCCTGAATATTTGTCAAAACACCCTACTCCTGAGAGCTTAGTTGTACAGGCTGCAACCTCATCAGGCAGCACATCTGCATACCCCACTGCTCCGCAGGATAGGGATGACAAAAAGTATGATGCCATGGCTAAGAAGGTTTTTTCTGCCTGTAGCATGGCGTTAAAGTCTATTAACGCGACCTGTACGCTCGCTAGGTTCAGCCACACCCTTTGGGAGTGCGCTTCATCAGCGGCTGACTGCCTCCAAGAAGGAGAGGAAAGGGACGCATTTTTAAACATCATCAGGGATGGTAAAGATGCGATGTGCGAGACCCTACAAACTGGCCTAGATTCTGCTGACAGTATCAGCAGGGCCATGGCGGCAAGTACCACAATCCGCAGGCATGCGTGGTTGAGGAAGTCTGGTTTTGCCTCTGACGTGCAGACCAGGCTTTTGAATATGCCCTTTGACGGTTCTACCCTCTTTGGAAAGAAGGCGGATGACAGTTTGGAGAAACTGCAAACGTCCAAGGCAGCAGCCAAGTCATTGGGAGCTGCTATCCGTCAGAATACCTTTCGTCCTTCGGGATCATCGTGGAGAGGACGGTCCTTTCGTTACTATTCCTCATATGGAAAGGGCAGAGGACGACCGGCTCAAAGAGGCCAAGGAAGATTTACCCGTGGTGGACGGGGTAGGGGAAAGAAAGCCGCACCCGCAGGAGCAGGAGCCACTTTACCTTCGGCAACTGCATCAGCCGCTTCAAAACCACTCTGAGGTCTCCCCTCACAGAACACCAGTAGGGGGCAGGTTAACTCACCATCTGACGGAATGGCAGGCTATTACGTCAGATGCTTGGGCTCTGGAGACAGTGGCCCAAGGTTACTGCCTGCCCTTCCTACATATCCCTCAGAGTCATCCACCGGGGAACAACCCTTTGAAGCTTCCAGATCCGCTCCTCTTGCAGGAGGTTTTAGACCTGCTAGAGAAAGGTGCCATAGAACTGGTACCTGTAGCGGAAAGGAACAAGGGTTGGTACTCCCCCTACTTCATAATACCGAAGAAGGACGGAGGACTGAGACCCATCTTAGACTTACGGGAATTGAACAAATTCCTCCGAAAGGACAAGTTCAAGATGGTGACTCTCTCTCAGATCCTTCAGGCCCTCCAGCTTCAGGACTGGTTGGTATCTCTAGACCTCCAGGACGCTTATTTCCATGTGCCGATCCATCCCAGGCACAGGAGATACCTGAGGTTCGCAATTGGCAGCTCTCATTATCAATTTCGAGTTCTGCCATTTGGGCTAACCTCCGCCCCGAGGGTCTTTACCAAGCTAATGTCGGTTGTGGCTGCAAGTCTAAGGAGGGAAGGGATTCATGTCTACCCTTACCTAGACGATTGGTTGATCAGAGCTGTATCTTCGGAACAGATTCAGAGACAACTAGATTATGTTTGCCACTTCCTTCACAAGCTGGGCTTCTCCCTCAATTTAAAGAAGTCACAGATGATACCATCACAGAGACTCCAATTCATTGGAGCAGTCCTGGACACTTCCCTGGGAAGAGCCTTGCCACCAGAGGTGAGGGCTCGAGATATTCTGCAGATGGTCATCAGATTTCAGAATGCCCAATATCTCCCAGCCTACGACTTTCTGAGGTTGCTAGGCCTCATGGCATCCTGCATATTCCTCGTGCCGGAGGCTCGCCTGAGAATGAGATCCCTCCAGTGGGCACTGAGAACTCAGTGGTCACAGTTCTCAGGAAGGATGACAGATCTCCTTCGGATCCCGGTCAAAGTAGCCCGAGACCTTCAGTGGTGGGCCTGTCGGGAGAACATCCTGAAAGGAGAAATGTTTTGGCAACCATGGCCGGAGATAACAGTAGTCACGGATGCCTCACTCACGGGGTGGGGAGCTCACGCCAACGACTTGACCATCAGCGGTCGTTGGTCTCCATCGGAGTCCAGACTACATATCAACCTGTTGGAGCTGAGAGCCATCAGACTAGCGCTGAAGGCTTTTCTGCCGTCTGTACGGGGAAGAAACGTCCTAATAATGACGGACAATACAGTGGCCATGCACTACCTCAACAAAAGAGGAGGCGTAGGCTCACTACCACTGTGCAGAGAGGCGATGCAGCTCTGGTTTTGGGCAATTCAGGAAGGAATCTCTCTATCGGCAATTCACCTAGCCGGAGAGAAGAACTTGACAGCGGACGCTCTGAGCAGGCAGAGCACAGTCTCTCACGAGTGGGAGATAGCTCAGGAAGTCCTTCAAGAGATCTTCGCCCTTTGGGGAACCCCTCAAGTGGATCTGTTCGCCACCAGTATCAACAGGAAGTGCGACAGATTTTGCTCAAGGGAATTTCCCCCGAGAGGAGCTCTAGGAGATGCGTTCGTAGTGGACTGGGAGTTCCCACTTCTGTACGCGTTCCCTCCGGTCCCTGTCATTCCTCAAATGATCAGGAGGTTGAGAAGGTTTCGGAAGACCATGATCCTAATTGCCCCGGATTGGGCCAGGAGAACGTGGTACCCGGACCTTCTAGACATGTCCATCTGCCCTCCAATTCGACTGCCATACAGAGAGGATCTTCTCTCGCAGAAGGAAGGTCAGGTTCTCCATCCAGCCATCAAGACCCTCAACCTTCACGCTTGGTGTCTGAAAGGTTGAGGTACAAGGATTGGGACCTTCCGGATGATGTTATGGAGGTGTTGCTTTCGGCCAGAAGGCCGGCAACTAAAACTCTATACCGCTGCCGTTGGAACAAATTTTGCAGCTGGTGCAGAGAAAAGAATATTGAACCCTTTTCTTGTGGTACACCTATGGTGTTGTCATTCTTACTTTACCTGGCTAATTCAGGCCTACAGGTTGGCACAATTAAGGGCTATCTCGCAGCGCTATCAATCTTTAAGCGCACTGCAGAGGAGCCTTCATACTTCAAAATTCCATTGGTAATACAATACCTAAAAGGATTAACTAATGTTTATCCCCCGAAACCTTTTCAAGTTCCCTTATGGGATTTAAACCTAATTTTAAACTTCCTAAAGGGTGCCCCTTTTGAACCACTACACTCTTGTTCATTGAAGCTTCTCACCCTCAAAACTGTTTTGCTAATAGCATTGACATCTGCTAGAAGGGTTAGCGAGTTGCAAGCCTTATCGTGTAAACCTCCACATACAATCTTTTACAAGGACAAAGTTGTTCTTCAGGTGAAGCCTAACTTCCTCCCGAAGGTAGTCTCGGAGTTTCACATCACTCAGAAGATTATATTACCTTCTTTCTACCCTCCCCCTCATCCGGGGAAGGAGGAAGAGAGACTGCACAGGCTGGACCCTAAGCGAGCCTTGAGCTTTTATATCAGCAGATTGGCTAAGATCAGACAAGCAGACCAACTCTTTGTAGGTTATGCAGGACATAAGTTGGGCCTTCCAATAACAAAACAAACCATCTCCAGATGGATTATTTTAGCCATTCTGGAGTGCTACAAATTGGCAGGAAAGGAGCCTCCTCAAAATCTAAGGGCTCATTCTACCAGGGGTATCGCAACATCCTCAGCCCTTCAAAGAGGGGTGCCAATTCGAGATATATGTGCGGCTGCCACATGGTCGTCCGCACATACATTTACCAAATTCTATAGCCTGGATTCCTCCTCTAGTCAAGAAACTAGATTCGGCAAGGCTGTGTTACACTCTGTCCATTCTGGAAGGGTAACATAACTTTTATTACTCCCGCCTCCAGTCACAATACCACTGCTATGGGAGTCTATCTAAGATAAGGAATACGTCGGAGGACACAATCCCTTCGAAGAACTAGTTACTCTTACCTTGTAACGTTCTTTCGATGGGATGTTCCTCCGACGTATTCCTTATCGACCCTCCCATCCATCCCCGCAGTATGACTTCCTGTGGGTTTGCAGCCTATGCTCCTTCAAGGTGATTAGTCTAATCCAAAAACATTACTGGGGACTACAAAACGGAACTGAGCAACGGACGCTGCGCGCGGCCTTTATAGGCAGGATGACGTCGACGTCGGCACGGAGGCCGTCGAGGGTCATCGACTCGGCGATCATCGACGCGCAGCGCCCTCTGGCGAAAAAATTTTCCGAGGCCAGCAAAGCTGAAGGATTTCTATCTAAGATAAGGAATACGTCGGAGGAACATCCCATCGAAAGAACGTTACAAGGTAAGAGTAACTAGTTCTTCTGTTGCCGTTTCATCTGGCAGGGATAAAAAACACCATCGCCGACTCGCTCAGCAGGGAGCTGCGCTCGTGCCACGAGTGGGAGCTACGGCAGGATCTAGTGGATCGCCTCTTCCGACGGTGGGGCACACCCCAGATCGACCTGTTCGCGACGGCGACGAACTCCAAGTGCCTGAGGTTCGCCAGCAGGTTTCCCCAGGCGAGGAGCATGGGCGATGCTTTCTCGTTCCCCTGGGAGGGCCTGTTCCTCTACGCGTTCCCTCCTTTGCCACTGCTAATCCGGCTCGTCAACCAGCTCAAGAGGTCACGGTGCAGGAATATCCTCGTCGCACCTGCGTGGCCGAGGCAGATATGGTTCCCGGACCTTCTGGACTTGTCAGCGTCCCCGCCAATCAAGCTGCCGGTGGACGCGGATCTACTCTCCAGGGAAGGAGCTGCCATCCTCCACCACGACCCGAAATCGCTGAACTTGCAGGCCTGGCTCCTGCAGCGCTAGAGTTCGGAGGATACGACATACCGGCCGACTGCAGAGAGGTTCTTGCAAAGGCCAGGGCGTCCTCGACTCTTAAATGCTACGGACACAAATGGAAGAGGTTCTCTGTCTGGTGCCACGCACAGAAGATTAACCCTCTACGGATTACGGCTCCCCAAGTACTGCCGTACCTGCTGACGCTGGCCAAAGCTGGACTGGCACACGCGTCCATCAAGATTCATCTTGCTGCGATCTCCCGATACACCAGAACCACGGGGCGGACGTCCTTGTGGTCTCATCGTATGGTGAAAGAGTTCATGAAGGGACTGTTCAGATCGTTCCCGCCGGTGAAGGCTCCGTCCCCGGCGTGGGAGCTCAACGTGGTGCTGACCAAGCTCATGGGACCTCCGTTCGAGCCTCTGCACTCGGCTTCGTTGAAATTTCTGTCGTGGAAAACAGCGTTTCTTGTGGCCATCACCTCCGCACGACGAGTGGGGGAGATCCAGGCCCTTTCCTGCAAGGCCCCGTACTTGACTTTTCACGACACGAGGGTAGTGCTCAGGACGCACCCCTCCTTCATGCCCAAGGTACCGTCGGACTTCCATCTCAACGAACCCTTGGTGTTGCCTGTGTTCTTCCCGTTGCCTTCGTCGCCGGCTGAGAGGACTTTGCACTCGCTGGATGTGGCTAGAGCGCTGAAGTTCTACGTAGACCGCACAAAGTGTTTTCGGAAGACGTCACAACTCTTTGTGAACTTTGGACCTGTCAATCAGGGGAAGGCTCTCTCGAAGGCTTCCATTTCCAGATGGCTCTCCGGCTGTATCATGTACTGTCACCGGTTGGCAAACCGACCGCTGCCTGGCCGTCCGAGAGCCCATTCCACCAGAGCGATCGCAGCTACCACGGCGTTCCTATCTGGTGTGCCCCTGCTGGACATATGCAGGGCTGCTACGTGGAGGTCGACGCACACCTTCACGAAATTCTACTGCGTCGACCGGGATTCCAGGGAGGAGTCCAGGGTCGGCCAAGCAGTGCTGCGCAACCTGTTCGCCTGAGGTGAGCCTGGTGAGGAGGTAAGATGCTTAATGTTGAGTTTGATGTAATGCTTAATGTTGAGCCTTTGCCACCTCCCGTGGTTGTGCATGTGTGTACTGCTATGTATTCTTTATTCATGAGCATGTGAATCCATGCCAGACCCCATGCTGGAGAAGGAACAAGTTACTTACCTGTAACTGTTGTTCTCCAGCATGGGTCTGGCATGGATTCACATGCGAACCCTCCCGCCTACCCCTCTGCGGCTCTTCACTTGGTCATACTGCCACTTCACGTGCTTCCAAATCTGAAGATGGCTGCCAGAGGCGGTGCTTAGGTAGAGGGCAGTCATTGGCTGTGGTCAGTATGACGCAGAGACCAGTGATTGGTTATTACTACGAAAGACAGATCAGAAACGAAACTGATACTGGTTTTTTCTTTACCGAGGATTCCCAGCCTGACGACGGGGAATATTCATGAGCATGTGAATCCATGCCAGACCCATGCTGGAGAACAACAGTTACAGGTAAGTAACTTGTTCCTTTTATGCAGTGCTCGATGGGAGATGCATAAGGTTTTGAAGGTCACCCTTCGTGCTACAGGAAGCCAGTGCAGCGTCTTAAGGGCTGGGGAGATGTCTCTTGGCCGAGCGGAAGTAGCATTTTGGCTGCCACGTTTTGTGCCCTTTGGAGTTTATTCAGTTGGTAGGCGTGGATTCTGAGGTATAGGGGGTTTGCGTAGTCCAGTCTTGATATAACGATTGATTGGACCGCGGAGAGTCTTTTGGGAAAGGAGAGATGTGGAAATATGCGCCTAAGGGTTTTAAGGTGGTAGTGGCAGGACTTTGAGACGTTGTTGACTTGGCGAGAGTGTTAGGTCGGAGTCTAGGGTGCATCCAAGATTTTTCACTGAGTTGGAGGGGGTCGGTGAGTTGCCCATGGCTGGTGGCCAGGGTAGTGGGTGCGGAAGAAGATCGGAGCTGCCACAAACCATGATTTCCGTTTTGGAGGGATTTAACAAGAGGTGGCTTTGGGTCATCCAGAGTTCTATGTCAAGGAGGCAAGAGGCCAGGTCAAGTCGGGAGTTGGGTTTTGAGTTCAGGAGTTTTAGAATTAGTTGAGTGTCGTTGGCGTAGTTGTAACACAGGATGTTGTGTGAACGAATTATTGGTGGGAGGGTGATCAAGGAGAGATTGAACAGGAGGGTGGATAGGCATGCTCCTTGTGGGACTCCCGTGTCGACAGGTCGGGCTTGGGAGGTATAGGTGGAGAGTATTGTTATTTGGTACCCCTCTTTGAGGAATGACGCTATCCATTTAAGAGCGGTTCCACGAATTCCTATGGAGTGGAGGCGGTCTAGGAGGATTGAGTGATTGATTGTGTCAAAGGCGGCGGATAGGTCAAGAAGGATTAGTGCGGCGCATCCCCCGGAGTCTGCTGTCATTTTAAGGTCATCCCAGATTGAGGTTAGGGTGGTTTCAGTTTCGTGACTGGCTCTGAAACCTGATTGTGCGGGGTCTAGGAGATTGTTGGCTTCGACAAAGGCATTTAGTTGGGAGTAGGCGGTTCGGTCAATGAGTTTGGCAAGGAACCTGGTGTTTGAGATGGGGCGGTAGTTTTTGGGATCGACCGGGTCGAGGGAAGGTTTTTTAATCAGGGGTTTGACATGGACTTTTTTGAATGAGTTGGAAAGATACCAGAGGAAAGGGAGGCATTTATGATGGATCTTGCGTGTTCTCCTGCGCAGGTGGAAGCGAAGATTTCTTTGAGGGTTGTTGCTGGGCAAGGGTCTAGCGGCGAGCCAGATAGTTTGCGGGCAGATAGAAGTTTGAGAAATTGCTCTGATGATATTGGACTAAAGGATTCGAAAGTTGGTTGCGTAGTGGTTGCAGCTGGTTGGCAGGTCGGTATGGGGGAGTATTGCCTGGTGGATGTAAGAGCATCAGTTTGGTGGCTAGAGTATTTGTTCTTTCGAGAGCTGTGGTGTAAAAGTGGAGGGAGAGTGAGTCACACATTGCTTGCGAGGCGGTCGGGACGGTTGTGGTACAAGCCGGTTTGGTGAATTCGGAGATGATTTTGTGGAGTTCTTTGCTCGGGTTTTTGGAGTTTAGGATTCGGGATTTGTAGTGGGCTTTTTTTGCTTTCTGGATTTCGGCCTTGTACTGATAAAGGTTTCGGGCCAGGGTGTCCCGGCTCTCCTGGGTTTTGTCTTTCTGCCATTTGCGTTCTAGGTATTTATATAGTTGTTTAGTGGTCTTCAACTCAGGGGTGAACCATTTGGGGAAGAGACCACGGCGGGCTGATGGTTTGCAAGAGGGTGTGAGGCGCATCAGAGATGCATTGAGCCATGAGTCAAAGGCGTCAGGGGTTAGTTGTTTACTGAGTTGGCAAGTAGGTGGTTGAGACTGGAGGAGCGCGTCGGCTAGGTACGGGACGATAATTGGTTTTTTCCAGCATTTGCTTAGATACAGAGGTTCTACATGCAACACTTTTGAAATGACCGAGAGTTATTTGACAATCAACATCAGTGAAGGCATCATTTCAAAGTTCCTGTAATTGCATAGATGGATTTGCGAGAAAGCATTGATGCTTGTATCATCCATTTTGAGAGCAATGCTTTAAAGAGAGGGTTGCGTATTTTGTTAGTGATGGTGATGGGAGTGGGGGCACAGTGTGTAACTGATCTGTATTTTTCATAATGGCTTCCTTTAGTGGAAAATGTGTTGTGAAGCCAAATCAGTGTTTTTATTGGTTGAGCTGTGCAGTCCTTAGTTTATTTAAAAACCGAATTCTACGTAGATTGCCAGTAATAATTTTGGCACAAGGGGATGCAACTGTGGCTGGTTTTGTGACAAAAGAATAATACTTTGATTCACATCCAGGAGGCAACACTATCTATGGGTATTTACTAGCTTAGTAGTATAGAAGCATAGGTCATGTAGATAACGTATAAACACTAATTTGTCTACAGAAAAGTAGACTGCTTCTTGTCAATGGTCAGGCTGTGTTTCATTTTTTTGCATTTGGTAGATTCCTTTGGCGTCACTCTCTCAATACCTTAAAGCTTACCACCTCTTCCATTGCTTAAGAGGTGATCCTGTCCTGTGGGTTTAATGGTTGCAAACTTTTTTGATGGATGTAATTCCATCCATTGTGTTGCCAATGGGTAACTAATGTTGGCAAACTTTATTGCTGGGAGATATTCCTGGATTCTGTTTTTTGGATTAAATGAATGGTGCTCCCCAAATACCTTTTTTGTTACATGTGAAATGTATAACTTTTACGCAGTGTTTGTTTACAATTGATAGTTGAATGGTGCCTTTCTGTTGGTTGCCAATTTCTAGGTCTTTAGTTAAGGACACAGATGCACATAATAAAGCAGACCCACTTGTGGAAACCTAGAGGTTTAGTGGTAGACCAAGACGAGGCAGGTGGTCTAAAGTGATCCTGTTGACTATGCTGTGTATTTGGTTGTTAGAATTTTAGAGAAGACCATTGTTGATTCTTGAGCTACAAAGTTCAATTGGATCTTGTCCCACTACATCAGGTCCAGATGTTTGGTTTGGCTAACCATTTTCAAAGTAGCTTGTTGTGTGTAGACAATTGTGTGATGAATCAGACTTTGGTTCAACCGTATTGGATGCTTTCTTTCTAACCACTAAGTCTTGACGTAGTATTGCTTTGTTGGAGCATAGATGCTCATGTGGCCTTTCAAATGCATTTTAAAATGGATGAGAATTGGAAGACTGCCATTTGAGCATCCAAATGATCATTCTGCAAGCAATACTGCAAGGACACCTGCAATAGGGCTTTATACCTGGATTGCACCAGCCATTGCATGGTACTACTACTTTCCCATGCTCTACCTCCCCGTTTCCCATCAACTGTTTTCTCACAACTAGCTGCTCGTTTGCTCCTGTGGGCCGGTGCACGCCGTGGGTTTAATAACTTTTCTCCAGCTTATTCTTTAAACCATGTGAGGGGCTTTTTTATTCAATGTACACTCGCTGGTGGGTCATGCTATGACCTGGTGCAAGAGTACTTGCCGGATTTGGTCTCTATCCGAAACCTGGCTGCGCAATTTTTCTGGTCGGTCCTTGGCTCAGGCTCTGCCACCTAATTACAGCATTGTTTGTTTGGCCGGAGTATCTGTCAATCCAAGAAGGGGGAATTGCACTAATTTTCCAATCTTTATTTGCCTGTTCAATGCTACCGTTCACCCATAGCATCAACATGGAGGCTATGTTGGTTTGCGTTTCTATATCCGCTGCTAAAACTCTGCACTTGTTGATACTCCACCATACTCTTCCTTTTGATTATTCTTTTGATGCTGCTTTCTTTGGTAATGGCGGCCAACCTGATGGTTTGTTTCTACAACTTGATTATAGTTGGAGATTTTAATTTGAGACCGAATGATCCTTCGGATCACCAGGCAGCTTGTTTTTTTGCATGTACTTTGGACTAATCATTTTATTATACCTTTTACAAATGAAGGTTCCTTTTCCCCTAATTTCTTTCTCCTTGCCCTCCCTGGTACAGATGGCAAACTATTGACATTCTGGATATTTCTGCCCAAATTACTGAGTCTCGTGCTCCTTCGACTACTATAGAAGTGGCCATGCTTTCAGTCTTTCACAACTGACGTTTTGGACCATCTCAAGCCCTCTGAGCCGCGCTGTTGCCCCTCTGAGCCTTGGTTCACATCCCATTTGGCTGATTTACAGCTTCATCACAGGTAGGCTGAACGGAAATGGCAGGCAGCCCATTGTCCACTCACCAGGACTTTCTTGCGGGAGGCTACTTCTGTCCATCACAAAGCCATTTTTAAGGCTAACCTTCTACACCAGCTTCGTTGAATCAGCTTTGAATCAACCTAAAGAGTTATTTAGACTTGTGCGGTCGCTCGCTTCTGTTCCTGTTCTAGCTTGGTTTCTCCCTCTCGGGCTTTCTGACACTCGCCCCACTTATTTTATTGAGAACATGTCTGCCATTCGCCAGAAAATCTCTTCCAGTTCTTGAACCATTGCTTTGGCAATTTTGGCTCCTATTGCTGATCGGCTTCATTCGTAGTCCTCCTTCCCTTCTTTTGGTCCCACCGACATCTTGGTGGCTACAAACAGAATGAAATCTGCATCTCTGCTGGATCTGATTTCGCTCTCTGTCCTGAAAAATGTTATGCCCGCTATTGCTTCTTCTTATGCTGTTAATCATTCTTAGACTACTGGTTTTGATCCTCCTTCTAAGCATGCATTGGTGATTTGTTAAAAAAGCCCTCTTTAGATCCCCTTTCCCCTTCTAATTACCACCTTATGTCTCTCCTCCCTTTTCTAATGAAACTCCTTGAATCATTGGTCACCTCTTTGCTCAGCTCTTTTCTCGAGGATTCTTCTATTTTTGACCTTTTAAGTCTGGTTTCTGTCCCAGACATGGTTCCCGAGGCAGTATTAGTCTCTGTAATCGATAATCTTGCATGGCTTTGTGACCAGGGTCGTGTCAGAGCACTGATCTTACTTGATCTGTCAGCTGCTTTTTACACCATTGATCATTCCATCTTGATAATCGTCGGGCTGAGGCGGGCATCTCTGGCTCTGTATCGGCTTGCTTCTGTTTTTTTGGCTGTTCTGTCACAATCTCTCCCTCTCTCTCCTTATCAATCTGCCCCTGTAACCACCACCTCCAGGTTCACCAAAGGGTCTGCTCTTTCCCCTTTGTTGTTTTAATGTTTGCATCCAGCCCTCAGTTCCATAGTATACAGTGTTGCTCATATGCAGATGATACTCCGATTGTAGTTTGTTTAGATCTCACTCAGCTTGATAAAACCAAAGTTTTGCGGGTTGGCCCTCCATCAGCCACTTCTTTTTGACTCCCTTCTCTTGACCCCTTTCCTACGCTTACTCCAGTGGTAAAAGATCTGGGCTGCAAGATGTTAGCCTTGTTGTCGGCCAAAGCACAAGTGAGTGCTGCATGTCAACCGGGTCACTGTAAAGAAAAGATTCTTTGGAAAGCCCTTGCCTTTTTGCCTGATCGCCTGTATGTCCCTGTTGTGGCATCCTCTGTTCTCAGTATTGTGGATTATTGTAACTCTATTTTTGGCAGAGCCAGCATTTGTTACAGCATCTGCACGTTTTGTAGTATTCTGCTACTAGAGCAGCCACATAGTCTCCATATGGGGCCTCTATTTCTCCGGTCTTGCGTTCTCTACATTGGCTTCCTGTTGGAAGTCGTATTGAATTTAAATTGCGATGTATTGTCCAACCCTTTTATGGCACTGGTGCTGAGTACCTTCAGGTTAAATTTCAACCCTATGTTCCATCTCGGTCTCTTTGCTCTAAAGATGCTCTGTTGGTGTCCCGCGCTTTAAGAATCGGGGGCCAGGGCTTTTCTGTGGCCGCAGTTATATTATGTAAAGAGCTTCCTCGGTCTCTTCAAGCTATGGAAAATCTGTTGTGCCGTTGTCACCTGCTAATGTATTTGTTCTAGGTTCTCTGCGTTTTTTCTAGCGCCAAGATGCCTTTGTTGCAGTAAGCCTGCGCTTTGAAAGTAATGGTAACATAACAGAACTCCTGCTTTGGGAATCTTCCAAAAGTATGAAGGAAAGGAGCAAAGACGTTTGTTATTCACTGTAATTACTTCTGCCTAGGTTGTCTCTCTTCCTCAAAACACCCTCCCGCCACCCTTCTAAGATTAGCCATGTGATAGAAATGAGAAGGCAGATGGAAAGGGACTTTCAATCGAGCCAGAGAGTGGGATCACGGTAGCATTGCCTGTTCCATGTATGCACACTGGTCCTTTGGGGCACCTTCAAATATATTGAGTGTTATTGATGCGCAAAGGTTCTGGTCCTGCTCCCATAGATGATCACTAGTATTGAGGAAAGTGGGCTGCAAGAATAGTAGTCCCTATGGTGAGTAACGTTTACATTTTAATTAAAACCTTTGATTTATTTCCCTGGTGTATTGTTGGTTGGGGGGCAAGGGGAGTATTTATCCTTTTTGTAGTGCTGTCACTGAAAGGCAATGCTCTGTTACCTCTGTGGTAGTCATGACTTTCTCACTCCATGATTAGTTTTTGCACTTTGCGGAGGCTGCACCGTTTCCCAAAAGGGTGACTCCAGGGCCTTCTGCAGCCTTTGACAATAAAGATACTTTGTTTAAAGGAAGAGAACTATGGTGTGAGTTCTGCAAAACCTTGGGGATCATAGCACAGTGTTCCAGATACAGCTCAGTCTGTCTTGCATGTGTTTCTTTAATGCATATCCCCTTCATATTGCACCTGCTGGCTACTACTGCCTGGCCACCATCACCTCCGTGGCACTGTCATGAAGCTTCGGACCCTCTGCTTCCTTACACACTGTACACTTTGCTAGTAGTAAACACAGGGCATCCTCAGACACTATCCGTCCCTCTTCATATAATACTATCACCACGAGGACCCGTAAAGGATATCGTTCATTGGCGGAAAGCTTGATAGTCTGCTCTACAGGGCAGTTTTCATATTAATCTAGCACTCTGTTCACAGTGAATGAGTGGACAACTCTGCATTTTTCAGCAAATGGGGCATGCAAGAAAGATCATGTTTTTCTTTAGTACCGCAAATGAGCAGATTTCGGTGGCGTTAGTCTGTTATCCTAGCACTGGAGCAGGGAGCAGCAGAATTAGGCCTGGCCTGAAGCTTGCCAATCATCCTCGTCCTATGAGTCCAGCTGGCTCCACACCCCAGCAAAATAATAGTGTTTCAGACACGCCTTGTCGACGTCCCCTTTTCGACTACGAAAAACAAAATGCAATACCCCGCAGTGACCACTGGATGTCGGACCTATGCACAGCATGTGAATCTAAGCAGAGACAACCATCAGAAATGCTTTTACGGTAAGTAATGCATTGTCATATTAAACTTAAGAAGCAGCCCCCCTTTCCTGCAGGCCAAACTTTCAGGAAGCTGGAAGATATCACCAACCCCTCTGTTTCTTCCTGCCGACACATGCTGTGAACCAAGTTGCTGCCGTTCATGAGGCTGTCCCACTGGCCAGCTCGGTGGTCCCAACACTGTACAAGACCATGGTGGGGTGTTCCACATCAGTGATCATGGCAGAGGAGTAAATGTAAACTTTCTGTGAATCTTTCCCACCTATTTGCTTTGTGTAACAGGATACTGGATCCACTTCAGTTGCAGCCTGAGCCCTTGAATCGCTAGCCCAGATAGTCCACATGAGAGCAAACAAATTAAGAACGGCATGGAGCAATGTCTCCATCCACATAGAACTGCTATTCTATCCTTCCAAACCATCTCCCGGCAGACATGGGAAACCAAGAGGCAAGGATGGAAATGCTGTTGTGATAAAGTCTTCTCTTTTACACCCCTGTAGGAGAATCTTGTCATTCTTAATAATTTCATATGAAATTTGGGTTTTTGTATCTGTTGTCATTCTCTTCCTTCGTTTCTGTATGTATAATGTCATAGGATGCAGCAGAACAACCCAGACACTGGAATTTGGTGTTCTCAATGGTTTCTTTACTTGCACAAGATAGTTGCTCACATCTCGGTAACATCATAGGAAACCTTTAAATGTAACTATGAGAAACTCTTCCTCACCGGTATGCAGTGAAAAAATGCTGCCTGTACAGAAAATCGCGCAAGAAATGTTGTGGTTTGACCCATTAAAGGTGTACCCCATTACACCATTTAAGGAGTTCGGGGGTCTCCCCGCTACCCTTGAATGGTATAATGGGTCCGGGGGTTGCAGGGGTGTCCCCCGCATCCTTTACATGGATTGCAGCAGCAAAACCACAGCCTTTTTGTCGCAATATTTTGTGTCCACAGCCATTTTTGCAACGATTTTAACACATGGAACCCCCTTACCCGCACACCCACTGCATTAATGATTACCCTGTATACTGAACTAGTGTAGAAGCACAGAAAGTGAGCTGCATTTGTTTGACCGGTACATTAAATTAGTCCTAAGAATGAGTTTTTTTTAGCATCAAGGATTCAGGTTTAACCTGCCAGATAAGTTATATCTGAACATTTTTTCATGAACTGATTTTGAAGAAGTGATTGTATTCACTTCAGCATATACAGTAGTACAACAATTAACAACTTCACCCGTAATCCAATTACGTACACCAGGCAGATTTTTTTAAAAAATGAATTTGAAGTTGTTAGCAGTAAAATTGTAAATGCTTATAATGGTTTTAGTAAATAATGGATTTGTAAAGGTTGAGAGCTTTGGATGCATTGATTTTATGGTGATGGTTGAAGAACATGTGAAGCTGGTTTTAATAATTCTATACACCAACTTGATATCCTTGCTTTTGGAAAGACTACTGTTTGAAGTAAAATGAATATTCGTTGTAGATGTGCAGATATAAAATATTCATGAACAGGCTTTTTTAGAAAGGCCCCTCGTGTTTGCAGAAGGAAGAGCATATAATCAAGGTACAAGAGAAAGGAAGTAGAAAATCACAATTACATCACTGATTCCCGAAAAGAAACGTTCTATACTCGTATGTCCCATCACCTTTCCTCCATCCTTGTGGGCATCCAACATGGAGATGGTACTGGAACCCTTTGGCAGTGAATTATTGAGTTTCCCCTTTTAAATTTAGTATAGCACGTGGGGCACCGCACTTCAGTCCCTATTTCTGCATGGACAGTGACGGACCACGCAGCCAGCGCTGAGACTTTTTTAGCTTTCTGCTTGCTCCACGTTTTGTTTTTTCAATCTTATTTAACTTCCCTTTGGTGCCTCGACTCCTCCGGATCATGTCGGCTGCAGGAGGATTCACGAGATGTGCCTCATGTGACCACTCGTTCCCGTCCTCGGACTCTCATACACACTGTCTTGAGTGTTTGGGGCCCGACCACCACTGGCACGCATGTTCCGCTTGTATCGCTCTAGGTCACAGGGCATTGAAGAATTGGTTGTCGCAGTGGAGGGAGATATTCCATAATTCTCCTCCTCTCCACCGTAAGGAATTCATCTCAAGGACATCTCGTCAAGACAGGGTAGGCCCTCTGTTCAGCTTGGCTCTACAGCGTGGCAACTCCTTCCCCCGGGTTCCCACAGATCTGGGTTCATCTACGAATTCAACTTCTGGCAGGCCCGAGGCCTCATAGGCTACTGGCTTCCAACCCGAAGGGCTTGGGGGCTCTTCCGGGGTGAACCGGTGACAGACCTGAAGCCGCCCTGGTTACTGGCTACCAAGCAGAGGGGCTCAGGAGCCCTACCAGGCGGTCCTCATTAAGGCATCGTCGAGTGCCACTTCCAAGAGTCTGTCCTTGGCATGATCCAACACGGCTACCTGCACAGGTGCTGATGGCATACAGCCTACCGGAGCTTGCTCTGAGGTCGTGAGTAAGGGTGTTACGACTACCGGCTGTCTGGCTCACGGTTCAACACCTACCAGAGGGATCTTTGAGGTCAACGCCTGTGCTTCGGGTGCAAGACCCAAGCTGTATCCTCCAAGGTCTGAGGCCTCTCTTGTCTCAGCACCTCCGGACCCTCCCGCCCAGGGCATGGCGCAAGGCTTCAAAATGGCATAGAGGCATGTGACAGAGCTGCCAGGCCGGTGGCCATCTTGGATCCGGCTCAGGGCTTGCCAGTGCGTTCCCCCATGGAATGGGCTTTGCAAGATAATCCCAGCCCCCTTCCCTCTGGAAGCAGCAGCGGATCCTATGGGGCAGGTTTCTGGTTTCCTCAGGGATACATTTACCCATCACAGCCTTAAGGCTACACGCACCAGCGCCTCAGTGCTTTGACCAGTACCAGAAGCCCAGCACCTTGGAGGGATGGGCCCCTAGGGACCCAGTGGCTTGCAAGGACCATGTCTTCGAGCGCCTCTCCTTCCTCATGTGTTTCCCTCAGATGAAGTTGCTCCTGAAGGACATTGTGAAGGTCATCCCGCTGGTGGGGCCGCCCTGGCACCCTCCTCTGGGTACTACTCCCATTCCTCCAGGCCCTACCGGTTGTTCTGACCCCTCCACCATCAACGCCTCCCCCTCAATAGCCATTGTTACTGTCTGTGCTTCCGGACCTAGGGGGACACCGCTGGGACCTGTGATCCAGGACCCGGATTCCCCTTGGTCTGTTAAAAAGGAGGGGATGCGGTGAGATGACGACGAAGCCCAGGTTGATGAACCCTCTGCATCCGTTAACGCCCTTCATGACCGCCTTCCGGGCCTGGCAGAGTTCTTTGGGGTCCCTCTGCCCAATGAAGCCCCCAGGCGTCGCGAGTGCTAGCAGAGGTCTTGGGGAAGCGCACCACAATCTGGTCTGGCATACCTCTACAGAAGTATGTTCTGCAAGTGGCATAAAAGGTCTGGCAGAAGCCCAGGCCAACGCACAGATGAACAAGAAGTTGGACAGCAGGTTTAGGCTGGCGGACGGGGAGCCAATCCTCCTGGCTGCATTCCTCGGTGGTGGCTGCGGGCTCCTTGTATTCTAAACCATAGTCTTCATTGTCTTCCTCCACGGGAGCCACTTCAGTTGCATCTCCAAGCAGGACAAAGAACTTCAGTCAATGGGAAAGTGCTGTTATTTAGTCTCAGGACTGAATCTGCGGCAGGCCAACACAGATGCCTTCCTGGCTGTGGCTAACCAGAAGCTGTGATGGGATCTTAGGGAATTTCTGCCTGACCTCCCTTCAAGCAAGCAAGCGTCCTTCAAGCGTGCTGGCAGATGCCCGAGCCATTGCGTGTGGAGTCTTCTGTCGCCCACATTGACACAGCAAGCAGAGGGCTGTGCCTTGGGGTCGAGATGAGGACAGTGTGGATGCATGCCACAAGGTTTTTGTCTGAGGTGCAGGAACGGATCCTGGAAATGCACTTTGAGGGTATGGACCTTTTTCATTCGTCAACAGATGAGTTGACGATGAAGTTGACAATGAAGAAAACCTCAGCTCAAACTGCCAAGTCCTTGGCCATCCTGACAAAACCAGGTCAGAAATCCTTCCCTCAGTCCCTGGGCAGGACCGAGTTCAAGCCCGGCGCCTCCTTCGAGTTTAAGGGGTTCCGAGCCATGAAAGGTCACCCCGCGACAACGGGAGGAAGCAGCAGAGGACATAGCGCACTTTTTTCCACTCTGCCTCCTCTGACGCCAAGAAGCCATGATGTCAAGGTCTGGGAACACAGCTCTCCTGTCGGGGGCTTTTTGACTCTGTTCCAGGACACCTGGAAGCATCTTTCCAGCAACCCGTGGATTCTATCCGTAGTCTCCACGGGCTTTATTCTACCTCTTCCTTTGCCTCTACCATTCCCTCCTCCTCTTTGTCAGATCAGGTGCCCAGCTCTTTTAGGGGAGTTCCTTTCACTCTTGGACACGCAGGAGATGGAACCGGATCCACTTGTAGACAGGGGCTCCGGGTACTATTACAGGATTCTTGCAGTACTCCAGAACAACCAGGCTGGCCTGAGGGTTGTCCTGGTACTGTCTTTACCGCTGGAACGTTTTAAGATGATTACTCCCGTGCACATATCCGACTCTGTGTGCAGGGGACTGGATGTGTTCCCTGGACCTCAAGCATGCATACATGATTGTTTTCATCTACCAACAGCATCAGAAGTTTCTGCGGTTCATGATTGTCCTATCACTTTCAGAAGAAGGTGCTGCCCTTGAGACTGAACTCCGCTCCTCGTGTCTTCACAAAGTTGATGAACAGAGTGGCAGATCTTCTCCACTTGGAGGGCCATCATCCGTACCCTTATTTGCACGACTGGCTGGTGAGGACGGGGTCACCTGAAGGGGTGGTACACTCCTGCCAGAGATTGGTAGATCGCCTTCATCTGCTGTGGTTCTCCCTCAAACAGAGGAAGTCACAGTTGTGCCCCACTTAGGAACTGGTTTTCCTAGGGGCGTGTGTTTACTATGCCTGAGAGGCTTCTGTCCCTCCGCAAGGTGGTGGGGCACTTTCTGGCCAACACGACCACCTCGGCATGGTCATTCCAGCACATGCTGTGCCTGATGACCTCCTGAGTGCTTACATTACAGCACGCTCTCCTCAAGATGAGGCGCCTCCAGCTCCACCTGGTGGCCAATTGGGATCAGTCAGACAGGATCCCAAACCACCGCTCCTACTGCCCGATCTTTGCTGGTGGCTGATGGATGGCAGTGTTTCAGTGGAGTCCCCTTCACTGGACCAGAGCCTACCCTGATGGTGACTACAGACTCCTCTCTTTCGGGGTAGGGGGGGCTACTCTGGAGTACTATATGATTCATGGAGTATGGCCCAGGACGGAAGCCCTCCTGCATATCAATCTGCTCGAGCTCGGTGCAGTGGGCTTGGCCCTCAAGGGACAAGTCGGTTCTGATCAGGACGGACAATTCTACTACAATGTTTTACATGAACTAGCAGGGTGGCACCCATCTGTGACTCACCCCTCCATCTCCCCTCTCCTCTGCATGGAGGTGGCATCAATCTGGGAATGGGCCCTGACGGAGGGAGGTTGGATTTCATCAGTCCACCTCCTGGGGGACAGCAATGCAGAAGTAGACCAGCTAAGCCGCCTGGGGTTCAATACCTACGAGTGGGTTTTGCACACCAACTCCTTGTTGCCCCTGTTCCAGCGTAGGGGGGGGGTTTCACTGACCTGGATTTGTTTGCATCCCCTCTGAATTTCAAGTGCACCAGTTTGCTTTATGGGGGGGGGTCGAGGGTCTCTGTGAGATGCCTTCCAGATCTGTTGGCACGGCTGCAGGTTTTACCGCCCACCCCTCTGCTCCAACAGGCCCTCTGCAAGTTTTGGGCTTCGGTGGGTTGCAGCCTCATCCTGATTGACCCTCACAGGCCTTAAAGTCCCTGGTTTTCCGACCTGTTGCAGTTGTGCTCCCAGTGTCCTGTCCACCTTCTGATCTCCAGCAGGGGATTCCTGACGCAGCAGGGCAGGCGGTGGATCATCCGGACCCAGCCAAGCTGGCGCTGGCGGCCTGGTTCCTGACCAGCTGAGTATTCAGCATGCTCAATTTTCGGATGACAACTGGAACATCATTCAGCAGCCCAGGAAGCCTTCGACTCGATTCCACTATAACAGTAAATTGATTAAGTTCTTCTATTGGGCTTATTGACAAGTGTCTGGACCCTGTCACCTGTCCTCTCAATGATGTACTGGCTTTTTCAGCACACCTGAACTGGCTCTTACTGGAGTTCAAGTGGATACATGCTGCACTTATATGGCAGCCATTGGGGCTTACAAGAATTTCCCTGAGCATGTGTTTTCTGCGGCCAACCCGGTGGTTAAGGCCCAGCTTAAAGGGTTGTCTAGGCTTTTTCCGCCAGTGCATAGGCCGCACCCGGTCTGGGACCTGAATGTGGTTCTTGCAGCTTTGCAGCGCAAGCCGATGGCCTCTGTGGACATCCACTTGGTGGCACTAAAGACAGTTTTTCTGGTGTCTCTCACTGCTGCGCGCAGGGTTAGTGAGCTGCAGGCGTTGTCCTCATGCGAGCCCTTTATCGCATTTCACAACAATGAGGTCATCTTGCGCACTCACCCAAACTTTTTGCCCAAGGTCATCTCTCCGTTTCACCTGATACAAGAGATCTGCCTCCCTGTGCTCTTCCCGAACCTGCGTCTGAGGCAGAGAGGGCCCTGCATTCCTTAGCCCTCTAGAGGGTTCTCAAGTTTTATCTCTCTCGGACAAAATCCTTCAGGTAGTCCGAGGCATTGTTGTGACCTTTGGGGGCTCTTCCCCTGACTCTCAGGCTTCCAAGGCTTCAGTCACCTGCTGGAGGGTTCAGATCATCTCGGAGGCTTACACTGCCATGGGCAGACCTGTTTCTGATTGGATTCATGCCCATGCGGTCAGAGCCAAGGCCACAGCCGTCGCGTTTCAGAGACCACCTTCGTGGGATTTCATCAGAAAGGCAGCTACTTGGGCCACTCCGTCAGCCTTCTGTAAGCACTACTCACTAGAAACCAGCTTCAGGCGTGATGCAGAGTTTGGTCAGGCGGTTCTGAAGAACCTTTTAGCTTGGTCCTAGATAAGGCTGGGTATCACAGCTCCACCATGTGTTCTTCTTCGGTGGAATCGCCCACAAGGATAGAGGACAGGACATACGAGTAATTAAAGTTACTCACCGTAGTAACTAGTACTCATAGTCCATATTCCCCTTTTCTCCATACATCCCGCCCGCCTTCCCCCGCTAGTATGACCAGGGCTAATATGTGCTACGAGTTGCCGGGTAGCGTTCGATATGTTCAAAGGGGACTGAGGTTAGGTGCCGGAGGGCGGGGCCTTACTGGATCATTCCCACGCCCGAGGCCGCGCGCCAACACTCTATACTAAATTTAAAGGGGAAGCTCAATGTGTCTCTGCCACGGGTTCCGGTACCGTCCCCATGTTGAGGGACATCCACACGGATGGAAGAAAGGAGACTATGGACTATGAGTCACTACAGTGACTAACTCATTTTTTTGACAGCTGGGTTTGCAACATTTTACGTTCAGTGTTTGAAATCTCTCAGGTAGGGTGAGGGATGGAATAGAAATACTTCTGGTAATAACAAGGATTACTGTAATCTTCGCTCTGAGGGAAGCTCCTTTCCTCTGTGCAGAGGTTGAGCTCACCAGAAGTTCAGGGTTATGATAACATGTATGGGACCGCAGGGTTGCTTTACCAACCTTGCCCTGAGTCGAAAGGTCCAGGCTCTGTTCTATAACGTAAAGGTTCCAGATTCCCTCCAAGGATACTGTTCAACAAAATTATTATGTCCTACGAAAATAGCATCCCATGGCACATCTTTCATCATCATGGGTTCTGGTCCTCCAAGACCCTGGTTTTAGCCTGTCTTCTGTGCCTCTGCCATGTCTCCTCCTGGGCTGATATGGCGCTGGTGGTAATTAGACCACTTTCCTCGTGGGTGTGGACTTGAACTGAGCAAGTATTTGGTTCCCCCTACTGCCCCAGGGGGTCTCTTGTCTGTAGGCATCACCCTCTTGCCGAAGCTAGGCTGGATAGGATTTCTCCCCCCACCCCTTCCTTGGTACTAGATCTAGGGTGTTGCAGTAGTGCTGATGGCCAGTTCTGTGCCACCCTAATCTGAACCCCACACTATTTTATTTGGTCATTTATAATGCGTCTATACACAATGGTATTGATAATTGAAGGGGATAATGGAGCCCATCACTTGCTTCAGCAATTTTTCTAGCACTCATTGATGGAGGCTTGGTTATTCAGGCCTTCAACGGGACTACTTCCTTACCCATGTCATCACTGGCTCTGCTCTCCGGTGACCCTCCTCATATCACTCTCCAGCTCTTGTTGTCCTTGTTATCACTCCACCTCTCCAGGCCCCTCCTTCAATCTCTCTTGATCTTTTCTAATACCAACTACCAGGAATGCTTCCCTTTTCCCCCACAGGTAGTAGAGACTGAATTTCTTCTTGAGAATCAAATGTTACTGTCATTTTTGTGACACATCAAATCAGCATTAATCTGTTACACTCTAAATAGAAAAACCTTTGGTTCATGTCAGTGTTCGAAATGCCCACCTCCTTTTTTCCCCTCCGCCATGCATAGTCCATAACACAGAACAACCACTGTAACAGTCACATCAGCCTTACACTTCCATTAACCCTCATCTTTTCACAAACAGTTCAGTGTCCATACTTGGTGAAAAAGGGAAGCCACTCGCCTTCTATGTCTGAAAGGTTCATCGAGCAGGTGCATAAGGTATTCCATATCATATATTGTTCCTGCCTTCCGCACTCATGGAGCCCCCCCTTTTCCATTGTTGAGCCGCTCAACTTTGTGCTGCTACCAACAGAGTGCGCACCATATGACTCGCCGCCCCCGCATCCTCATTTTCCACCTCTACTCCGAACAGCAGCGAATTTGGTGACTGCTCCCTTTGTATCCCATCCAAGCCCTTAAGCCAAGACAACACTTC
This sequence comes from Ambystoma mexicanum, assembly GCF_040938575.1. NCBI lineage: Eukaryota > Metazoa > Chordata > Amphibia > Caudata > Ambystomatidae > Ambystoma > Ambystoma mexicanum. The sequence goes on along the minus strand of NC_090922.1, from coordinate 634,543,085 downwards.
CGTCCAGTATCCCTGTATATAGGAACACCCCCACCACATGTGTTAATAGTCAACCTGCGGGTGTTGCATCACCAGCATCTGAAGTCTGCCCCGCATAATTTTTGCAAGTCGTGCCGGTGGGTACTGCAAAAGGTGGATTATCTTGTAGGCCTGTGTTCTATATTGCAAGGACCGCGTGGACTTTCTGAACTCCCCCGACAGATGGTCGCCCACTTCTGGTCTGTATGTCTATTGCCAAATCCCTGGCTCACTTTTCCCTTGCCGTTATGCAGTCAGACGTCCCTCCACAGTTCGGCGTATAGTCTAGATATACGCCCTTTGGTGCCACTGTCCTGCAGGAGGATCCCTTCAGAGGCAGTCTGTTCCCTGTGGACATTGTCTCCCCATCACCCCAAGTTGTAGATGATGGAAGACTGAGAGGTTCCCTATACACAGACATTCCTCCAGCCTGGCCAAGGGCATGAATTCACCACCCTCCTACAACTGTCCTGCTCTCGACAATCCCGCCTCGTACCAAGCCTGGTAGTTCTAGAGCCGCAGGGGTGATGCCCATAAACAGCGGAGTGGCTATGGCCACGTTGAGAGCTAGCGAGTACCGCCACACCTACCAAAATACCGCCAAGATTGGATGTGTCTGCACCCTTCGGGGTATATCTTTTTGCGGCACCCAGAACCATTCGCCTATTGTGACCGGTGCCAAGGCCTGACTATCCATGTAGACCCATTGCTTCTCCACGGCCACGTCTAAGTGGTCCACCATGATCCGTAGTTGCACCGCCCATGTAATATGCAGCCAAGTCGGGAAAACCCACCCCACCTTCATTCCCCTGCTGGACCAGTGTTTCTATATGCCACCCTTGGACTTGCGCCTGCCCTAGGACACGTAGCAAGGCCGCCTGGATTTTGGCCAAAGAAGGGGCCAGGACCACTATTGGTAGCATCTGAAACAAAAACAGAAATTTGGGAAGGACTGTAATCTTAATACAATTAAGACGTGCTGCCCAGGAGATCGCGAACCTCCTCCAGCGAGGTAGGTCGAGTTGTATTTTATCCCAGAGTGGGGTGTAGTTCTTGTCGGAGGTCCGCCACTTTCCTTGTGACTTCAATTACCAGGTATCAAAATCACTCCTGTTGTAATTTGAACCCCATACCCCTCAGGAAGTCCCCATCCTCTCCCATCCCATTTCCAACCCGAAATACCAGGCTTTTAAAGGTTGACAGTGTACCCCAACAGTTCCTTGTACGTTTGGAGACCCTAGAAGAACTCTGGGATCGATGTCCTTGGCTCTTTAATGAAGAGGAGTGAATCGTCCGCGATCAGACTCACTTTGTACTCTTCCCCTAGGCAGACTACCTTTACCTCAGGATTGTTCCTTAGCTCAATTGCCCAAGGTTCCATCACTAATGCATATAACCGGGGGGAGAGGGGACCCCCCCCCTGCCTGGTGCCCCGGTTCAGGTTGATCGCTCTCGGGACACCTCCATTGACAGCCACTCTGGCACGCAGAGTGGAGTACAGCCCACCCCTACCCTATCCAAAGGGCCCCCATTCCAATCTTCCCCAGGATCCCCATTATGATAGACCAGTTGACTTGGTCGAAAGCCTTTTCGGCATCGAGGGAGAGGAGCACTGCCACCTCTCTCCTCACTTCCATGGCATGTAATATGTGTAGAGTTTTGCACAGATTGTCCGAGCCCTGTCTAGTCTGAATAAATCCTGACTGGTCCGCATACACCAATTGTGGCATAAGCACCTCCATCCGCGATTCCAGTATCCCCTCAAATACCTTGGCTTCAGTGTTTAGCAGGGAAATGGAACGGTAAGAACCGCAATATGTAGGGTCCTTACCCTGTTTAGGTATGAACACTATATGTGCTTCCAGAAAGGAGAGGGATATCCGACACGTCCTGGATCGAGTTAAAGAGACTAGCCATGGGGCCCGCTAGCAGTTCCTGAAACTGCTTGTAAAAGGCAGAGGTTTAACCATCTTCCCCTGGCGCCTATCCCGGCTTAAGGTGGGCTATGGCTCCTACCAATTCCTTTCCTGTAATTTCCGCCTCTAACGTGGCTTGTTCGCTATCGGTCAGTCTTGGTATCGGAAGCCCCCCAAGTATTCCTGTATTGTCCACCCCACTTCTCCCAGGGGCTGCTCGTATAAGCCCTTGTAAAACTGAGCAAAACATTCAGGAATGTCGCCCTGACCTCCCAAAAGGTCCCCCTCTGTCCCTTGTGTACATGCCACTCTTCTCTCAACCCTTCGTTCGTTTGTTAGCTAGGAGTGTCCCCACCCTGTTCCCCTTTTCATAGTATCACTGTTTTTGCGTAACACAATCTTTTTAACGCTTCCCTGATCAAGCGTGAATGTAGCTCCTGTCTTTCGTCTCGCATCCCTGCCAGCAATTTCTCTCGGTCCACCCCTTAGTCACGTAAGCTGCACCCTCATCCTTCTAAGGTCACCCCTCAAATTCCCTTCAAGCAGCCCTCTCTCTTCTTCCGGGCGCCCTCCTGTATAGGGAGGCCCCTAAACATGGCCTTGGCTGCCTCCCATACCACTTTCCACGGCACCTCCCCTGTGGTGTTGGTTCCGAAGAAGTGCCCAATCTCTTTCTGGAGATGTTCGCTAAAGACTGTGTCCTTGAGGAGACAATCATTACACCTTCAACTTAGGGTCCCCCGCTGCTCTTCCTCCACCCACCACCCCACTACCACCATCTCGTGGTCCAACCATGTTACTGATTCCACTGTCAGGGACTCTACCATGGCCATCTGCTCCCTGGGTACCAGCAGGAAGACAATTCCAGTGTAGGTTTGATGTGGGGACGAGAAAAAGGTATTGCCACCACCTGGTGGCGTACTGGATCGCCACACATCCTCCCAGAAGTGGTTCTGAAGTAGCTGTGTCTGTGCCTTGTGCTCCCTCCCTTGTGGTTTGTCTCGGTCCCCCCATGTTGACCACCAATCTAAAGCCGGGTCCACTGTAGCATTGAAGTCACCTCCCACCATGATCGCCCTGCACCCCACTCTTCCAATAATAAGAACATGTTCCTAAAAAAGCCCAGCTGGTGCACATTGGGGGCATACAAAGACGCCAGAGTGATCATAGTCCCAATCGGGTGACCCTTCACCACCACAAATTATCCCCCTAAACCCCTCTGTACCTGTATTTCCGTCAGCTGCACAGAGCGCTCTAGGACAATACCCACCCACTCCTTCTAACTGCCTCTGTGGGAAGCCCAATACAGCTGTCTATATCCACCCCTTCAGTGCCCGCTCCGCTCCTCATTTGTAATGGGTTTCCTGTAGAAAGAGGACCTGTAGCTGGGCCTTACGAAACAAGCCAGCCATTAATGACCCCTTGTTTGTGGAGTTCAGACTCTTTACGTTAAGTGTGGCCGCCTTCATGGTCATGCTGCAGTTGGGTCCACCATTGCACCCCTAAGATGACACCACCTCCCTTTGGCCATTGCGACTGTGCTATGCATGTAACCCCACTCCCCCCGTCACCTTGTAAACACCCTCAAGCATGTTTGGACAATTGCGCCCGACTGGGGCCTCCAACCCCATTTCTCCAAGACACCTGGGAATCCCCAAGTAACTAGAGTGACAACGAGCACCCCCAACATCAATTTTATGAACCAGACAAACCCTTCACCTCCATTCAATCATTTCGTCGTGAGCCCCCTTTTTCTACTTGGGGCCTTTGACTGGTTCGCCTGAGATTTCTTGGATTTTCTGGAGGCCGATTCCTTCCTACAGCTTTTTGGTTGCGCAAAGGCGCTGTTGATTCCTTCTCCCAAACTACGTTGGGCATCCTTCTGCTTGAAAGTCCTCTACTTTTGCAGCTCCGCCAGTATCCATGTTGCTTCCTCCCCAGGCTTCAGCTCCTACTGCTCCCCCTGTGTTCAAAAGAGTGGGCGAAGGGGAAGCGCCAGCAGTAGCGCACCCCCTCTTCCTGTAGCCAGTGTCAGGGGTCTGCACTTTATCCTCTGCTCCAGCGTGTGATTCGACAGATCTTGGTAAATCCTTACTCTTGCCCCTTCCCATTCGACGTTGCCCACCTCTCGGGCCCTCCTTAGGATGTCCTCCTTGTCTCTCTAGTTATGGCACTTCGCCATGACCAAACAGGGCCCTTATGCTCCCCCTGCCCACGGGGGACCCGGTCAAAAGGTATTTTCTTGTCAAAGTCTCGCCTATGAGCTTCTTCAGCACCCCTGACAGTGTGGCTTCCAAGTCCTTGCCCGAGAGGCCCCATATCCGTCGATTGTTCCGCCTCTCCCGGTTTTCCACATCATCCAGTTTGCTTCGGAGCTCACTTAACCTGCTCTCAAGTTCCTTGATCTGGATCCCAGACCTCCTCCCGCCATGGCGCCCTCACCTTTAAGTACCACGTCTGGGCCCCACTGCCCTTGGGGTCCAAAGGCAGGGCTCCTTCTCCCTGCCTCCCTGGTTCGCTGCGGCACAGAACGCAGCTAAGCGCTTCTTAAAACGCCTTCCAGGTGCAACTATCCCTCCTGCACCAGTAAGGTGACCTTTCCCCCTAGGATCCGCACCGTTCCTTGCCACACTCCACCTCGCACTTCCATGACCGCCTTCTAGCCCGGGTTTGCCACTGTTTGTGGCAGTGTATTGCTAATTCACCCCCTTGAAGCCCGGACGTGCCTTGGTGCGTGTTAGTTCTTGGAGCCTGTGCCACCTTCATGCCTGGGCTCATCGTAGCACTGTTGTGGAGCCTCTGCACTCACTGTCTTTGCGCCCAGGTTCACCCCTGTCTGCCGGGACATGCTACCTGCTCACTGCTCTCTTGCCCGGGCTCACCTCTACCGGGTCGCTACTGTTATTCCTACGCTGCCGTGTCCCCAGCCCCTCCTCTCTTGGCTTCTGGGACCCTCCGCGCACTGTAACTCCGGAGCAGCGAAGCCCTGGGGCTCCCCTCCGCTCCAGCCGCTTCTTGCTGGCATGGCTCGGGATAGTGCTTGCGGCCTGCTGAAAGCCTTACAGCGTTTTGCTTTTCCAGCAACCTCTGCTCAACATGGTGAGGGCTAACCTGCTCTTCGCTCCTGCTTCTCCGCCGACCAGGGTCTCGGCACTGCACCTTGGGTGGCTAGGGGGGGTTGGGCAGTCTAACATATGCTGGTGGGGTGGGGTGCTGAGCTCCGTTCCTACGTGGCTATCTTGCTCCACGCCCTCTAGCAGTTTTCCTGACTGAATTTCTTGTATACTGTGGTACATGAGGCATTAAGGGCTCTCCAGTTCCTGTCTGGGTTTCCTTGCCCCCAATTGACATTGTAATATTGCTGAAACCGTCTCATATTGTGTTTTCTGGCTGGCATACCCTAATCATGTATGGCAGGCTTGATGCATGGGTGCGGTGGACAATACCATGGATATAGGTACCGTTTGAATAGAGCCCAAGTAATCTGTTCCTTGCTATAGTTAAGAATTTAGTTGTCGGGAGGATAGCTCAGAGGTAACTTGCTCGTCTTGGAAGCAAGACGACACGGAGCACCACAGGTTTGATCCCCGGGTCTGTGATAAGGAACCTCTGGGTATTAAGCATGTTATAAACAACCCATTATATCATATCAAGTACATACATTATCCCGAGTAACCCTATTCCATATCGGTCACAAATGCATACTTCAGTCTGGTCTTTGGCTTAGCCTTTGCTTCAATATCATTCAGTTCAGCACTGCCGAATTGCAGCATACAACTCCTACTAGTCTCTTGCATGTTTCTCATTCATCAGCCAATCAGGGGTTCAGCTTTGCACACTCCATGCCTCCTCCTTTTTATAGAGTGGATTACTAAAGCTGGCTCAAACCAGTTCCCCAAAGGCTCCTGGCAAACAGCATAAGGACTACAGCACTGAACCATCTATACCAGGGATCTGCAACCTGCGGCTCTCCAGATGTTTTGAAACTTGACTTCCATGATCCCGCACCATTGACTATGCTGGACAGGGCTGCTGGGAGGTGAAGTCCAATACATCTATAGAGCTAAAGGGTTCAGACCCCTAATCTATAAAATGGAGACATTGTTTTGCAGATGCTAGTACACTCAAAATGATCTTTCTCAGTATATACCTCTGTCAGTCCCTGGTTCCTGATAAAGAAAACCCCAGTTACCTTTGCCACACACAACCTTTCTGCTTACTCAGAAGCCCTATTAATACATGTAAAAGAAATGGAAAACCGTCCTCGTCTTGTCTGAAAATGTGGTACAGAACAATAGTGTCACTCCCTCCTTGGGGACATAGAAATGGTTGCAAGCACTGATCACGATACCCTAGTAGTCTCTTCAGGTCTGAAAAAATGCACCCTTCGTTTTTCCTAACACATTTCTCCCTTATTGCACAATATTCTCATCACACCTGAAAGACATAGTAATGAAATGGTAATTTGTGACAATTCACCTAATCTCGTCACTTGTTCCCAGAGGGGACCCCCTTTCCATGATGCTAGGGTGGTAAGGCTGCTAACCGATAGTTCCCCTAGGGGTGGAAACAAGCGGGAGGACCTCATGGAGAGGATCTGCCCTCCTGGGGATAAGGTGCCAAGTTGGGATCGAGGCCTCATAACACCCCAACCCCACTAGCCGATAACACAAGATCCTTCTGGGGGCAAAAATTCTCGTACCATGATGGACCCTAAACGCTCTTTCACCCTTGAAACCCTAAAGTTGATAAGGTCGATTAAGAGCGCTTCTAAAAGTGCCAATGTGTACTGTTGCCCTATCCTTTCTTCCAAGTCTGTTCATGATGTTGTTGGGAAGCCTAAGGTAGAGCGGCTACCTAATTCTAGCCTTTTTGTTAACAGTACTTCGATCCATGGAACACAATGGACTGGAAAGAAGAGCAGTGACAAAACAAATGTTGATTGTTGAAAAGACTGAGATGAAGAAGAGAACGAACCCAGTACAAGGAAGCGTGAAGAGGGCTTTCACCACATTTGTCAATCCAAACATTATGCCGGGGCGGTCCAAGCTATCTATAATAAAGACAGAGAAGGGACAAAAGTGTGAAGCAAAAAGAGAAGAGAGCGCAGCATGTGGACACTGCCATCCGAAGAGTTCAAACCTGGGAGCTGGTGACGGGAAGCCAGTAGAACTGTGCAGAGGGACGGGCATCTCACCAACTCGACTTGGGAACCTGAAGTTGGAAGAAGAGGTTGTTCTTATTCATTCTCTGACCCGGCCGGTATTGGCCAATGCAGTTTTGGCAAGCTGGAAGCTGTGACACAACCAGAGGGAGAACCTGGCGACTGACGAGGCCGCATCGAAGCCTGGACAGCTGGCACAGGGTTTCCAGAGACTGCAGCGAGGCTCATATCCAAGGCTGCGAAGTGTCTTATGAGTCAGTTGGGAACCGGTGGGATAAACTTGCAAAGACTGAGAGGTGGTGGCACGACCTGTAGTGGTTGGACCGTTAGGTTCCGTCACCGGTTTTAAGACAAACTACTGTAGCCTACAGCAAAGCTGAGTGGGTGGGGGGAGGAGGAGGAGGACCACGACGACCACACGAGTCGTGGTGGGACAGAGGGGTCTGACAATCTATGCCGAGGCTGTCCACAATAACTTGACATGGAGAGAGAATAGACGCGGAGGACTACTAAGGGAAGAAGTTGAACTAAGAAATATGGTCCCGCAACCCCTGCCAAAACTAGTGAAGAGTTCCCGGGGAGAAGGTAAAGGGAACATGCACAAGTCCAGGAGGGGGCTGGAAGTTACGAGACTTTGAACTATAAAGAAATGAAGAAAACCATAAATCATTTTGTGATACAGTTCCACAGAAGTGGGGTACTGGAGAATCGAGAGGGACTCCAGGAACAGCTACATCGTCCCAGTTGGGGCAGATCAAGAATTGTGCAAAACCTAGAGATATATGAAAACGTCCCTTAGGCAGCTACAAACTTTATTAAGAACTGTGAAAGATAGTGGGTAACCACCTAGGAGAAGTGAGTCATTCTCCTGGATTACAAACAGTAGCTGGACCTTATGGTGTTTTGTTGTAGAGACGGTAATAGAGTAGGAGCCTTTGTGACCGGGGCAGTACCTTTTTGTTTTAACTGGCACAGGCTTTCTGACAAGCACCCAAGCTTCTTCAGTTTACGTAGGGAAATCCCCTTAGAGTTAGGGATAGATAGCTTTGGTTTATCATTTAATAAGTCTATAGCAACCACTGTGGCATCACTTGGCCAGTCTCTTCATTCCTTGTCACCACCAAATGTTGTAGGATACAACTAAAGTGATGTGTGTGTTACCTGTGCAGAAGGAGTGCTTATGAGATACTATTTGTTTGACCTCACCACACTATTCTGTGTGAGCAAGGTGTGGATAGCAAGAATTAAGGAGTGGGGCTATTCCATTGTTATTTTGCCATATACTTAACATTACACATTTAACAGTGCAAGGTGTCCTAGCGACTGGCTCTTGTGTGACCAGTAGAGCACTCCCTGCCATAGTTCCTTCTCAGTGACAACTACTCCATATAATCTGTTGGATTTTCCCCCATATTAATTTAAATCACCTTCCAATTCACTGGTCTTCTTGTTGGAAGACAGGTGATTTAGACGGTACATTACAGTTGCAAAGTTTCAGATGTGTTCCTCAATGTGGCTCCATGACTGTTGGACCAGACCTTTTCATAATAAACGTTTACTGTAACTCATTTTGGAATACTTCTAAATTTCGTATTAAATAATATCTGCAACTCGCTTAAGCATTGTTCAGAGAAAACATTAATTTTGACCCTTTATCTCTAGTAGCCTTGTGTAATAGGCGACTATAGAAAGCGATTCATTAAACCCACTCTAGGCAACTCGGGGAGATGGTTAATTTCCCAATTTAGGGGCCAATGCTATAGTCTAGGTATCCATCAACAGCCAACTTCATTCCCACCGCAAATCCACAGTGCAGTCTCACTTGGGGTTGTGGTCCCATTGACTCTACAGAAAACCAAAGGTTGTGTTTCCACATCACTCCCAAACACTACTGCAAACATGTTCACTATGCAAAATTGTCTAATGCAATAGTGCAGCCTCCAAAAAATAGCTTATGACCTTTCCAAGTGCTTAATACCGGCAAACGATCTAGAAAAATTATATTCAATCATGCACTATAACAATAAACCTACCAGTGCGTTATAAACCATCACAAATAAAGTCTCCAACAACACAGCTCAGAGGTCTAGGCAACATTACAACCCTACCTATACCTTGTAATCGCTAAAATAGAATAATAACTAGCTAAAATGTCACCTGTTGGTAACGGTTTTATTTTTTATTTCAGTGAAGAAATTGCTTTTTACAATGGAAATGTGAGGGAGAAGCAAACCATTCACACAGCCTTCCATAAATTGGTAAGACAACAAGCAATACTGTATATACAGAGCCGTGCATGCATGTTTGTAAATAAAGGGTGCTTCCAGGACACCGTGTATTTTCTTTACGGTTCGAATTCCACATTCTTTACAAAATAATCATTGTAGGCAAACATTGTGGAGTTTTAGTAAGCAAACGTTTTACCTCTTGACAAATGTTGTGTAATCCTAGTTTAGGTTTGTCATGCAAGCGTGTGGTTTCAAGTGAATACTTAAGATTCAGTTGACAAGACTATCAGAGGATTCATGGGGTTTTCCATTCAGTATAATATACATTCAGAGAACCATTGTGTCTGTACAGTCTATTTGCTGTCTTAATCATGGAACAAGTACCAGGGCAGTAGCGACACTGTAGATTGGTTAAATTGTCTTTGCAATAGGAAGAGCACTATTTGGGCAGTTTATAACTACGCTATTCAATGAATTGTCACATAATTTCGACAAAATATCATCAACCTGGCTCTGAATTTTTGGGGGAAGTTTCATGCAGTTTTGTCATGCAAGGAGAGTGGGTGGCAAAGTTTAAGGCACGGTTTCTAAAAGGAATGTGTTTCTTACATTCTCTGTAGACCCATTTTTGCTCATGCTGAACCGCTGGATGTATACGCGTCAAACCTTCGAGCGGAGTGGGAGTCTAGTCCTGAAAACTGATTTCACAAATTTGGCGCAAATTCATCCAGGAGTTTATCTTATAAATATCTAAAAGTAGGCAAAAATCTATTTGAGAGACTGTTAACAAATAGCATATTGGCAAACAGATTGGCTACTCTGGACTCTGGTCTGCAAATATTCTTCTGGGTGGTTTGCAAATTTAGTAAGGGGCAACCAAATTGGCTAGTTATAAACAGTCAATCTGATCAGTTGGGGCCTTGAAAATGTTTTCAAGAGCCTGTGATTGGGGATGGCGAACATTTAGTAGGGTCCTGTGTGTACCCTGAGCTGAGAAAGTGAAACTCAGACAATTTGTAGGATTCTGGGGGATCCACGACCCTATGAATGAAGGGGGAGACGGGGAAGAGGAGCGGAATGTGGTGTATGAGGGGTTTATTTACAGTCCAGAATTTTTAATCATGAAACCAAATTGGCCATGAAGGCCAAGACAATGGGCCTCATTATAACTCGCCCAGTATGTAAACAACGGTGGCGGTAAACCCACCGCCACAGTTGTTTCCATGCCGGGCGATCACAACTCCTGCAGGCGGAGGCGTCAAACCCGCCAGGTCTGACCTGGCGGGTTTAACACCGCCCGCCTGCAGGCGGACAAGGAAACACTAGCACCATCACGATGGTGGCGGTGTTTCCATGATCCCCATCCCCATTGAGTCCTATCGGACTCAATGGGAATGGGGATTAACACCATTCCGCCTCCGGAATTCCCGGGACATAATTCCCGGGACATCGGGGTTGTAATGCCCCGGTAATTCCGGGAGTCAGAGGCGGAATGGTAATACGAGTCTGGCGGTAACCAGGCGGTTTTACCGCCGGACTCGTAAGAGGCCCAATGTCTCAGACTGGCCCACGCTTCGCCAAGAGCAATGGACTGGGCTGTGACATGCAGACTAGGTCCAGGGAATAGTAGTATTCTGCTGAACCACCAAAGCATCTCCCGAACTTTTGATGCACATTCGTTAGGCAGTTCAGGCTGCTGGCCTGTGTCTCTATCGAGATTGAATAGGAATACGTACATATTGCAACTCCTCCCTTCTGACTTTCAGTCAAGTCTGTATTTTTGGAAGGTTGCATGCTGATTTGTCAAATGGTAACACAAAAGTGGTAGACTCCCAAAGAAGGCTGTTCCTGTAGGAAGCCCAACTTAATCAGAACTACAAGGTAATTGCTGACCCCGTTTCTTAGTTTTCAACTGATCCACACTCTTGGGCACTTAACTTGTTCTCATTCTCAATCATGGACACACATCTTGCTCCCATTACAAACTCACAAAGAATGTTATGAGACACTATAATTGTACATTGCAACATTTGTCTGACTTTGGTTGCCTTAACAAACTTTAAAAATAAAAAGTAAGTCAATGTAGTGTTCCTTTTTCACTCCCCTTTTATAGGGATATGTGCATTTCAAAAGTAATAAGTACAGATGCTTGCTTGCATATGTGAAGTCAATGTCCTGTAATTGAGCAGCAGTCTTCCGCTAAATGTACATTCTCATTTTTATTTCAACAGGTGGAACACCTCCATAAATTCATATTATTCCGATTTTCTATGGGTTTTGTAGATAGCATCATCGCCAAATGTAAGTATTCTAAACGTAGCAACTTCAAAACTATCACAAATTCAGTGATCAAAAGTAATTGCCAGCTCCCCCCTCAAGAAATATCTGCTTATTGTTTTTAAAGCCATTTACATGGTCCTCTTGAATTTTAGTATATCTGAGAATAAAAAAAGTCTGAAGTAATGCACACTAACAGAATAACCCAAAAAAGAAACAAAAGGGCATTGGGCGTAAAGTAAAGAGCTCCACTTAGGAAGACAAACCCTTTATCAAGGCATATGGATATGTTCTATCTGTTGTGGAGCTGGTGGGGATTCAGATCAGTTAATGGCACATCATCCACCTACCACTGACAATCTCATTTAGGTCTGTGAACTCCTGGATGACCACCCTACTTCCCATACCCCTGCATGTGAGCGAAATCACTTGCCACTTCAAAAGATATTCTGGTCCTTGTCAGTGTAGCCTAGCAAGGGATCCCTGAACACTTAAATTGTGGGTATTCTTTCTTGTAATTGAAATCCTGGCCCCCACCAACCAGTGATTAACAAGTTGTGGTATGTCAGAAGGATGGGACCGAGTAACACGTGCCATTTTCAAAATGATTTATTGAAAAATAATAAAGAAAATTGTTAACTATCCCTATCCTAAGGGTTTCTCTACCCTACACAACTAAACTAGGGTGCTAGTAATTGGTGAAGTCCACAATCAAAAAGTCTGTCCCCCATCCAAAACTAACTGATGCTGACTCTGCCACTATTGCTACACAACAAAAGACCAGGAGAATGACACCCTTCTCCTGGATTGCTTATCAGCAAAGGTCTCCTCCATATGGGATCTTCAGATAGCCTTTTGCTATTTCTCGTAATAAGTCCTTCAGTTCTTTCAAGGGTGTTTTCCAATCCCTTTTATATTGGCTCCCTTGACACTTCAAACTCCTCTCTCGGCGTTCCTTGATTCTTGAATGAGTCTCTGAATATGTGTTGTGTTGCATAACCCTAATTTCTTCCTTAGGATCAACAATTATATTCTCTGAACAACTCTTTCCTTTGGTTATTTATCTCCTCACAGACGAGTAGGTTGAGTCCATGTTTGACACTTGCTCTTCTTATTTAGCCATTCACCGGCACGAGTATGATGAATCTACAAATGATTCTCACTTTTCTTAGGATTTTGCCACTCACTTGGACGAGTATTTTACTAACATATGATTTGCTTACTTCTGGGATGCGTAGGCTCACTCCAATCGTTATGTTTGGATATTCTCTCTGCTTGTGTATGCTTGTCACACATTCCCTGTGCCCTGTGTTTCCCTCTATCCATGTTACCTTTGTTGTACTGGGGCTGTGTCAACATATCAGCATCTTCGGTTTTCAGTCAGGACGGCTCTTCGGTCTGCGCACTCTACTTCATTGGACACGCCTTCTGGTCTGTTTGTGGCATCAGCGAGTCGAGGGTGCGAGTTTTTCGGTTCTCACGCCACCATGCACTTCTGTTTCCTTAATTTTGCTTTCCTCTGTTGGTAGGCAGAACTTCCAGCGTCTGTCTTCACTGTGCTTTACTCTAAGCAGCTTGATGTTGGGGCTTCTGCTCACCCCTTCGTGGATATCCCTTCTGGAACTGAAAACTGTGGGACCTACTTTCTCCATTTGGTTTACCACTTCGTGCACTGCAGGCACTTCTTCTTGCACGCTGCCTGTAGCCACATAAAGCAGCCCCCCCCACCCCCCCGAGTCAGTTTCACATCTCCATCTGGTTTGTAACTCCCGGGTTTCATTCCGACACTCTGTTGTTCCTCCCACTTTTATTATGCAATTCTGGGGTTTGCTTCCCCAGCTTCTTAGGATAGTCCTTCCTTTGTATTGGGGCTGTACTCTTCAGAACTCCTTTAGGTTTCTTCATCTCAGTGATTGACAGGCATTCTTTATCACTCCTATGTTCTTACTCCTCACAGTACTTGGCGGATACTTTTCTTCTGTCATTACAATAACATTTGTAAGAGGAGTCTAGTTGTCCGTCACCTGGTAAGGTTGCACTGGGTGTTTGAGGATAATAAAAAGGGAGTTCTTAGTCACAAGAGTGGAGTCTCTCCCTGTGAGATCCCGCTTACCGCCACCACTAGAGGAAATGTTGCATAGCAGGGAGAAGTGACTGAATCCGAAGATTCGTCATACAATTTACTCATTGTGGATTTCATTGGGTAAACAACTTGTTTGTCTGACTCCTCCATTGACCCCTACCCACTCCCATTAGGACTGAATTGGGGTCCCTTAGTAGAGTAGAACCCACCTGTTGACATCCTCTCTGGTTTTGTTCAGGTAAATATGTTATGAAATCTCTGTGGTGTGAGATGCCACTTCAAACAAATCTTGGGCAAATCATCTTTTAGCTAAATGCAATTGAAGGACCCATTTGCTCTTTCTCATGTTTTTGTGCATTTTATCAAAATATGTAGTCTTTTCTGTTTCGATTTTTCACCCGAGTATGCTTGTGCTCTTCATCAAAGTCCTCCCTGGAGTCTCCTTGTCTTGTGGATTTCTGCACAGTTCAGTGTTGAAGCTGTATGCTTGGATATGTATCTGCTTTTGTGGTCCCAAACATTTCTTTACTTTTCTCGAAATTCTGTATTTGAGATACCCTGCTATCACAGCAACCTGCGTCTCCCCTTATGACATTGCTATAGTAGCAGCTCTCCACACTGACTCTACTTTCTCTGACTCTACCTGACCTGTTGGGAAGGGCAGCAGTGTGGATTTCCATATCAATAAGGTCCTCCACATGGCCCCTCTAAACCCATTTGACATCAACTCTTTTGAAATGTCACTATTCAACTCCTCCCTCCCATTCCTCTCATTGTTTTGGCTCTCTGCCGACTGGACTGATCTTTGGAGATGCAGTTTTTCACCCACTATACCTCTGCCCCAGAAAGATGCATCTCATCCTTTGGCTTTCACCATCACATTGTTGCTGATGATGCTCAAATTTTGTTCTCATTTCCCTCCTTCAGTGCAGTCATCTTTGAACCGATTTTGAACGGTCTCACTGCAAATTGTCACTGGATGGCTCTCTGCTGTATCGTGCTGTACTCTTCAAAAATAAAAGTCCTCTTTCTCCTGGATTCCAATGCCATCCCTAACCTCTCCCATCTCCTTCCAGTCTAACTTTCTTGCTCCCTCATCTAAAGCTTGCCATCTTGGGATCCTTTGTTAGCAACCGTACACTGCAAAAAGTCATTACTACCAATGCCAGTGCTGCTCAAATTGACCTCCTCAACATGCTGAAAATTAGTCCTTTTCTTACTAACTACTCTACAAAACTGTAATCTCAACTAGCCTGCTCAGCAAACTGCACTGCTGCTCAAGCCTACTCATTGGCCTTTCTCTCTAACCCTTCCTCCTTTTAAACAAAAGCCTCAACTCTGCTACCCATATTCTCTACAACCTACCCAGACCCTCCCCACTTCTAACTGACAACGTGCTGATTGGCTCTTAATCCACAACTCTTTTCAAGTTCCTTCTCATAGTCTACAAAGCTATTGTTGGCCGTGCTTCTCAGTACCTGTCTGTTTATTCACCATCATATTCTCTCCAATCCTTCTCTTCACTCAACCTCACTGTTGCATACCATCCCTGTGCCCCCTGTCGCTTCCGCTCTCTCCCTAGTCACCCCACTCCACGCCACTGATCATAATAATCAAAACCTGCTCAACTTTAGATCTCTTCAAAGCTTGGTTTAAACTTCACTTACTTTCCACACTTCCATCGTCCCTACCTGACCTCACCACTCCTTTGTGATGCTTAACAATGTAATTTTGTATATTTAAAGAGTAAGCTTCTTTAGTTTGAAGCACTTGCCCCCTTTTGTGAATGTTGCATTCGTAAGTCACCTGTTTTCGGATGCATATTTTTCTGTTTGTTTTATCCCTGTAATATGTGCCACTTTTTACACCCTCATAAGCAGGTTCACCACCTGTTCTCATCTTTGTGGTATTGAACAGGAATGTTTTGTGGGAACACTTCAGTCATCTGTAAATCTGTTATTGTATGTAATTGCTGCACAAAATTGATATCCCTCTTCAAATAAATACAAATAACATAAATGGGTGATTTCATTTTTTGTTTAGAATATACACTAGTCAATCATTCCATTTGAGAGTTTGCAAGAGATTGTTAAAAAATGTTCTGTTGCAGAATAGATCTGCCAATGATATCCCCAAATTGAAACCCAGGTATCGGATTAATACCTAATTTGCAGATCCCAAGTTTGCTTCATATTAAATAGATTGAGGTTTAAGATTTTGGAATAATCTGTCAACTCTGTGAAACTGGAGGATCGAATAATTCATGTTTATTTTAATATTTAAATACTATGGCATTGAAATAAAAACAAATTTGCCAAACACTTACTGGCCTACATTTGATTAAGTACATTTGTTTCATTTTGGACTCCTTCAAAACCCGCAGCTTCTATTGTTTGATTAAATGGTGATTCTGAAGCCATACGTTATTGAATCAACTTTATTTTACAATTTTACTGGGGCAGACAGTCAAATAGTGTACACTACTAACACCATTGGACCCACTTAACTTTTGATCCTGCTCAGATTTAATTGTAGCTCAGCGCAGGGTTTGGGTTCTGCCTTCATTTTTTCTATTAGGATTTTGGGAAAAGTGTATACAGCTTTCGGGGATTCCCACTTTATCTCTCTTCTAGATACAGGGCCTCATTACAAGTTGGGTGATGCAGGAAAAGTCGGCAGCAATGTGACAGTAACAGTGTTACCGCACTGCCCAACTATGTTTTTGGCGATGGGGTGGAGGAAAAACCTCTTGCGAAATGCAGGTAGTAATTGCACCATCTTACTGCCAAAATGTGGCCTTTTTAGCAGAACTACCACTGGCGGTAATTCCACTGAATTCCCCATAAATGGGGACTAACACCTCCATACTGCCACTTGTAATCCTGCGGTAATTCCGCCAGACTTAGTGGCAGTAATAGTAAATTTTTTTTGTGGTATTTTGGCAGATTTACTGCCGAAATACCACAAACCTGTAACTACCAAACTACAATAACATCACCACAGACAACCTACTCATCCCCTTTCAATCTCTCTTTCAACCTGGACACAGCACTGAAACCGCTACTCTTCAGAGCGTTGCATGATTCTGGTGAGGTATGGTAGGATAGCATTGAGGCAATAGTTTTCATGGAGTGTGTTGAGAGATGGTTTTTTGAGGAGGGGTGAGATTTTTCCAGTTTTGAGTGCAGTGGGGATAGTACCATGTAAGAGATGTATCCACTGATAATGTCGCTGTGAAAATGGTTGCCAAGTGGTGACATTTTACTAAAAAGTACCCTCCAGACAATCCAACACTTTTCCAAAATATTCTAGGATTGGAGATGATAATATATAATATCCCTCCTAGAATATTTGCTAAATTGGGCTGCAGCCCAATTCAAACCGGTCAGCATCTCTGTGTGCTCAACTATCAATAAGGCCTCCTCTACTGGGCCAGCATATCGGGGGGCTAAAACTGTCGGGGTAGTGTGTCACCGCCACACGGCCCGGCTCGCAGCACAACTGTTTCCTCCCGAGCACGTCTCTTCTCATGGCTGCGACATTGTAGCAGCGCTGGTCTCCTACCGTCATGGGGTGCCCAGCGGGCGCACCTGCAGACGCTCCTCCAGCTTATTCCCATGGAGGGCCCTCCGACTCCAGCACAGGTCGCCAGGTCCCACCGTTGGTGCCCACTCCTCTCCCCAGCTCCAAAGCAGGCTGCGGCACCCTCGCCACCTCATGTCTGCTCTTCCTTCAGTCCGTGAGCCGCAGCTGCTGTCTTGGATCCGACAAACAAAAGCAAACAGCTCGCTTCAGTGTCTCCAGAGAGCTCCGTTAGTCTTCAAAGGACACCAAAAAGTTGGCGGATCACTGCCACAACCATGAACATTCATGCAGCAGTAACCTAAAATGCATCGCTGGAAGGATCGATGTGTGGATCTGAGCGGGAGCTCACGCCAGGCACATCCTCACAGCATGGACCCTGGCCAGGCCCCCAGGCGGAGGAATGGTTGTTAATAGTGAAGTCAGTACAGTCAGTACATTCAGTGTGGAAGTTGGGATTGTGTGTATGAGGTTGATACATGAGGTGGAGAAAGGTTGGGTGTGGGTATGATGAAGGGGGGGCAAGTCTTAGTGCTTCATATGATGTGTATGGGATGTGTGTGGGATTGCTAAGTACGAGTGTGTCTTTATTTATGATAGCAATTCCACCACCTTGTTTGTGTGGGTGGTCTCTGCTGTGGATGAGAGAGTGTCGGGGAGGCATGTCATGTAGAATAGGTGTGTAGTGGGGTTTGAGCCATGTGTCTGTATGGAAGAGTATATCTTGGGAGTGTGTTCTAATGAGTACATTAATGTCCTGTGTGTGTGCAGCTGCAGAATGGCAGTTGAGAAGAAAGCAGTTGTATGCAATTAGTTTTAATGGAGTGCTGTATTGGAGTTTGATTTGGCTGGTTTTGTGCTGTATGTGAGGTTTTTGTGTGCACCCTGTGACCAACAGGAGCTAATGGAGAACACAATGAAATGGAGAAGGATCTGGCAGCAACCCTCAGCTGCGTCTTCACATGGCTCTGGGCGTCCAAATGACAGTGCTTATATACCCAAAGTAGCCCAGAAGTAGAGGTCACATGGGCAGTCCCTAGTGCGATCCTCTGGGCTTCTTGTATATTTCTATTTTGAAGTTGCTCATATCCCTTATTTAGAATCCAAATTATTCATTTTGGTTTGATCCAATATTTGCAACCTTTTATGGCAGTGTATTATAATATTTAGGCTCCTCCTCTGCCTACCACTACTTGTAATCCGGCGGTAAATCTGCCGGACCAAGTTGCGGTAACGCTAATTCCGTTTGGTGATATTTCAGTGGATTTACTGCCAGAATAGCCCTAAACTCGTAATGAGGGCCAATATCTGTGAAACGGGACAAATTGGGCCAAGCAATATCTTGAATGGATTACAAATGGTGAGTTGGGTGCTATATCACTAATTTGAATTGAGAAAAGAAGACTCAGTGCTATATCGGTGTGACGTGAACTGGGCAGAGAAGCGATAGGTGCTATAGCATTGATTGCTTGAGAACTTGTAAGTGAGCGGAGCGCTATATCTCGATCACTGTGATTTGAGTTAATAAATGTCTGGGCACTGTATCCATGTTTCCAGGATCTTGAGAATGAAGAATTTTGGGTGCTTTATCCCTGACACTGTTAAAATAGAGAACCAACGGGAGGTGCCCAGTATCCATGTTGGATATTAGACCCTGATGCACTTATATTTAGTGCAGCTTGACCACTTTTGCTTAGCTGGTTCTAGGATTGGAGCTCCATTTCTTCTTGTATAGAGATCCTATGGACCCCATAGGTGTTTCACCCCCCCCCCCCCCCCCGATCACCCTGATCAAAACAGAAACTATCGTATTCAAATCATTCTTTGGAGAGAGGGATGACCTCAGCCCAATGGCATTGTAGATGTACATAATGCGAATACGACACGACACCTTATAGTGTGACCGACCCTATACCTTTTGCATAACAAGATGGGAGCACTCACTTTAGTTGCAGATAAACCCCTAGTTCCTTTGTGTTTGTCCCAACCACATCCTAACTACCATTAAAACAATTTGAAAGTTTATTTGTCACAACCCCATTCACTTGCTCTCCCTTTGATTGTTACAAAATCTATGGACCGGCAGGAGAATTGGACTTGCACTTCAGAGTGATGAGACGTCTCTTTTCCTTTAGCTGCTCCAGAGATGCCGCGTTCAAGGCATTTGTAGGTAAGCAACTTGGCTTAACCTTAATCTTGGTCTTAACTGGTAGCTTTGGGACAATTTATGAGCCTTCATGAGTGCTTTGCTTGAATCAACAAATCAGCTGGACTGCTGCTTTTTGAGTGACGTTTAGCCAAGCCATCAGGATGGATTAGATTAGAGACTTATATAAAGCATACTTGAACTGTCAATTGCAAATTAACAGCAGCATCCCCACCAGTTTGATTTGTAGTGGAAATGGTTAATGATTTCAGAATGCTGCCTCTCGTAGGTCCGTATCATGATGGGGTCACACAATACCATGTTTTCGACTTGGTACGTGAAACTACCATAAATGGGGGCAGGGTTGTACTCTGTGTTTATATTGCCCTTTGTTGTTTATCACGCAGAACCTGATGCTTGGCATTTTTTCATCTATTTGGTTGCTCTCTGGTACTTCTGTGTTCCATCTGCTTATGTTTAACACTAAATTGGAAGCCACTATTACAGGGGGGACAAATCCCATGTGATTTTGAACATAGCAGGGAGTAACATATAGGATCTCTATGCTTCACTCCTGCACATTCCCTCTGGGATCAAGGAACTGAAGGCTCCTTCCTGCAGCCTACTTGCATGCTCAATCAACGGAAACATGATGCCTGCAGGAATTGTTCTTCAAAAGGAGGAGGAAAAGGCCATGGGCATCCCCTCAACCAACTCATCCGCAGACAGAACTGGGGTCCAACAGTGTGAGGCAACTGATAAAGATCTTGGACAAACTCGCGTTCAACTAATATCAGGATTTGGTCCTACAGATTGACATCCTCGCCATTGGTCCGTCTGAGTTCCGTGCTAATCACAGAATGTAGACTGCCCTCCTCGACCTTAAAGCTAATCTTATTTATCTTATTTATTTAATTTATTTATTTGCATTTATAAAGCGCTCACACAGCCGAGGGTCATTGAGGCGCTGTAACAAGATCTTGTCTTAATTACTTCACATAGGTGGGCGGTTAGGTTACAGTTGCCCGCAACAACAAGTCTTGTTTGTGTTTCTCTGGGTGAGTGGCACATTTCAATCGCCCTTCATTAATTTTATAGGCGTGAAGGTCCTCTCGGTTTCGTCTACAGTTTAGAGAGTCTGGTTTTGATGGCCTTGCAGAAGGCGAGGTGAGAGGATTTTCTTCTGATGGAATGAGGCAGTGAGTTGCAGTATCTAGAAGCAATGAATAGGAAGCTTGCGCCCCTAGCTCTTGCGCGTTTGATTCTTGGGACCGGCAGTAGATTAGCATATGGCGTTCTGATGGGTCTTGCAACTGGAGGCAGGATGACTGTGGGATAGGTAAGAAGGTGCAGTGTGGTGGATGCGTTTATGCGTGATGGCGAGTGTTTTGTTTGTTTATTCATTTGTAGGGCGCACCGAACCTGTAGGTAAATGGGCGCAACAAATACAAGGATACTTAAAGCTTGTGTTACATACTATGATAGGTTACATAGAGAAAGAAAGGCTGCATGAATTATTTCAGAGGAATAGATCAGAATTATACAGAGTGGCAAATAACAGGTGAGCGAGAAAATAATCTGTGCCACAGTACAGTAAATTGTTCAGGAGGAATAAATAAGAATTATACAGTAGGTGGTGCTTATCTGGTGAGTAAAGGAATTACAGGTATGAGTACAGTAGAGATCAAATGTCATTGGAATCGCAGCCAGTTCATCGTGTTGCGTCTAAAGCTGAGGTAGGATTGGTTGGCTCTGAGAGAGTGGGGTAGTGCATTCCAGGACTGGGCAGCTTTCACTGGGAAGCTGTTTCCTCCAGATTTTTTTAACTTGAATCTGGGTATGTTCAGACCGAAGGAGTTATCCGCTCTAGAGGGGCGGGTAGAAGTTTTTCTTACCAATCTCTCTGTTAGGTAGGGGGGTGCTGCATTGTTTAGGCATTTGAAGGTAAGGGAGACTGTTTTGAGCAAAATTCTGTCATTTATCTTCAGCCAGTGGTGGTGTTTTCTGAATTCTGAAGCATGTTCTCTGTTGAGTATGTTCAGAGCAGTTCGTAGCGCATTGTTCTGTAAGATTTGGATTTTGTCTAAGATATACTTATTAGTGCCTAGGTATAGGGCATTACAATAATCCAATTTAGAGAATATTAATGCGGTGGCAAGGATAATGTAGCTAGTCTTGGATAAAAATGGCTTGCAAGCCCTAATTAGTTTGCACATGTAGGCAGATGATGCCAAGGAATTTACCTCTCTAGTAAGGGTTATGGTGGAATCAAGGTAAAAACCTAGGGTTGTCACTTCTTTAAATACCTTGAGTTTATTTCCGTCTATGTTGAAGGCAGAGTAGTTGGGGTTCTGTTTTTTTAGATTGGCGGCTGTTTCAAGAATTAGGAGCTCCGTTTTGTCATCATTCAGGCAGAGGCCATGGGATGCCTTCCATGCCTGAATGAGGAGGTAGATTTTATTGACCAAAGCCGTGTCCTTTCCATAATTGCCTGAAAGGGGAGTGAGGATTTGGGTGTCATCTGCATAGTTAGTATAGGTAACACGCAGCCTGTCCAATTTGTCAAACAGAGGCTTTGTAAATATATTGTACATGGTCGGCGATACACATGAACCTTGTGGAACGCTGCATGTTGTCTGGATAGAGTCAGCGGATGCTGATGGGGAGAAAACTCTCATTGTTCTGTTATTTAAGAAGGATTGGACCCAGGCTATTGCGTCAAAGTGAGCAGCCGAGGCCTGGTGTTTGCACAGAACTTCGTGGTCCACCAGGTCAAAGGCGGCGGACAAATCGAGGAGGAGTAGCATGGCCATTTTCCCTTTTGTCCTTGAGCTCATCAATTTGGGTTTTTAAGTCCATTACTGCTGTTTCCGTATCATGTTGTGGGCTGGAACCGGATTGGTGGGAACCTAGGAGATGATTGGCCTCGAGATAGTTCTGTATTTGCAAGTACGCTACTTTGTCGATTATTCTGAGGAGGAAGGGCACTGTGGTAATAGGCCTGGAATGAGTTGGGGTGGTGGGGTCCAGAGTCTGTTTTTTTAGCAAAGGTAGAACCCAGGACTCTTTTCGGTTACTTTGGACAGTATTGGTTGTGAAGGAGGCATTCAATAATTTTAAGATAAATGGTGCTAGGTCTCTCACAGCCTCTTTAATTATTTGGACGGGACAGTTGTCACCCTGGTAGTTAGGTTTCAATGATGAGATAATTGTTTCTGTTTCATAGATGGAGACTTTAGAAAATCTGGTTCTAGGCTGCTGCAGGATTCAATGGGGCTGGTAGGTTGTGGCTCAAGGTTAGACAAGGTGGCATTAATATTCGCAATCTTGTTTTGAAGTAATATTATTTTGTTAGCTAAAGCATTCTGTATGCTTGTGCACCATGGTTTGTCCTTAGGCACGTTGTCTGTGGGAGGAATGGGGGATTCCATTTCTCGTAAGATCACAAATAGTTCCTTAGTATTGGGGCTGGCACTGGTGATTCTTTCATTGTTAAGGTCTTTTTTAGTTTGGATTATTTCCTTTTTGTAGTTATTTGCAAAGTTGGTCAGGTGCAGTTTATTTTCTTCTGAATGAGTGTGGCGCCATAAGGTCTCTAGTTTTCTTTTTTGTAGTCTAAGCTTTTTGAGTTGAGGTGTGAACCAGGCATTGAGATGTGCGCGCTGTTGCTTCTACGCATTTTGACAGGTGCAATAATGTCTAAAGCCTTGGACATGGTATTATTGTATGCTTCGACAAGGTGGTTAGGGTCAGAGGCACTTGGGAGTGAGTTAAGCAATGGTAAGATAAGTGGTAGTAATGTATCCGCTGTGATATTTTCTTTTTTTTGCACCTAGTAGGGAGGGGTGGTGCCATGACTTTATCTCTAGCCAGTTGTCTGGATATAGCTAGGGTAAAGGCAATCAGATGGTGGTCAGTCCACAGTTGTGGGTTTACCGTGGTGATAGAGGTTTCGCAGTTCTGGTCAGCCACCCAGTCTAAGGTCCTTCCTTTGACGTGGGTCGGTGAGAATACTCTTTGGGTTAGTCCTTGTTCTAAGAGGTTGTTGGCTACTGCCTGAGCATTTTTGTCCACAGGATCATTAAATCCCAGTTTAAAGTCACCCAGTAATATTTGTGAGGAATCTTTGGTGTGTTTAGCAAGAATACTAGATGGATCCTCCTCAAAGGTACCGATAGGGCCTGGAGGTCTGTATAGTAGGTAAATAGTTAGAGTGCAGCAATTGGAGATTGGGAGTTTGGCAGTGAGCATTTTGCATGATTTGATAGGAGGAGATGGCATGAGTTTTCTAACGAGATCCACTTTAGCTATGAGGGCTAATCCGCCTCCTCTGGCATTGGTTCTATCTGCTCTAATTATTTAATAGTTGTCGGATACTGCTAACGTGAGGGCTGGGCCAGCTGCGTCATGCAACCATGACTCTGTGACAGCTATGATGTCAAGGCCCTCCATAGAGATCAGGTCTGCTATTTCGGTGGCATGTGCCACTAACAATCTAGCGTTGATTAATGCTCCAGATATCGTGGTCCTGTTTTTAGGATCCTGTGATCTAGTGAGGGGCGGTTTAGGTGGAGTGGTTTTAGTTTTGCGAGTGCGGTGGGATACTGAATTCAAAGTTCTAGGCAAGGTCTCGGTGTCTATTAAATGCGGTTGCGAGCCCAGGGGTATTTTTGTTGTAGTTGTGGCGTGGAAGTCATATTATTATTACTCCGATGCTCATAGATGCAAGGTAGTCTGGGCTGGAGTCTGGTGTGTCTGACAGGGGGCACGGTGAACACCTAGTGTAGGTCATTGTTATGGTGTGATCTGCAGGGTAATTATTTCTACAGAAATAAATAGTAGGGACAGCTGGATATTTTTAGGGAGCATATTTCTTAGTAGCTCAGTTACTCAGTTGCTCGACTGCAGAGGACTAGTAGTCAACCAGGGGTTAATGCTGCAGTACGCGGGCAGATGCAAATCAGGACAGTAGCTAGTTATCAAGCACAAGCTAGTGTAATGCGGAGCCAAAGGCTAGTCCTCAGGCATGGGCTAATACAGTTCAGGCGGTATGATGATCATCATGCCTAAGCTAATGTAATTCTGAGCAGTGGGCTAGTCAGCAGGCATGAGCAGGAGCAAAACAAAACAGTAAGATAGTTGTTAGGTATAAGACTAATGCAGTTCTAAGTAGTGGGCTGCAAGCACAATATGCCAGGCAAGTGCTGATGCAGCTTGAACAGTAAGGGTGATCAACAGGCATAGGCTGGTGCGGTTCAGTGCAGAGGGTTAAACCGCAGAATAGGCTAGTGGAATCCAGTGTTTGGGGCAGATGCACGTCAGGTAGAGATACGATAGGTAGTCGGAGAGGCAGTGGTGATTACAGAGGTCTGTTGCTACTGAGCAGTGTGGGCAGTAGTTCTATGTTAAAACATGTAAGGGTTACTTTAGATCTAGTACTATAGAAAGCTGAAGCATTGGTAGTCAGGATAGGAGACAGATGTTATAGGATATCTGATGTAGTAGGTACAAAAACAGGTAAGGTGGATAGGCTGTTAGCACACTAGTATAGTACATATAGTGATCTAGTTAAACAGTATGTGTTACTGCTAATCAAGGACAAGGTGCTTACGGCGTACATAGGATACATACATAGAGCGTGGTTGTGGTTGCCGAGTACATGTGCAAAGCTGATTCTATGCTGAAAGCATACATTTGGATATACCATCCGAAGGCTACATTAGCTTACAGACAGTGAGAGTAACAATGAATGATATTAGCAGTGGGTTAGGGCATTTGTATTAAGCAATCGGAACATTTCAACTCTCATGCGGGAATCGGTTGCTGTAAATAAGTCCAGGGGCTGGTGCTGTGTGGCTAAAGCGATGACGCCACCCTGAAGAGGGGGCAATAATGGTTAATGTTTGTAACGGTTGACTCCAGAGGGTCCAGCAGCCAGCCTAACTTGGCAGAAGCAGAAGGCCAGGCACAGACAGGCCTGTGCCTTAGTAGCGTGCCTTTTGTAGGCAGACCGGCTGATGCCTTCCGGTGCAGCCTCCCGCAGGAAATGGAGTGGGTGGCCCAATGTAAGCAATGCTGCTGTTGCTAGGCGACGGGAACAACAAATGTTGCAGCAGCCATTTTCCGATGGCTCTTTCTGCTCCTCGTGTCTCCGGCATGGTTTCAATACTGTAAATGGAGGTAATGGCACTTTTCCAGCCCAGTAGGCAACTCCATGTGCTTGCAGGGTGATGGGTCTAAAGTGAGCAATGCTAAATGAATGCACCTTTACCCAGATGCACGTTCAGGTGTTTCCGTAATTCTCAGGCAGCCAGGTCATTGTAGGCTGGGCTCCTGCCCACCTGATGGACTCTGGGGTTGTGGTCTGTTTTTAACAGGATGCGCTGGAGTACAGGCAACCAGTGCTCTGCTTGTGTCTGGCTGCAGAGATATATTCTACTTTGGAGATGCCCAATACTGCACAGAGGGCATTCTTCTGAATGGTTTGTAGCTTGTCCATGTTTTTTGCTGGGCTTCCTGTAAATAGTACATTACAGTAATCTAGCCTTGAGCCTATGATGGCTCGGGCAGTTGTCAGACAGTTGGTGGTGTGTAGGAACGGTCTGATGGCACTGATGAGTTTGGAGTAGTAGGCTGCATAGGTAGCGATTGCGCTTACTTGTCTGGACACGGTTAGGTTGGTATCTAAGTGTACTCTGAGTGTTTTGACTGAGTGGGAGACTGGGATGGTGAAGTTGTCGATGGTGAATGATTGGTATTTTGCATCAAGGGCGATTCATGAGTCAGTGGGGGCAAGCAGAAGTAATTCAGTCTTGTCCCCATTCAGGCATAGCCAGTTTTCAGCCATCTTGTCGAGATAATTGATAAAGGTGGTCAGGCGCTGCCCCTTCTCTTGGATCTCTCAGCCGCTTTTGATCTAGTCAATCATGCCATCTTGGCTGATGGGCTGGTCGAAGTGGGCAGATGCTCTAATTCTGCAGCTAACTGACTCGGATCATTCTTCGGTCCGCGAACCGCCTTTGTTACCAAGGACCATGCACAGTCCCTTAAGGTGATGATGACCTGTGGGGTCCCTCAGGGATCCTGCTTGTCGCCGTTGCTGTTTAATGTTTCTGTCCTCACTGGGTGTGTGTTTTGTAAACTATGCAGGCGACACCCAGATTGTGATGGTTATCAGGCTTTACAGTAAGGACATGGAGAAGGTCAACCCAATTTTTCATTCTATATAACTCTGGATGGCCAAAAATTCCTTGGCACTCAATAACAAGAAAACCAAGTTGCTAATCTTGGGTACACCAGCCAAACGTAACCATTTAGATCCTTCTTATGGTAGCTTTTGTGTTGCAGGTAATACCATCAAGGTCTCTGATCACGTGAAAACTCTAGGCGACTACTTTGAGTCCCATCTTTCATTTAAGAAACATGTTCTCCATCTTAAATCTTCATGTTCCTTTTCTATCCACTTTTTGTGGCAAATTGGCCCCTACCTTTTCAGAGACGAATCGGGCTATGATTACAGTAGCCATTATCAATGCTAAACTAGCCTGCTTATTGGTTCCCCCCAGACAAATCTAAAAAGCCTTCAAGTGATCCAAAACGGAGCAGTTCGAGCAGTCTGCAACCTTGGTCGACGTACCCATGTCTCTGACGTCTGCAGAAAACTGCATTGCTTGCCAGTTAACCAAAGACTAAGATTTAAGGGTACCATGTTAGTCCACGATTGCTGGATAGGTAAAGCTCCAAACTATCTATCAGCTACAATTCCTATAGTCCCCTTTTCGGCGAAGTCTTCACTCAAACAAAGACATTCTTCAGCAACCATGAATCTCGCTGAAGAGGATTGGCAGCTCAGGCTTTCATGATTGGGCCTGGCTCTTTGCAACTAGCTCCCAAGAGCTGTGAGTCAACTGCCCAGTTCAGGAAACAACTTAAAACACATCTTTTTGATCTGGGCTAGGCCTCTCCTTTACCACACTGCCATTGACACTGACATGGATCTCCCTTCACTTTGATAAATGCTTTTTTTCCTGCGTTTTTGTTGTTTCATCTTGTGAGCGCCTTGAGGCCCATGGGTGTTTGGTGCAATACAAAAATATGGTAGGTAGATAGATGGAGCTAAAACCTCAACTACTATGTCCACTCCCTGGATTTCAGGCTTTAAAAAGTGTACCGACCGCCATTCTAAAATGTCTGTGGTGTCTTGGTACGAATCACGACATGGAGGGATATGCGTCGTGCCCAAGATAAATTTGAAATCCATTTGTGAGACAAAACTTGCTTTGGGCTAACTGTCCCCAAAATCCCAGGCGCGGTCACTCGTCTGGTCCTCCGAGGCCGAGACAGAAGGGCTCACCTCCAAAAAGGAGAAGGAAAAGAATTGGCGCAAGGTTTAGAAACTGTCACACTAGGGAGCCACTCTTCCTCGTCTTCATTGTGTAAGAAAAAGAGGCGCCACTGCCATCGACACAAGCCCAGCTCGTCGGTAAAACTTAAGCACTCGGCTGGGCCGACCACTGTGAAGAGTGGGAAAATATTAAAAAATAAATGTTAGACATGTTTTAAACAGGTTGCAGCTGGTGCGGGTACACCTGCACCCCGAACAGCAAGCATCGTCTGCAAATCAGGGCTCGGCATTCCCGACCCCACGCATGACAAACTGTTGACGGCGTCGGAGAAGCCTTTGTGCTCTATGCCAAAAAAAGGGCAGAACCCATCGGCCGCCGGGCGTTCTTGAGAGCATTGAGAGGCTGTTGTTCCTAACGTCACAGTAATACCCAAGCCTAGACCAGCGGTGACTGCTGTTCCATTGGCATCGAAAGAAAAACCCTTGCCACTGACTATCGGCGACAGATCCTTGACCCGCTCTACAGGTCCGTATTCTTCTAGTCCACGGCATTGTTTTTCGACGCCGACCAAGACGATGGCCAGGGGGACATCGATTCCATGTGTACAGGATGGGGAAGTGTCAATCTTTTACAACCAAGCAGATCTGTTGGTATTAGCCCAAGGATTACAGGATTCCAGCAGCCTGGACATGTCTCCAAACGTTGAACTTCAGCAGGGTCAGCCCTACAATCACATCCATGCTAAGTTTAGGGCCTTACTAGAAAGGGTAGTAGACACCCTGGATTTGAAGTCCTCTTCAGCACCTGTGCAGGGCTACAAATTAACAGACCTCTTAGATGAAGGTCCTGTGACGGAGCATATCATGCCACTTCGGCAATTGCAGACCCCATAGCCTCCTTTTGGCAACATCCCTGCTCCATTCCCCCGGTCAGCTTTAACTTTAGGGGAGTACAGGCCTGCAAGAGGAGATCCATCTTTCCTGGCTTCTCACCCTTCTCCAGAAGGGCTTGCTGTGGAGGCAGCCACAATTACCACAAGACCTGCGGCATCCACTTCAAATCTGCCTCCGGACTTAAATTACTTACCGTAATGATATTTCTATGGATTCTTCTCCTACCGATTCCTTATGGCTCCCGCCCTTCTATCCCTGCTCAGAAAGTTCTTGTGACTTGGCGCATCTGTCCAAGCAAAAGGACGCCTGGTATTGGCTCTGAGGTGACTGCTCATTTCTAACTAGTCGCTTGACTAAAATAAAAAAAAATAACAAAAAAAAAAATCCTTTTTTCTGATTCTTGGGGTTTCACCTCTTTGGGGTGTTTCCCATTGTCAAGTATTTAGCAGACTGGTTAGTCTTGTCTCCCAATATTTTTCTCTGAAGCGTTCAGGCACGGGGGGAAAAAAGGGGGACCTGAGGTATGGGGTCTAGTGACGTAGTATATATATATTTCTGGGGCTTGTGGAATCTGCTTAGATCACATGCTATGCATAGGCCAACATCTAGTGGAAGCTACAGATTATTATAGTTGTACAGTTGTTTTTGAAACTTAAAAAGGGATGTCGACAGGGCATGCCAGTAATACTACCCTAGTGTGAGGTCCACTGTACCCATGGTCCTTCATGTGTCGAGTTCTCTCAGATTGTTTTTTTCCGCCATCATTGTCGGATGCTAAAATGCAGAGTTCCTTTCAGGCTAACGCCATTGATTAACAGCGTAATTGGAGCTAGTTATTCTTTCTGTCCTTTATATCCCCGTTCTTCGACAACGGTTTCAAGGACAAACATGGTTGATGCAGAACTTGCCTCAACGACACTCCTTCGGCCTTGGAAGGCCACTCTGGGTCTCGGCCCAGATAGTAGGGAGAGTGGGGGTGGTTAAATCTTAAGCTACTACGAGAATGCATATTTCCCCTTTCCACCTCTATATTCGCCAAGCTGATTTTCCAACCAGTCATGGAAAATGCACCCTTTTAAATTTTGCCCAAATTGCGACAAAAAAAATGTCCCTGGAAGGGCAAGCACCAGGTGTGCAACCTGTCTTCCGAGGGATCACGACAAGGGCCACTGTAAAGCTTGTCGGCTTTTTAAATCCAAGACAGGACTGAAAAACAAAATGTTGGGCCCACCACGCCATGCAGACCGAGACTGCCATGGACTTGGAGGGAGCTTCCAGCGACAACGGCATCGATGTCTTTTCGGATGATGAAGGCGATAGGGAATCTTCGGATTCCCACGTGCTAGCCCCTGACCCCAGCAGACAGGCCGGCAGCGCTGTTACCGGGACGACACCCGGCAGCATTGGCACACACATCTCACACAAAGTGTGTATCCCAATGAGAGAAGTCGCAACACCATCGACACGGCTGCACACAGCGTCCTGGGGACGGTCCTCTAGCTCCATGTCCACTGGGCATTCTAGATCACGTTTGCCTCACGACAGGCCCCCAAAGTTGCTAGATAAATCCGACTTTGACGCTGTGTCCAATGCAGCAGCCAAAGACCGAGCGTCGAAAGACGCGGTTCAGGCCCGCCCATCTGCTGAAATTCGACAATCTTCAATAACGTAAAATTCGGCAAAACGCCAGCTGACTTCGAAAATGGCTCATCTGGTTCAAAAACATGTCCCTGAAACACTTCTTAAAGGGAGAACTTTGTAAAAACACTCCTCGAAGAGTCACCATTCCCAAAGGGAGAAAGAGAGTACATCACATAAAGAGAGTGTATCCCAGGGGGAGGGTACTATGGCTGCAACTATGAAACACAAAGGGCAGCCTGCTCCAGAATTACCTGCCACTCCTGTAACTATCCAAAGTTCCTCAAAGTGGTCTGCTGAGGATATCGATAGAGTAATGAGACACATGTCTTTTATGGTTATTTTTCTTTCTTTTTTTTTTTTGTTGAAAAAAAGCCACAAGCAATAGCTTACAAAACACGGCACGAACTACCCACATCTTCACAACCCCCAGCAAAAAGGGCACGGCCAGACACCCTGCAAGTCACCCCTCAGCAAAACCCAGACCAATTTTATCTCTATGATCCTAATACAGACTATAAGGAGCAGGATACCCTGGGGGAGGTAGATCATCATTATTATGATGAAGATGAAGAAGACGTTTACGTCTTACCTTCTCCAGATCACATAGACCTGCCGGTGGCAGACTCACCGGTGGATAACGAACTACAATTTAATGACCTGCTCATGAAAGCAGCATATTTTTTCCAGATTC
Organism: Ambystoma mexicanum; assembly: GCF_040938575.1. Taxonomy (NCBI): domain Eukaryota; kingdom Metazoa; phylum Chordata; class Amphibia; order Caudata; family Ambystomatidae; genus Ambystoma; species Ambystoma mexicanum. The sequence goes on along the minus strand of NC_090922.1, from coordinate 634,512,101 downwards.
AAACTCGGGAAACACCATTCGACAAGGATTTTGTCAAACACATATTGGGTGACAAAAAGGCTGTAACTCAATTTATTCTCATTCTTCAATCAATACAGAGAAGAATTCAACCCTTTGTAGGCAGTAAACCCTTGTATTGAGAACATGTTCTGCTCTGCGCTTACAGACCTCCTTTACATCAGTGTTCAATTAAAGCCAGACTCTGGTAGTTACCACGACAAGGAAAAGGGCGGGAACATCAGAAGCCCCTGCCCCTCAGGATAAAGAGAGCAAGAAGATTTACATTCTTCTGAGAAAGGTGCTCACCTCAGCGGCATATCAAAAAAGAATTGCCAACATCACCACCACTTTGCTGTCAAGTTACAACTGTTACAAGTGGGTAGAGATTGAAACTTTAATGGCCTCAGCCCCAGAGCCTCTAAAGTCTCACTTGTCCCTCGCAGTAGCGGAAGGAAAGGCAGCATCTAACTGCATCTTAAAGAATAACTTTGATGCAGCAGATCATTTTGTTGGAATCATCGCAGAAGGTACACTCATAAAGCGCAATGCATGGCTGCGCCAATCAGGTTTTAAATTGGAAACGCAGGCAACACTCCTCAATATGCCTACTGAGCCTAATGTCTTGTTCGGCAAGGCGGTTGTGGATGCGTCAAAGAGTGCCAATGAAGAGTATGATACTCTTAAGTCTTTAGGCCAGCTCACTAACAAACCATCAGGCCAAAGAGGGGAAACAATTTCTGTTGCTTCAGGGGACAATATTCGCAGAGGGGTTCTGGATACAGCCAAAATCGGGGGTCATCCTGGGGTTCCAATCAAGGACAAGACTCTTGAGGCTTCCAAAGGGACCAGTGAAGATCTTGCAGCCGGGGGAGATCCTCCTCTTCCAGAAGCGGAGCAACTCCTCCAAAGCAATGACCACCCGCTTCAGGTCACCTCCCATGCCACTCCAGTAGGACTTAGTATATCATACTTCATCCACGCATGGGAGGGAATCACTTCGGACAAGTGCGTGCTTTCATCCGTGGTGGTTGGTTATTGAACAGCTACTGCATGAGTTGCTCACCATAATCTTATTTCTGATGCTTGTATCTGCTTAGATTCACATGCGCCCACCCTTCCTCCCCTTGGAGTAGAAGGTGCATAGATGTTTTATCTGAGCTTTAGCTAATATATAGAACTGCTTTAATACAACTGTACTCACGCTACACTTCATGCAACCTCATGTCAGAAACAAAACAATCTGAGGGACCTTGACGCGTGAAGGACCATGGGTACAGTGGACGCCACACTAGGGGTAATATTACTGGCACACCCTGTTGACGCCCCTTTCCGATTTTCAAAAACTGTAATACTCTGCAGCTTCCACTAGATGTCGGCCTATGCATAGCATGTGAATCTAAGCAGATGCCAGCATCAGAAATACAATTACGGTGAGTAATGTATCCCATATTTCTGAGGCTTGTGGAATCTGTTTAGATCACATGCTGTGCATAGGCCGACATCTAGTGGAAGCTGCGGAGTATTAGTTTGTTTTTCGAAAATCGAAAATGGGCGTCGACACAGGGCGGGCCAGTAATACTATCCCTATTGTGACGTCCACTGTACCCATGATCCCTCACACGTGTAGGACCCTCATTGTTTTTTTCCCGCCATACTGGTCGGAAGCACTTTGCGGAGTTCCCTGGCCTTAGCCATACTTTTGCAAAATATGGTTATATATATTTTTCCCATTCTTCACCCCAACGTCGAGTCACCGAAATTCCACACTCGACGCCGGTCCGGAGAAGAAATCGACCGCCGAGAGCTGCACGACGGATTTGGGCCTCGGAAGGCCTCTGGCCTCGGCCCTGCAAGTAGGGAGAGTGGGGGGTGGACATACTCTACACTCTTTTGGTATATAGGTACATTCTTATATATTCCTACACTTACCAGCCCGCTGCCACAAGGTGCGTATGGAAGATACCCTTTCCAATTCTGCCCCAGTGCAACCGCAAGTACCCTTGGGTTGACAGACACGCCACGTGCAATCTCTGCTTGCCAAGGGACCACCCCGAGGCGAACTGCAGAGCGTGTAGTAGGTTTAAACCGAAAACACATAAGGACCGTTCGATCAAGCGTTGGGCCCACCACGCCAGGCGTCAGGAGGCCATGGCAGCGGAGGGCGCCTTCAGCGATGGCAGCGACGCCGTGCTTTCAGACCCGAGGGAAACGTGGCGTCAAGAGACAGCAGAGCGCAAGTCCCCGACCTCGGAAGGTCGTCCGGCAGGGCGGCTATGGGGATGACCCCCCGGTGACACAAGCGCTACCCACAGCACTTCCACAAAGCACATGAAGTCCAACCGAGACTCGACACGCACATCGAGTTCTTGGAAACAGGCACATAGAGAACGGTCCGAATCGGTGTCCTCTGGGCGTTCTCGATCTAGATCGCCGCATGACTCCAGGCAATCATCCACTGTTGCCAAGAGTGCCTCGCTCCCCAAGGTAACGGAAGTTCGATCGTCGGAAGACGAAGCCGACTCCATCCCCAGACCGCGCTCCAGGAGTCGGCGCCCGCAGACCGCGTAACGGTGGCTCCCGAGTCCCTACCTCCACGTTCTAAAGATAGGGACACTACCCCCGAACCTCAACGCCATGCATCGGAAGGCTCCGAAAGGGCGAAAAGGCAGGGAGAACACTCTTCCACTCACGGCGAGGGGGGCAAAAAACAAAGGAAGCCGTCTCAGGGGATGATGAGGACCAAGAAGAGGAAGACCCTGAAACCTACAGAGTAGATTCCCCGGCAGAGAAAGAATCCCCGGTTACCGACTCCCCTGTCGACAATCAACCTCTCCTGAATGAAGTTCTGCCCTGAGCAGCAGAACACTTCCACATTGACACCCAGGGTGCTCAGGAAGAGAGGGACTTTGCCGTGGAGTTAGTAGGAGAAAGGAGACCTGTTGCGCAGGCCATCCCTATCCTTAAGTCTATTCAGAGAAGAATAGACCCTTCACTTGTAAATCCCAACCTCATCAGGGCAGTGAACCCAAGGATTGAGAAACTTTTCAGGGCAGCCCAATCAGACCCACTATACATAAGGGGGCATCTGAAGCCGGACTCCCTGGTAGTTACAAACACCCGTAAGAGGGCGGGAACACCCTTGTCATCGTCCGAAGCTCCTCCCGACAAGGAGAGCAAGAAACTATATGGGTTGGGCAGGAAGGTAGCCTCCACTTCCGCCTACCAGGCAAGGATTGCCAACTCCACCACCCTGTTGGCCAGTTACAACTGCCACCAGTGGGAAGAGGTCGCGGCACTCATAGACTCCGCCCCAGAACCCTTAAAGAGCCAATTGGTACGGGTTTCCGCGGAGGGAAGAGCCGTGTCCGGTTGCATTTTAAAAGCAACCTTTGATGCTGCGGATAACGCCGGCAGATTGATAGCAGAAGGGACTGTTATCAAGAGACAAGCTTGGTTACGGCAGTCTGGATTCAAGGCTGAAACCCAAGCATCATTGTTAGATAAACCGGTGGAGCCGGATCTGTTTGGTAAGGCGGTCGAGGATGCGCTGAAAAATGCCAAGGATGAGTATGAGACACTCAAATCCCTAGGCCAACTAACCAATAAACCCCCTAATCAGAGAGGGAATGGCAATTTTCGTCGCCTACGCGGACAAAATTCCCAGAGAGGATCTAACTATTCCCAGGCGCAGGGTACACCATGGAACAATAACAACCAGCAGTCTACCCAGGGTTATGGCAGGGGTAATAAAAGAGGACGTGGTAAAGGTAGAGGCAGCCCCAGTAGAGGCGGAGGCACGCCTCCACCAAAACAGTGACGCTCCGTTCAGGGTCCCTTCTCACGCAACCCCAGTAGGGGGGACGCATTTCCAACTTCACCTAAGCTTGGGAAGGGATCATGTCAGACAGATGGGTGCTGTCCACAGTATCCGCATGGTACTGCGTAGAACTGTTAAAGCGTCCCCGAAACCATCCTCCACGACAAATACATTCTTTGGACCACCAGAAGATCCTCCTCGAGGAGATTGTCAATCTGCTAGCGAAGGACGCGATAGAACTCGTCCCGGGACACCAGGTAAACAAGGGTATTTATTCAACTTACTTCCTTGTGCCAAAAAAAGATTTGACAATGCGCCCAGTATTGGACTTACGGCCTGCAAACAAGTATGTCAAGCCCCAAAAATTACACATGACTACTCTCCAAGAGGTAATCTCCCTCCTAAAAAGGGGGGGACATGGCAACATTGGACATGAAAGATGCCTATTTTCATATTTCCATGTTCCCAGCGTACAGAAAGTACTTGCGCTTCAAGGTGGACAGTCTGCACTACCAGTTCAAGGTACTGCCCTTCGGGATAGCTTTGGCTCCAAGGGTATTCACCAAGGTACTGGCGGCAGCACACCTACGCAGGGAGGCAATCCCGGTGTATCCTTACCTGGACGACTGGCTCATCATGGGGGAGACCCCAGTAATTTGCATAACAAACATTCAAAGGATGATCGACCTCCTCTTCGAATTGGGTTTTTCAATAAACGAGAAGTCGTTAAGTCTGGTGCCAAGAACCTCCAAACAGTTCCTAGGAGCTATCCTAGACACTCATGAGGGGTTGACCTTTCCATCAGAGGAAAGAATTCGGAATATACTACTGCAAATTCCGCATTATCAGGCCAGTCGCCAGATAACAGTATGCAAAGCAATGCGTTTGCTGGGCATGATGGCGTCATGTATTTACCTGGTCCCCCACGTGCGCCTGCGCATGCGTACCTTGCAGGAATGGTTGGCGAAACAGTGGTCTCAGGCAAGTGGTCAGTGGGATGATCTAGTGGTCGTTTCACCAACACTTGTACAAAGCCTTCACTGGTGGACAAGAGAAAATCTGTCCCAAGGGGAAACCCTTTTACGATCCCGAGATACAGGCGGTAGTCACAACCGATGCATGCCTGACAGGGTGGGGGGCTCACTATCTCCACCACACAGCTCAGGGTCTCTGGTCTCACTCAGTGGCCTCTAATCCTATCAACCTACTAGAGCTTCTGGCGGTATTCAGAGCGCTTCAAGAGTTCGAGCCCTACCTGCAGAATCTGTCAGTGTAGATCCGGACGGACAGCACTACAGCCATGTTTTACCTGAACAAGCAAGGGGGGGGACTCGTTCCCCAAATCTGTCCAAGCTTGCCCAGAAAATTTGGATATGGGCACTCAGACGGAACATCTTCCTGTCATCTCAACATGTTCCAAGGGATCTCAATTCTCTGGCGGATGCTTTGAGCAGAGGAACACGAATGGTGTCTACACAGAGAAATCGTAGAAGAGATCTTCTCTCAGTGGGGTTCCCCCACTATAGACCTATTCGCCACAAGCGAAAACAGACAATGCCCAGGATTTGCATCCAGGTTCCCCCAACCAGACTCCCAGGGGAACGCCCTGTGGATGAACTGGTCAGGGATGTTTGCATACGCTTTTCCACCAACTCCCCTCATCAGGAAGGTGGTCAACAAGATGAACAGAGAATCGATGACACTCGTCCTAGTTGCTCCCATGTGGGCAAGACAACTGTTGTTCCCACACCTACGTAGACTAGCAGTGTGCGAACCCATCAGACTCCCAGGCTGGTACAACCTACTGTCCCAGCACCAAGGGCACAAGGTGCATCCTCAACCCAACTCATTGAACCTGGCAGCATGGCTCCTGAGGTCATAGAGTTTGGACATCTCAATTTACCACAGAGATGTATGGACATCCTAAAGGAATCTAGGAAGCCAAACACGAGGCACTGCTACTTTGACAAATGGAAAAGATTAGTTATCTGGTGCCAAAATAAGCAAATCAACCCGGTTGATTGCACTCCTTCAACTATTGTCACATACATGCTCACCTGGCAGCTCTGTCAGCATACACCACCTCCCATAACAAGGTGTTGTGGTGGAAAGTACCAGTAGTTAAAGCCTTCATGGAAGGAGTAAAGAGACTTCACCCTCCTATTTCAAACCCACCACCAGGATGGGACCTTAATGTGGTGCTATCTAAACTCATGGGCCCCCCCTTTCGAGCCCATGCATAAAAGCAGTCTCAAACACCTGACTTATAAAACAGCCTTCTTAGTAGCTATTACATCTATAAGAAGGGTCAGTGAAATTCAGGCTCTGTCAGTGCAAGATCCTTTCTTTACAGTTCATAAAAATAAACTGGTTTTACGCACACACCCTAGGTTCTCACCTAAGTTTATTTCTAAATTCCACTTGAACCAGTCCATCGAGCTTCCGGCTTTCTTCCAAGACCCACAGAGCTCGGCTGAGGTGAAACTACACACCCTAGATGTGCGTAGGGCGGTCCTCTACTATGTAAACAAGACCAGAACGCTAAGGAAAACAGACCAACTGTTTGTCTCCGTAGCTATAGGCAGAGAGGGGGATCATGTCTCTAAAGGTGCCATCTCTAAGTGGATTATTAACTGTATCCAGCTGTGTTACTCCCTTTCTGAAAAAACTCTGCCTTTCACGCCAAGAGCCCACTCGACAAGAGGCATTGGGGCCACTCTGGCTTTCATTGCAAATGTCCCCCTTGACACCATTTGCAAAGCAGCTACTTGGAGCTCTATTCACACTTTTACTCAGCACTACTGCATTGACACCCATTCCAAGACAGATACCCAAGTGGGACAAGCGGTTCTAAGACATTTATTTGCTCATGACCCTTCTCACATCCCACCTCCTTCAGGTACTGCTCGCTAATCTATGCACAGCATGTGATCTAAGCAGATTCCACAAGCCTCAGAAGGGATACATTACTCACCGTAATCGTATTTCTGATGCTTGTATCTGCTTAGATTCACATGCAACCCACCCTTCCTCCCCTCTGAGAGAAGGCGCATGGATGCTTGTAGTCTTACCTTTCTTTCTATCTGCTTGGATTATCTGTACTCGCGCTTCTCCTCATGCTACCTCATGTCAGAAAAATACAATCGGAGGGTCCTACACGCGTGAGGGATCATGGGTACAGTGGACGTCACACTAGGGATAGTATTACTGGCACGCCCTGTGTCGACGCCCATTTTAGAGTTTCGAAAAACAAACTGTAATACTCTGCAGCTTCCACTAGATGTCGGCCTATGCACAGCATGTGAATTTAAGCAGATACAAGCATCAGGAATACGATTACGGTGAGTAATGTATCCCATATACATGATGCCTGACGTCACGTCCTGAGCCGGCAATCGAGCACAGAGCAAGAGGGATAACGATTGATGGCTGAGTCGAGGTCCACTACGCCCCTGTTGAAATTTTTCCAAGCAGCTGATCTGGATGAGGATATCTATCAGATGAGGAATCTGTGTGAGAGGAATCTATAGAAAGATCATTACTGTAAGTAATTTCTCAATTTAATCAAAAGGTGGACTCTTGATGGCCGTTATCGGCATATTTCCTTTTAGCATTGCTCTCTGTCCTGCACTACAATGTCATCTTATGTTGATGCTTGTGGACTACCCGCATTAACCCTTTCTCCAATAAATGTTGACAAACACAATGAAGTTCATTAAAAGTATATATTCATTTCCATTTGTTTGACAAGTTACGTTGTCAGGGAGTAATTTTCAGTAACAAAGGAAACTTTAATTTTGATTCTTTGGAGAACATGTGCATTTTTAGTTCATTTTGTGTAACTTGTGCTTTAACACTGGCTGTATGTCTTCTGGAAGGTAGACTTATAAACTAACATACCCCTCTAAGGTCCACCTGTTTTGAACAGCCATAATGAAGTCTCATCTAGCCACCAGGTTCTCTTATTTTTACCCACAGCTGCTGTTAAGTGCTAACATTAAGTACATTTGATTGCTTTATAGCAGCTTCAAGGGTAGGGAAGTTTTAGATGTCAGGAGGCAAGCATGGATGCTGGATGTCTGAATGTTTTTAGACGTTTGCCTAAATGTGGAGTTGGTGAACTTCAGAGGGATGGAGTGCATATTTAAAAGCTCACATCGTTTTACAATGATTTCGTAAAATGGAACGAAATGGAGCGGTGACCTTTTTTCTCCATGGCACAAAGTATGGCAAAGAATTCTGATTTTGCCACATTGACATTTCAGCAGTAGACTTTGACAATTACAAGTCTTAGTTTTACTGCAAGTTCACAGCTGTGGATAGTTAGTATTTTGGTGGCCAACTTTTTATCCATACAACGAACTTAAAAAATCCAACAAGAGCTGTGTCTGGTTGACAAAATGTTATAGCAAGACGTAGAAGCAGTTTAGGCATAAAGTATTTATTTAAAACTTCTGATTATTTTTTGGTCTCTAAAGAATGAGGTAAACTGCTTCCTTCAAGATGTTGGCACAGCAGTTGCGACACGTCAAGCCTTCGTGTTTCAACGTGTTTTATTACATTTTGCCTCTTTTGGCCCTACTTCGACATATCTGTGACATAGATTAAGTAATTGCTGCCTTAGCTAGGAAAGAATACTTTGATATTATAGTTCAATTGACCCCCAATTTCATAAATTTTTCCTGACACAGGTGAGGTCCCCAAAGCACTGAAACGGTCCCTGCTGACCTCTATGTGCTGAATAAGCTGCCCTTCGAGCCAGCGGTTTTCAATTCCAATTGACATATTACAAGCCTTCCTTGGCTGCATGAATTTGGAGATGCATGTTTAAGTAGTTGGAGGTATTTTATAGAGCTGGAAGGGTTTTCTGGTGCCTGCCAACCGGTGTCCACCCTAGTAATGGGATGAGGATAGCACTGATGACATGTTGTAAGGCTAATCTTGCTTAGGCTGAAAAAGGTTCCTTCTGCCTACTAATCATGCTAAATCTTGGTTGAATTTGATATTCTTAAAATTACTGCTATTGTCTCATGAGAAGCCCTGAGTGGTTTCTGTCAACCACTTAAGTCGAATCCCCTGTTCCTCCCAGGGGACGAACCAGGGCCTTCATTTAACAGCAAAAAGCCCTCTTGATTATTTGTTCATACTCTGTTTTCTGTACCAGCTGGAGTGGATAACTTGTGTATGCAAACTTGAATTCTTCTCTCCTTTATTTTTGCATGTTTTGACCTACGTTTGAGTCCTGGCTTCAACAGTTAATGCTGCGTTTTTTCCTCCTGCAGCAAGAGGCAGATCTTGTCCGCTCACCTATGCATTCTCTGTTTCATATTGGAGGCTAGATGACACATGGCATGTCTTCGCTATATGCAACGTGAACTCTGCAAGGGCTGCAGGTGAACATCTGATTAATTGAGAGACCATCTTCAAGCATCCTCCTCTTGCAGCCCTCTATTTTTTCCTCTCTGTACCTTGCTCTAGTGATGCTTGCTTAACTGTCATCAGCCTGGTAGGGACATTAGAGGTTATAGGGCGGATTGACACCATCGTACTGGGGGCAATTCGGAGGATTCCCACACAGAGGTTAATATCAGCACTTGTGTTTCAAGCCTTTCAGACAGTCGCCTGTGGTACCAATCTCCTGGCGTAAGGCTTCCAATGGAGGTGGGGGGGGGGGTGGCTCACTTTTTCTTTTCTTTTAGGGAGATTCGGATTCCGAAGAGCACTTCTATGCCTACAATGTTGACACTTTCTGATCATGTATTTGCTAGTTATACGCAAGATGGTGATTCAAGCTGGGTCATTGGTTTTGTCAGACACCATTCAGATGATCTAGAATTTGATGCCAGATCATGCAACGACAACACATGTGAGTTTGAAGTTACAAGGGGGCCCCTTGTGAGACAACAGGATGTATCACTGGACCACAGATTTCATAAAGGAATGTTCTTTCTCTGGTTGACCCCCTGTTGTCCCCTTTTCTTTGTGATGGCTTAAAACATGTCTTCTCCTTGGGATGGCCTCCACTATTGCCATGCTGGAGCTTATACATTCATGTACACAGAATCGTAATGACCAGTAGCAGGTGGCCTTCCTTGAAATATATGGATAAAGGCAACTTCATGGACCTAATCAAAGAATTGGGCTGCTGTTGAACTTCCAGATATAGAAGCAGCACTAACTCCTACCACCTAGCCTCCAACTCAAGTTCTGGAACATTTAATCCTGTGGTGCCACAGCGCTCTCATCCAACGGGTACTTCATCAACCACCATCCTATTCCACTTGGCCACTCTATAACTAGAGACTTGGGTGACACTCTTAAAAATGATGGTACATTGTGGGATGATCCAGAGGAAGAGGTCCCATCACCAATAGAATGATTGCATGCATGCATGGAATGTACAGGATTCCTGCACTAGTGGGCCATGCTATACATTAGGGAATTTTGGCTTTGTTGCTCTTGTCCAAAGCTAATACAAGAGCTGGCATTTTAGGATGTTTTAAAGGAGGTACATAAAATATGGGTGAAGATCAATTTTACTGCTCCAAACAAGTAAATTGATATTGGCTACAGAACAGTACTTCCAGAACCACTTAGCTAGGCAACTTAAGTCCTGGCTGTCGGTTGTAGTGGCAGCTTTGTTGTAAAGCTGTGGCCTTGTCAGCCATATTGTCATCAGGAGCTCTGACTAAGCAGGACACGCTGCTTCAGAGCTTGGTCAGAAAAGGGTACCAAAATGTGGCCTTCGATTTCAGGCCAGCAAATGCTGTTGCACTTAACAGTGAATTGGGGAGAATGTATTTATAAAGACAGTCCAGAGAAAAGACCTTAATGTTTTTGGTGGTCTTAGCAGAAGCCAAGCAGTTTGCGGGTTATAGAATGCAAGCATCCCTCCATCAAATAGTCACAATGGCTAAGGGATATCTGAGTTTGGGCATGTGTTGGGATGTCTAGGTGTGAAAAGCCAAATTCACTGTGAATCTACAAGAACGATTATGGACTTGCCATTTGCTGGAATAGATCTTCCTAATGGAGTCCTTCTTCTGAGTACTCTTCTCAGAAATGTTTACCAAAGTCTTGCTGTGTACATTTCTTTATCAATTGGGTGGTGCACTGCTGCTCTGTCGAGTTTTCAGTGTTGTTGGTGTTCATTCTTTCAGGTGTGACCCCATGGGAACTGTACAGAAACTGCTGCACCCCATGACCACAGATCTGCTCCTACAGTGCTATTGGAACACCACTGCTATCGTTTTGTGACAGCCTTATGTCTCGCCCCATGAACTTGGGCTTTAAGCTGTGCAAAGGCTGTTTAATGCATACCAGTAATACATTTGTTGGCATAGATCAGATCAAATCACCAAATGTAGCTTTTGCCAGCCATCACACAATGGGCTGTGAAGGAACATGTCACTAGGGTGCTTAGTGCCCTTCACAAATCAGGCAAATCCCCTACCCAGTCAAAAACCAGATAAGGACAAAAAGACTCCCATTATCTCTCTTTTCAGTGCTCTTCTAAAACCACTTTCTCTGTCCTTTCTGAGGCAGCGCCACCACTCCCGAACATGGGAATTGGCAGTGGAGTCAAAAGAACCAATCTCTAATCCTAGGAGCGGAGGACACCGAGCAATGCGAGGAATTCATACAAAAGATGCTTGCCATCATTTCCAGGTTTTGGTGCTAATGACTTTGGCTTCTGATCTGGTGGAAAAACGGGAGTACCTTTAGGTTGCTTGCCATTGCACACCAGTGAGCTCCGTCCTAAGTGTGGGGCTTAAATGTGTCCATCCCCCTACCCTGCTTCACTGCTAGCCTTTGGGGGTCGCAGCCCTGGTGCTGTGTACCGTTCCTGTCTGCTGATTGCATGCCATTGGCACAGGAAGACAAAAAATTCCTCTGGGGGCCAGGCACCAATAGCTGGATAGATTTGGCCACATTTTATGGAAAAGGGAAAACTCAATGACTTTGAAGAGTTTTATGACCAGGATGTGGGACTAAAGAACCTGGCCACCGATCATCAAGACACCAGTGGTCTAGACACTACTTTGAAGCGTGATTTCATGCTAGACACTCTCTATTACTCCACATATGTAACTGTGCCTTTTCAGCACACTGTGAATAAGGCTGTGGTATTCCTAGGAATTACTGCTTCCTAGATTGCAGAGTAGTAGCACACTTTCATGGAGATGGTGGAATAAAGTCCACCCAAGGAGATCATGCTTCCTTTCAGTTCAGTCCAGTTCAGTTTTGTCCCAGCCCAGAAAGCTCAACCTTTCGAAATCGAGCTGGAACTTCGGAGGTTCTATAGGAACATACGTCTCAAACATTTTTTTGAATTCTACCTACCTGCAACGAGAGAGGCGGAACAACAAGATCAACATTCCAAATCTAGATCAGACAATATCACTTGTCTCAAACAAAAATCTACTTTTTACCCACCGCCTAACTTGATTCCATGTGAAATTGAAGCATTTGAGAGGATAGTCACCAAAACCCTGATGGCCGGCTTCTCTAAACAAAACTACTACAGAGACAACCTGGACCGAGAAGAACGAGCAGCCATGAGAATACTCAAGACAGATCTATATATCACGATCAAGCCGGCAGACCAGGGCGGCGGCATAGTTGTATGGGACACCACCAAATACAACACCGAATGCCTACGTCTCCTTAGCGACACTACGTCATACAGACCACTTAAGTTTGATCCCACCAAGACTTTACAAGCCGAGATTAAGAGCCTCACCCAACATGCTCTTGAAGGATGGATTTGTGAGGATGAGCAATCCTTCCTGAATCAAGAAAACCCAAGAATTCCAGCTTTTTACATCCTACCAAAAGTGCACAAGAATACACAGACACCGCCAGGAAGACCGATAGTATCCGCGTGTGAGTCATTGTTGGAACCCTTGTCTCTTTACACCGATTTTCTTCTAAAACCATTTGTTGCCAGGATGCCTTCATATCTCAAGGACACCACCAGTACCATCAATTTGCTCAAGGGCATCTCCCTCACCAATGACAGCCTTTTTGCCACAATGGATGTTGAGGCACTATATACATCCATTCCCCAGGACGAGGGCCTTTCAGGCGATATGTGACCTCCTTGACACCCGAGAAAATGTAGACACAACACCCACTGCTTTTATCTTGGAATGCATGAGACTGGCCATGTCAGAGAACCTCTTCCTCTTTCAGGACCAAATTTATAAACAAACCAAGGGAGTGAGCATGGGGGCAACATTTGCCCCAGACATCACCAACCTCTTCATGGCTGAATACGAGAAGAAGAATGTGTCGTCGGAAGTGAACCCCTTCCGAGGGCACATTGCACTTTGGAAACGCTACATCGACGAGATCCTGATCATCTGGGATGGCACCCCCAACGAACTTCAGGCATTCCACGTAGCCCGCACATAATGTTCACCATCCACTGGGACCATCACCAGATCGATTTTTTTGGATTTGCACATATACAAAACGGCGAACCAAGTCAAAACAGAACTCTTTCGAAAACCGACAGATCGTAACACCCTACTCCACTACAGCAGTTACCACCCCATGGGGTTAAAGTATAACCTACCGAATGGACAGTTCCTGCGTATCCGTAGAAGCTGCACCGATGTCGAAAGATACAGGGAACATGCTGAAGATCTACAAGGACGCCTGATTGAGAGAAGATACCCACGGAAATCCATAAAGCGAGCTAATAAGAGAGCAAGGAACACACCGAGGGAGATCTGTCTTGAAAATAAGCCCAAAAAGGAACTAGGAAGACTAGTATGTGTGACCACTTTTGGACCATTGAGCCATTTGATACAAAAAACCGTAAAGAAAAATTGGCACTTGGTCAAACAACCAGGTACTTTGAGCAAAACACCATGTTTCGCCTTTAAGAAAAACAAAAACCTGAGGGATTCCCTAGTCCATACGTCCATTGGCACACCAGAAAGAACTGAAAACACTCTCTGGGATCTACCACCCACCAAGGGACATTTCAAATGTGGGAACTGTGTTGCATGCCCGCTCACCCTACAGAAGAAATCGTTTGAACATAATACAATCAAATGGACGATGAAAGAACACACGAATTGCAACACCAAAGTGGTGGTATATATCATACAGTGCCCCTGTGGATTACTATATGTAGGCAAGACCATTCGCCCAATAAAGATGCGGATTTCTGAGCACCTATCATGCATTAGGAACATGATAGCAGACAAACCCCTGGTGGAACACTTCAAGAAAGCGAAACACAAAGATAGACCTCAGATGCTTTATACTGCAGAAGGTGACCACAGCCAAACGGGGAGGGGATTTAAACAAGACCCTGACCCAACTTGAGCAAAGATGGGTCTATAAATTAGACACAGTGCAAGCAGGACTCAAAATTTCACTTGAGTGGAGGTCTTTCTTATAAACACAAACATGTTGTGTAGCCCAGGTGTTAGTCTGTACTACTTCATGCCTGCACCCGTCCAGATTATATGCAGAGGGCTCTGGGACGCAGACTATGCTAGATTTTGAGACACACCACCGTACAGTGATTTGTTACACATTAGGGAGCGCCAGCTTATGCGTTACCAACATGTTAGGATATATTCTAGCTATGTGAGAACACACGCAGGATTCTACCTATACACACTACGGTCAGGAATTTAATACTGTGTATTTCCATGTATTCAAGTGATGCCTAGCCATATGTCTAGTTAATTTTGCATTTTCTTCCGCTTTCGCATAATGAATTTTGCTGTTACAGCACGTCTGACTTGTTACCATGACAACCGTTATCAACATTCTCCTTTGGTCCCACCTTAATCCCGTATCTGTACTTTACATTCACCTGTTTCAATTGCCCTTATGGTATGGACCCCCTTTCCACACCTTTTAGATTATTAGGTTACCGCCGGGTAAAACTTGGTATCCGCGGTGCCATTAAACCATTCCAACATGGCCGCCGGTATTTAATGACCGGCTGCCTAGCGACGGCATCCATTACGCCGCATCTTTCGCTTTCCTTCGGGCTTGGAGTGACTCAGCAGTCCTTGCAGACCCCTGCAGAACTCAGCCTGCACGGAGCATCGCTCACGCTTTGCCGCCAGGTACACTCACAGGGCTGCAACTTTGTTCTCCCTGATAGTGGTGCTTGTATTTATAACATGGTACTGACTCAGTGACCTCTTGCAGGACTGTGTATCACACGAAATCCTCGCGGATCCCAGTCCTGCACGTGAGGTAAGATTTTATTACACTAATGTAACACGCGGCACAACCACTTATTGCTGCAGGTGTTGACTTTTCACGCATGATCATGTTTTAGGAGACTAATGCCTCCGTTCTCTTGCTCTAGGATCCCTGACTGGCTTGTTCCAGCGACGGCCCCACATACGAATACCGGGTGGAATTTCTTCCACTCAGGTAAGCTGTCTTCCCTCCATGATATTATATACATGGTACAGCTAACCATTAAGTTGATTTTGAAATCATTTCACTGGAACTCTCTCCTAAACAATATTCCCTCTCTCTGTCTACAGCACCCCCACACAGACCACATCCTGATGAATGCCGTAGTAGACACGAGGCCCATCTAGCCCCCTGAGACGGCAGAAACACCTCGGTGTAGACGCACCTTTTACCCACAGTGTAAACATCACTGTTTTGCATGAAGAACACTATGTCCTTTTTGTTTTATACTCGCTAATATGTTGTTCACTATGTTGTGATGATTACTGAATTGTCCTCGGTTCTGTTACGCAAGCATTCACTGGCATCACTGGTGTCTGCTTCCTTGGTCTATATGTGTGTTACAAAAAACAATGTTTGGTAAAAAGAAATGTGGACGCATCAGTCAATGCCATTCACGATTTTTGATAGAATACAATCCAAACAATCTTCTTAGTAAGATACCATCACTTGAGTGTCTGTTTATTTATTTTAGACCACAGGGTACACAGGAGAGTGTGAAGGTGTTCCCTTTTTTTTGACCTGTTCAATTGTATCTGTGTTTAGAAGTAGCCTCCCTGGGCAGAATAGGTCCCCCTACAGGAGCCCGAATTCAGAAATTCCTTTCAGTTCGTCCATCTCTAGACCCATGCTTTCATTGTGTGGGGGAAGAGCTTGCTTCGGCCCTAGCTGTTTTTGAGGACCTACCAAAGAATTATAGGCCTGTGCCTTCTGACCCTGTATTATTGTATGCTGACTATATTCTGGAAATGATGCAGGCTACTCCCACAATTGACAAGGCTGCAACCTTCCCGAACTTAACCCCTGGCAGGGAGACAAGGAAACTAGGTACTCGCAGGAGGACTTTATTTCCCTATGCTTGTTTGACCCTGTGAACAGTGAATGCCTCCCGTACTCTTGTGCGATGTGGTCACAGATCCCAAGCCCTTTCACTAAGCTGGTGACGGATGACAAGGATGCCACAGAGCAGATGTTACAGGCTGGTTTCAACATGGCAGACTGCATAGTGTTTTCAATGGGCTCAGATGATGTTGTATGAATGCACTTTGCATACCTCGCGGTTCACCCCCCAACGTCCACTTTATACTTTTAGACATGCTCTTTGATGGGGCCAAATTTGTTTCATACCAGGGCCGATTAAATTCTAGGCATAAAAGGCCACAGACAAGACACTCCACTTTGGCAGTGCAGTACCTTCCTGTGTCCTTTTTTGGGGGGGTCATTACCCCGGCCCCTCGCCTCTGCTAGCTAAGGGAGAGGTAACATTTGTGCCTGCTTGAATCGATTCTCCATCCCGCCTCAAAACCTCTTTAGTGGCTGAACACCATCTCCAGCACCTAAATAATGCCTTCCAAAGATGCTCAGACAAACCCCAACCCCCTCCCACTACAACCCTGTCACCACCTTGAATGAGACAACTATTGGAGGAAGTTTATCAACTCCTAAAGAAGGCAGCCATAGAATTTGTACCGGTGTCAGAAAGGGGGTAAGGGACAAAGACCCCCCCCCATTCTCTTTTTGTACCAAAGGAGGTCATGCTGTGAGCCCATTCTGTTGCCCCAGGGCCTTGAGGATGCTTTTTTATTTTGCATGTCTATGCACCACAAGTCCATAAGTATGAGATTCACGTTTGGGGGCACCCACTGCCAGTATAGAATCCACTCCCAAGATGTTCACCTAGTGGCTGTCTCATGTGTCCGTTCATCTAAAATGGGAAAGAATTCATGTCTTTCCTTATCTGAACGACTTTGTCATTCAGGGTTACTTTTAAGAATCCTGGACCACCTGTATCACACATTCCACCTGCTCCACAGCTTGGCTTTTTCCCTCATTTTCAAAAAGTCTCACACCTCTCCCTTTCCCAGCCCTTGGGTCATTGGGGTGGTCCTTGGCACCTCCACAGAAGTCTTTCCGTCCAGGACCGTGTTTAGAGCATCCTTCAGATGGCACAGAAATTATAGACCGAGCTCTGGTTCCCTGCCTCTTTTCTCTGCTTCCTGGGTCTCATGGTTTGAAATACTTATCTGTTGCTGAAGTTCGTGCTGCACTTGAGGTTGCTCCGGTGACTACTGCTGCCAGAGGTCCAAGGTCACGGACAGCATAATAGACATTTTACAGTTCTCAACCTAGATGTGGTGGGCTCTTAGGGACAACTTGCAGAAATTAGAATCTTTACTGCTGCCTTTGCGTCAGTTGAGGGGTCACAGATGCCTTATTGAAAAGACTGGTGTGCTCACCTTGATGATTTGATGGTACATGGCTTTTGGAATCTGATAGAGTCTGGGAATCATATCAACCTCTTCCAGCTGTGTGCCACCAGATTAGCTTGTGTGTCTCTTCTTTCATGGGTGCACTGCTGGTGTATGGTGATCCTGATGGATAAGACTGGCCATGCACTACCGCAAAAAGCAACGGTGGTGTGGTGTTGCTCAGGAAAGCTGCATTTCCCTGTCAGCAACTCATTTGGCTGGGACAGAGAAAGTTGTGGCAGATGACTGGAGTAGCAGTTTAATCTCCAACTAGTAGGAGCTGTGTGTAAGTTGTTAGAAACCTGAGGGCATCCTCACATCTACTCCTCTCGGTCCTCCTCTCAAGTGTCAAGGGAAATGCCATTGCTTTTGGGTCCTGACCCCTGGGGCTGGAGAAGTGAGGGAGAGACACTAGGGTGGAGGGTCATTGGGAATTAGGAATGAGATGTCCTCAGGCGAGACGCAGTATTCTGCATTTTCCTTCCAGGAAGAACCCTTTGTTTCAGAGGTTGTTATGGGATATTGTTATCCATGTCTCATTGACCAAGAAAATGATAGGAGCTATCACCAGGCCAAGCGCACCAGAAAGAGGGTGAAAAAGGATTGAGTAAGATGGGCAAGATAAGGTATCCCCCTTTTCCCATTGACAACCAACCTAACCCTCCCCCGACCTTTATGGGCGATTTTTAAACCAGCTTTCCTCATTTCCCCACATGTGACACTTGACAGTACTGAGCTGAGGAAGAGGAGACTGAGCACAATGTACATTATGCCATGTCCCCACTTTAGCACTGGTAAGAGGAAGATGCTTGCAAAGTATAGTGGAGGTCAGGCATGTCCTCTTAATCATGGTCGGGCAAATCCAATTGGAAGTCCACACCTGCATCCTGTCAAAGGGTTGCAGGCGTATAAAGGGAGACAAAATAGACAGTAACAGAAGAAACCGGGAGACCTGTAGGAAGGAGACCAGCAGGAGACCAGTTTTCGAAAGAGGCCGCCATGGTGGCACCTGTGGAATATCCAGGACACCGGCCCATAGTCCAGATAAGCCATCTTTTCATTTGAACTGTGCTGCTTGAAGTCTTGGGGAAGGGAATCTCGAGGATTGTGTGTAACTATATTACCCTAAGTGGGAGAGAGGTAATTATGAGACTGTTGTGGAACTTTTGGGGAAAGGGAGATGAAAAGGACGCAAAGAGCTGGATGAAGCTCAGAACCTTACGTTGATCACCATTTCTTTGATTGTGGACACCCATACAGATTGTTTAGCTTTAGTTGTGAATGCAAGTATAGGTTTTGGACACACTTTTCAGTTGAATTCTTTGACTCCGGCTTTCCTTTTGTTTTGTTCAGGCAGGGAAATCCCATCTTAGCAAGTTAGGCCTTCTACCATCCTGACATTTAAGTTAATAAATATCTTTTGTTTGAATCTTAAGTCTGTTGTCTGTTTATGTAGGCATCATGAAGCAAGGCACAAAGTCCTGGAGGAGATCTGTCGCTTATGAAACCCCTCAGGTAGACGTCTTCTCTCCCAGCCTCAATGTGAAGTTCAAGTTGTTCTACTCCAGGAAGTTTCCCCTGCTGTCTGTGCTGTCAGAGGCATGATTGTAGAGTAGAACTGGAATCTCTCTATGTATTCTGGATACTGAGATAGTGAAAGGTCTACCAGGAGGACATGATCCTGGGAACATCTGGGTATGCTCATTTGAAGACCATGGTGCCTCCCAACAAGAGTGGACGTGCTCTCCCAGCCAGAGGGCAGAGTCCTGAATCCAAACTTGGGCAGTCTCAACATACATGCTTGGTTTCTGAAAGGCAAGGAACAATGAATGGTACAAATCTGAGGCTCTGGATGTGGTACTATTGGCAAGTGCATTGATAAAGTTTTTGTAAGCTTGCAGGTGACTTTGGTTTTCCAGCTGTTGCTTGTAGACCGGTCTGTATCCCTTGTCTTGCTCTACCTCAGTGCTTGATTTTCTGCTTTCTTTCGTCTGTGCTGTTTCAATCTTTTTGAGGACAGCAGAGAAAACTTTTTCTTAGCCAGAGCTAGTCTTGCAATTTTGAAAGGTTTCTTTCCCAGAAGATTCATCTTCTGTTTGCTCCATCTAGACAAGATGGAGGAGCGATCATAACCTTTGGACCCCAAGATGGCTAAGGTTTTACCTGTATCACACAAACAACTTCCATAACTATCAGATCTTTGCCGGCTTTGCTGGTGATCAGCATGCAGTGATCTCAGCCAAATATTCTGCCCAAATGGATAGTTCTGTGAATTTCTGAGTGCTGTGATATGGTAAAGAATTAGATGCTTGCAGTTCTTTAGGCTCTTTCTTCCAGAGACCTTGTTACTATCTTTGCCTGGTAGAGTTTTGTCCTTATCTTTGGCATCTGTTAGGTGGCTGCTATGTGGGCGTCTTTGCACACATCAGTTGCTTGTTTTGGTTGCCTGGTGCCCCAGTGGTTTAGGTGTTGGTTCCTCACACTCCCCCCTCTTCCAGATTCTGTACTGCATTGTGAGACATTCTAAGGAGGAGTATATGGGATGATGCAATACACTAGAAGGGAAACAAATACATTTGGGAATGTTACTTCTCAGTATTCAATTTCCCTGTGTTACTAAGCTGTATCAGTTCCTGGGCTCCCCAGACATCTCAATATGAGGATATGAGTAGAAAGGAGGTCATAGGGCTCATCGGGCACCAAATATACCGCCCATAATGTTCTGTCCAGAGGAAGAGCACCAGTGATGCAGATTGCCTCAAACTCACAAATCTAGAGATTGTCTGCTTGTTCTCTCCTCCAAATTCATTAGTGGGCGGATCCTTTGGCTACTCCCTTCACCTCTCTACTGATCCTTAAACTTAGCAGCCTGGTTCCTGAGTATTTGACTCAAGGTCAGAACTATGGCAAGCCAATTTTGATATTCTTCAAGCGGCTATGTTATCTTCGACATGCTACCTCTGTTGCAGGAAGCTTCTCATATTATTCCATTGGAGCATATAAAAGCACACTAACCATCTTGAGACTTCATATGCGCTCTGAGGCCCTTGTGTGAGCAGCGCTTTAAGGAGTGAAATAAATACATTTGCTGTCATTCTTTTGTTTGAATCAGATTTAACTGGCTCAGGGATCCATTATGATTCCTACCTCCATTCAGGTGGCTATTCTTTCTGTAGCTGGCTTGTCACATCCTGTTGGGCATGGTAACTTGGAATGTGTTGTTGTACTCACTCATACTAGGCATTTTAGAAAATAGCAAGCATTGTCCTTTTGTGAGTCCTATGTTGTGTTCCATGAAGACAAGGTAGTGCTCCTGACGCATCCAAATTTCTTGCCATATGAAACTAGATATTTAATCATTCTGTCCTAGTTGACCTTTGAAATGCTTTCTTGACCAAACTAAAGATATATAGTTCAAGGACAGAACGTTTGTCACCGACTGAGGAGAGCAGCAGATTCTTTCTTTGCTAGTTGTGTGGTCTCCTGCTTCTGAAAATATCAAAAAATTACACAACTCGCTGGTCCCAATAGGTCTATCTGTCCATTCATCTATGGTTAAGGGGGGCTCCTCTGCTCTGCCTGAGACTTGTACCGATTATGTAAAGCAGTTGTGCAGGCTTTGTGTTAGTATGGATGCAAACTCTAGAGCGAATGCTCATTTTGGGTAGGTGGTTCTGCATAAACTGTCTTTAGGCTTGGTCCAACCTCCCTTCTGGTTGTGAAATCTCCCCTTAGTATGGAGGAAAGGGGGCGAGTTGTAAGAATAAGTTAGTTGCTCACCATATTTACTACTGTGCTTGGAACCATTTTCCCCTTGTCTCCATATGCCTTCTTTGCTTCCCTGATAAATGTGTCTATTTATAATCCTGGCCATGATAGAAGAGGAGTGGCGGGGCAGAGCCTGGGTATTGTAGGACCAGGTGCTTGCACTCAAATGTGAACTCAGGCCATGTTAAAAAGGTAAAGCAGGCTTTTTGCTGTGGAGTAAAGGCTCCAGTTCAGTCAACCTGGATGGGCGTTCCTTTGGTGTGACGGAAAGGGTATTGTTGGCTTCAAATATTGTTAGGCAGATGAGGATGCTGGACAACTTCAAATCTAACCCAGACAATTTTGGTGCCACAAGTAACCCCACTGCACCTTCTTCTCTAAACCTTATTGTACATCCACTGTTTTACTTGATTAGATATTGGGCCCTGCATTATCACTTAATTTGCATGTCACTGGAGTACATGATGCCCATAGGTTTGCAGGAAGTAAAGGGAACAATGGGATTCTCTTATCTGAAGCTGAATTAATCGAAGGCTGGATGTTGGCTTCTTGAGCTTCACTTTCTAATTCATTACATAACACTCCATCCCATTAAGCTCTTGGATGCCACATTCTTTAAAAAAGTGAAACTTCTTTGGTATCTGTATTTCTCGAGGCACAAATTGGTGCTTTGGCTGAAAGTCTTTTTCAGGATATGTGAACTATGTCTTGTGCTGCCCTTTGTTCAGATAGAAAACATATTGTTGCCATGGAAGCTGATGGATTTAAAATAGGACTGCTCACCTGATACATCAGTTAGAAAGTATCGGAATGTGGCATACAGCTGCAGCTGACCTTTAGGTTGTGAAGCATGCATCCAGTTCCAACCTTGTTTCACTGATCCCACTAGGAGCTACTTTCAATGTTTGGTGACATTTGAGATTTTGTATAACTTTTTTAAATGCCTTCTTGGAGGGGACTGTTAATCTTAGAGGCTATTAAGTTTGCGAGTTATGCATTTAAAAAATGGAAACTAATGTTAAATGTGAATGAGATTAAGCGCAAGGTGGATAATGTGCAATACATAGTTGGTGCAAAGAAGAGATAAATATTTAAATATTAGAGGTTATGAGTGAGGAGGAGTTCAAAAGGAGCATTTTACCTGACAAGGCTTTCATCAAGATGTAGTAATGAAAGCTACTGTCTTCTAATAATGCACTTACTTGTATAGGTCTCCTTGCAACACTAATCAGTCTTGCAAGGACACATGCTTGTGATTGTTTTTCTTTTTCCTTGATGTCCTGGAGGAAGAATGGCAGCAAGTCTTGGTCTTTGTAAGATTGTGCTGCAATGGGTTTTCTCCACCTGGGCACGTCCTAGCAGGTCAGAAGCAGCAGGAGACACTGGCGTAATGGGAACCCACTAGCACATGTCTTGGGAGGGGGCCCAACTTGAAAAAAAATGTTCAAGTTTTTGTTATTTCTTTTTGAATTCACTCTGCATTCATAAACAAATTTCGAGGGGATTGGGTCCTCTGACGTATTCCATATCTGACAGGTAATCCCCACAGCTGTGCTGCTTTGGAAAATTTTCGGCGTCCTGCGTCGATGACGTTGATCCGCTGTCCTCGAGGGCCTCCGTTGAGCCGACATCACCGGATGTTATAAGTAGGACGCATGACGCCTGTAGCTTCAGTTCCATTTTTTCCGCGAACGTGTTTGCTTCGGATATCTCGGCACGCCTCGGTTCTTCTGAGTTGTTCCATCAGTTCCTCGAACCAGTTTGTTTGTGAAGATTGTCATGTCTTTGTCTTCCTCCACCCCGCGGCCGGGTTTCAAGAAGTGTTGGGACTACGGTTCCAAGATGTCGCTGATGGACCCGCACAACGCCTGCCTCTGGTGCCTCGGTGAGGACCACGCCATGGACGATTGTGACGATTGCCAGTCGTTTACTTCGAAGGCCTTGCGGCAGCGTAAGAAGCAGCTTTGTCGGTAAGGTGTGCAAGCCCAAGAAGTCGAAATCCCCTGGGCTTTCGACTGACGATTCGAGGGGCGACTCTCTGCATCGTCGGTGTAAGTCCAGGGGGTCTCGATCCCGGAGTGGGTCCCGCCATTCCTCTGCCTCTTCGAGGCACTCACGGAAGCGCCATCATCGGTTGCCTTCCTCGTTCGAGGACCCCACCTGTTGGCGGGTTGCTTATCCCACCAAGCATTCATTTCAAAAGGAGATGATGGCGATATTTTTTAGTCGCAGGGCTCGGTTCCGTCCGCGCCGTCGAAAGACGCCGGCAGGGAACGTGCTAGAGACACTGTTCGCATGCCTTCGAGCTCAAGCGGTCGTCGCGATCACCGGGAACCTTCGAGGTCCCGGTCGGACAAGGTGGATCGCTCTAGCCATGCCCGCTCCAGATCCCGGTCCTCACCGCCATCGAGACTGTCAGAGCCTGTGAGGTCTTCGAAGAAGACGTCGACGCCTTCTGCGTCGAGACCGTCAAAGGACTCTCTCGAGGCTCTGCCTCCGGGGAAGCCACCGGCACCGAGGCTGTCGAAGGACATGCTCGATGCTCCGCCCTCGAGGCCTGTGTCGAAGCCATCAGCGCCACGCTTGAAGTCGACGCCGATTCCATTGACGCCTTTCAAGGAAGATTTCCCGGAGGTGCCCCGGAGACTGGTGGAAACCCCGAGGAAGGCTCTGGCCAAGTACAAACACATGCCCTTATTCAGGGATTTATTCCAGCCTCTTGACTATATTTCTGAGGTGTATGAAGGGTCTGATGATGGTATGGTTCCTGAGGAGGTTCCTGATGACCCATTATCTGGTCATAGCCAGTTAGAAGACCTGCGTCAGTCTTTGCACAACACCAGTGGTCTGGACACCTCCCCAGAGGTTGAGTTTGGCAGGCCTGAGCCAGGTACGCATGCTGAATCCTCGTACCGGCTCCTCATGTCGAGAGTCACGGAATACTTGGGATGGTCTGCGCCACCAGGAGATTTTCTGCAGGATGACCTGACAGACATCTTGGACCAAGGTCCACCAACTGACCTGTACTGTCATTCTATATTGCCTTGCAAAGAAGGGTGGCTGCAGCTTGGACTGCCCCGGAGACTCTCCTGGTAGTGGGCAGGTCTTTGCCGATAAAATACCGTCCTGCCTGTAGCGACCCCAGCTACTTGACTACGCACCCCACTCCGGAGAGTTTGGTGGTGCAGGCGGCTACGACCCTGGCAAAACTGGGGTCGTACCCTCCCATCCCTCCTGATGGGGACGACAAACGTTTTGATGGCTGGGCAAAGAAAGTGTTTTCTTCACAGGGTATGGCTTTACAGGCAGCCAACTCTGTGTGTGCCTTAGCACATTTCACTCATACGCTGTGGAATTGTCTCTTTGGCAGCTGAACATATTCCCGAAGGGGAGGAACAGGATGGCTTTCTTGCTCTTGTTCAGGATGGCAAGGATGCCATGTGTGAATCCCTTCAGTCGAGTCTGGACGTGGCGGATTGTGTCAGCCGGTCCATGGCGGAGAGCACCGTAATGCACAGATTTGTGTGGTTGCGGAAGTCGGGGTTTGCTCCTGATGTGCAAGCCCGGCTTCTCAGCATGCCCTTTGATGGTGAACATCTTTTTGGCAGCAAAGCTGACGAGATCCTTGAGAGGTTGCAGACCTCCAAAGCTGCAGCGAAGTCGTTGAGTGCTGCAGTTTGCCAACCTCCACCTTTTCGTCCTAGGGGACAGCAATGGAGGGGAGGTTCCTTTCGGTACTACTCTTTGTTTGGTAGATTGAGAGGGGCTGCAAGTCAAAGGGGCCACCGTAGGAGTGCCACAGGTGGAAAACAAGGTACTCGAGGTGCCAGGGCCGCTCGGGCAGTTGCCTCTTTACCCTCAGACACTGCCGCAGCCGCTTCAGCTCAGTCATGAGGCCATTTCCCATGGTTCGCTGGTTGGGGGAAGGCTGGTGCAGCATCTTGTAGAATGGCGTGCCATTACATCAGATTTGTGGGTTCTGGAGATCATAGCCCACGGCTACTGTCTTCTTTTCCGGCAGAGGCCTCACAACAATCCACCAGGGAATCTCTCTTTGAAGAGTCCGGATACGCTCCTTGCAGAGGAAATCAAATCTCTGCTGGAGAAAGGCGCCATAGAACTGGTGCCTGTAGCGGAGAGGAACAAGGGATGGTATTCCCCTTATTTTTTGATTTCGAAGAAAGACGGGGGATTGAGACCCATCATGGACTTGCGTGGTTTGAACAAGCTCCTCAGGAGGGACAAGTTCAAGATGGTTACTCTCGCTCAAGTCCTCCAGGCCCTTCAACTTCAGGACTGGTCGGTGTCTCTCGACCTCAAGGACGCTTATTTTCATGTGCCAATCCACCCCAAGCAGAAGAAGTACCTGAGGTTCGCGGCTGGCGACTCGCACTTTCAGTTTCGTGTCCTGCCTTTCATATTGACCTCCGCCCGAGGGTTTTCACCAACCTCATGGTGGTGATGGCAGCGTATCTCAGGAAAGGTGGGATTCACGTCTACCCCTACCTGGACGATCCGTTGATCAGGGCGCGCTCTCCCGAGCAAGTCCTGGATCATCTGTCAGTCACCTGCCACTCCCTTCACAGGCTGGGCTTCTCCCTCAACTTAACAAAGTCCCACTTGACGCCAACTCAGCGGCTCCACTACATCAGAGCAATGCTCGACACATCCCTGTGGCAGTGTTTCCCTCCCCAGGTGAGGGCTCGTCACATTCTGCAGATGGTGCACAAGTTTCAACATGCCCATAGTCTCCCGGCATTCGAGTTCTTGAGGTTGCTCGGTCTCATGGCATCCTGCATTCTTCTGGTGCTAGAGGCCAGGTTGCGCATGAGATCTCTGCAATGGGCTCTCAAGATGCAGTGGTCACAGTCCTCCGGCAGGATGTCGGGCCCCGTTCAGGTGCCACCCTCGGTCGCCCAGGACCTTCTGTGGTGGGCCGTCGAAGGCAATCTGATGAAGGGGGCTCCATTTTGGCTTCCTTGGCCGGAGGCGACGATCGTGACGGACGCATCCCTCACGGGATGGGGAGCTCATGCCAACGAGTTGACAGTCAGCAGTCGTTGGTCTCCGTCGGAGTCCAGACTCAATATCAATCTGTTGGAGCTGAGGGCCGTTAGGATTGCCCTGAAGGCTTTTCTGCCGACTGTGCGAGGGAAGAATGTCCTGATTCTGACGGACAACACAGTGGCCATGCACTACCTCAACAAAAAGGGGGGGGGGGCAGGGTCACTTCCTCTGAGCAGGGAGGCGATGCAGCTCTGGTTATGGGCCATCCAGCAGGAAATTTCAATCTTGGCAGTTCATCTGGCCGGAGACGAAAACGAGACGGCGGACGCTCTGAGCAGGCAGAGCGCGATCTCTCACGAGTGGGAGCTGGCTCAGGAGATTCTCCTGGAGATCTCCGTCCTTTGAGGGACCCCGCAAGTGGATCTCTTCGCCTCCAGTGTCAACCAGAAGTGCGAAAGATTCTGCTCGCGGGAATTTCCTCCAAGAGGAGCCTTTAGGGGACGCGTTCGTGGTGGAGTGGTCCTTCCCACTGCTGTACATGTTTCCTCCAGTCCCCGTCATCCCGCAAGTGCTGCAGAGGTTACGGAGGTTCGGTTCCCGGATGATCCTCATTGCTCCGGCATGGGCCCAGAGAACGTGGTACCTGGACCTTCTTGACTTGTCCATCTGTCCTCCACGCCGTCTTCCCTACCGAGACGATCTGCTCTCATGGGAGGGGGGTCTGGTTCTCCATCCAGAGGTCAGATCCCTCAACCTTCACGCTTGGCTTCTGAAAGGTTGAGGTATAAGGATTGGGACCTCCCTGAAGACGTGATGGAGGTGTTTCTTTCGGCCAGACGGCCTGCAACAAAGTCACTGTACAGTTGCCATTGGAGAAAGTTCTGCGACTGGTGCAGGGTTAAGAATGTGGATCCTTTTTCATGGGACATTCCTGTGTTTGTCTTTTTTGCTTTCTTTAGCCCACAAGGGCCTGCAAGTGGCTACCATTAAAGGTTACGCAATCTACTGAAAAATTGTCCAGAGGTTGTTTTATTTTTAAAGGTATCAAAAATTTATTTATTAAGATACATTATTTTCAAAAATGAATTAATCATTAATTAATACACACACATTAAATTACATTAACATTGCAAAGGAGCACAAAACACCAGGTGATGATAACCTAACACAACCATCATTCGCCAACAGTCAATCCATCATTTACAACTCAAAACAATCAACCTCATTCACTCACAGTAAAAACTTTTATTTGACTAAACTTTTTAGTACAATCCATAAGTGGTAGCACATGAATTAGCCCCACATGGTCTTGGATAATTCATCTTGTCCACATCAAATGTGTGTCAGCACAACCATTGACAAAAAATGTGCTCTATTCCACGGAGTGGGTACATTTAACAAAAAATGATTAGTCACATCCCCGGATCTTCTTCTCTACCGGTTTCGACGTTTTTGAAAAAATATGAATGGAGTAACGTCTATAATAGGGGCATTCAGGTTGCGAGTTCGAATTTTGGAATGGTGTTCGTTAATACGAACATGTACCTCTCTTGTTGTTTTTCCTATGTAAAATTTATTACACGGGCATTGAATCGCATATATCACATTTTTACTTTTACAAGTGGTAAATGTCCTTACGTTCCATGTTTTACCAAACACTTACTGCAGTTTGCCATGCCCGCCTTATTGTCTGCAATGACCTTTCTCCTTTTTGCCTTGCAACTTTCTCTTGTTCAGATTTAAAATGCATCTAAAGTCACGTGTACTGAGGCAACACCAACGTCAGCAATAGTAGCGCGACTTGTTTCTTGAGGTGAGTGGCGAAGCACTGACACCTTGATGCTCTTAGGTAGCATAGAATTCATGTTTTTTTCAAATCTTGCTGTTTAATATGTCATTTCAGCTCTCCTTGAAACTTTGTGATATCCCCTGGAGTCAGATTTAATGGGCCTGACGAGTTTGAGCACATGACATTGGGAGTCAGGTCAGTTTGGTCCCACGATTTCAGTGTTGGGCCCTTGGTGGTGTCTGGTTTCTCATATGGTGGTGGCATGATCCCACTTGAGATACAGTGGTCTGTTTTGGTCTAGGGTCCCACAAACCCTCCTTTTTAGACACTCAATAGGGACACCTTGGGATTCGTCACAACACGGTGCCCCCAATAGTCTTCTTTCCATTTATGGTATAAACAATTGCATGTTGGTAGCTCAAGACAGCAAGTATAGATAGCAGTTTTTTGTATATATAAATGTGGTATTTTTTTGTTTTTTTGTGGTAATACTGTATCAAGTGGTCCTCCTGATGAAGACGTTATTCCATTCATATTTTCTCAAAAACGTCGAAACCGGTAAAGAAGATCCGGGGATGGGACTTATCATCATTTTTTGTTAAATGTACCCACTCCGTGGAATAGAGCACATTTTTTGTCAATGGTTGTGCTGACACACATTTGATGTGGACAAGATGAATTATCCAAGACCATGTGGGGCTAATTCATGTGCTACCACATATGGATTGTACTAAAAAGTTTAGTCAAATAAAAGTTTCTACTGTGAGTGAATGAGGTTGATTGTTTTGAGTTGTAAATGATGGATTGACTGTTGGCGAATGATGGTTGTGTTAGGTTTTTATCACCTGGTGCTTTGTGCTCCTTTGCAATGTTAATGTAATTTAATGTGTGTGTATTAATTAATGATTAATTCATTTTTGAAAATAATGTATCTTAATAAATACATTTTTGATACCTTTAAAAATAAAACAACCTCTGGACATTTTTTCAGTAGATTGCGTTACACTAATACCCTAGTCCAGGGTGTGGGGTTTTCCTGTGCCTTTCAGTGTGCTTACCATTAAAGGTTACCTGGCGGCGCTGTCCATATTTAAGCGCTCGTCTGAGGAGTGTTCTTATTTCAAAATTCCTTTAATTTCTCAGTTTCTGAAAGGGCTCACTAATGTGTTTCCACCATCACCTTTCCAGGTGCCCGGTTGGGATTTGAACCTTGTTCTAAAATTCCTTAAGGGTGATCCATTTGAGCCTTTACATTCTTGTCCTTTGAGACTGTTAACCTTAAAACTGTATTTTTAGTTGCGGTTACTTCCGCTCGCAGAGTGAGTGAGTTGCAGGCACTTTCTGTTAAGACACCCTTCACAGTGTTTCATAAGTCCAGGGTTGTCCTTGGGGTTCGTCCTTCCTTTCTTCCGAAAGTGGTGTCGGAATTTCATTTAAGCCAGAAGGTCATTCTTCCGGCATTTTATCCTCCTCTGCATCCTGGTTAGGAAGAGGAGAGGCTCCATAGGTTGGATCCTAGGAGAGCTTGAAGTTTTTTTTTTATTAAGCTGACTTTGACAATTTCTGAATGTTACCGATTGGCGGGTAAGGACCCTCCGGTAGGCTTACGGGCCCATTCTACTAGGGGTATGGCTGCCTCTACTGCTCTGCAGAGGGAGTGTTCCTATTCATAACATCTGTGTAGCAGCCACAAGTGGTTCGGTCCATACTTTTGTAAGACACTACTCCCTAGATTCTATCCATGGGCAGGATCTGGCTTTTCGCAAGGTGGTCCTTTACTATGCAATTTGATTGGGCATTCTAAGTTTCTATATTCTAAATTCTTTTCCCTCCTCCATACGTTGGTACTGCTTTGGGAGTGTGTCATAGACGTGGAATACGTCGGAGGACCCAATCCCCTCGAAGAACAGGTTACTTTCTTACCTAGTAATGTTCCTTCGATGGGATGGTCCGACGAAGTATTCCATATCGCTCCCTCCCTACCTGCCCCGCTACAGAATTTCTTATGCGATTGCAGCTTACGTTTCCGCAAGGCTTTCTGTGGTCCTACTGGTAGAAGATTGGTGCCACATGTTCTGGGAAAAAACTATAACTGAGGATACGGGCGTCGTGCATCCTACTTATAACATCCGGTGACGTCAGCTCGACGGAGGCCCTCGAGGACAGCGTATCGACGTCATCGACACAGGACGCAGACGCCGAAAAATTTCCGAAGCGGTACAGCTGTGGTGATTACCTGTCATAGATTTGGAATACGTCGTCAGTAAAATCCCGTCGAAAGAAAGTTACCAGGTAAGAAAGTTACTTGTTCTTCTGTAACTGAAATACTTTCTTTTTGTAGACACTCTACCTTCCTAAAAAAACAACATACTTTTTGAAGTCTGAGGGCACCCCCACCCCATGACATGGAAGACACCAGGCTGGAGGCCTCCATGTCATGGGGTGGAGGGAGCCCTATGACTTCAAAAATAAATCATTTATTTAAGAAGTCAGAGGGACTTCAAAAAGAAACGATTTCTTTTTGAAGTAATATGGCTCCCCTCAACCCCATGATATGTGTGTGTGTGTGTATATTTTGAAAGGGTGTAAACTTAAAAGTGTAGGTGGCTGCCTGTGAGAGTGTATGGTGAAAGGGTGCACACAAATGTATGTGTGGCTTGGTGTGCGTGCATGCACATACAGTGAAAGGGTGCACACTTAGGGTGGCTGCCTGAGTGTGCCTGTATGGTGAAAGGGTGCACACTAGGTGTGCCTGTATGGTGAAAGAGTGCACACTTGTATGGATGGTTGGGTGTGCGTGTGTGTATATGGTGTGTGTGTGCCTGTGTTCCGGGGCACTACAAAACCTACATTTCAAGGGGGCTGATCCTTAAATATTGGGAGAGGCGCTAACTTCACGGGCAGTTGGGGAGGGGCAAACCTATTTGTGTGGTGACATCTAACTTCTTCACGCATTTTAATGAACCTATTCTAGTGCAACTTCAATGTTACAAGCAGTTAACTCTCTCCTTTAAGTCTGAAAGCACCCACTTATGGACTGCTGTGAGAATGAGCGGTCTCCTGTTCGCTCTCTACCCTTCCAATCACTCCCCTGGCATACAAGTACTAAACCCACATCACGATTTAAATTGCCTAAACAATTTGGTATTTGAATGCAGGTACTATCAGTGTGAAATGCTTTGTTAGTAATTGCTGGGCCCTTGTTAACCGCGAAACCCAGGTGCCGTTTAACATCTGTGTCCTGCTCTGTCCGGCAACTGCTCTGGTCAGCCAGTTTGAGTCAACATAACCCAACATTTCAGGGGGGGACAGGCGGGGGTGGGGGGAGTGCTGAAGTCCAGTCTAATGGTGTTTCGCCACTACTTGTGTTTAATCCCTTGATTGCTTATTGGTAATCATCATTACTCCTAGCCCTATTCTTCCTCGTCCCTGTAATTCTGTATGAGGCAATATTTTGTATGAAGCACTCTGCCTCATACACAAGTACTGGAATGAGGTAGAGGTGCATGGAGGTAATGAGACTCGGCTACCTGTAATCTTCATTACTCCTAGTCTCACTCTTCCTCATCCCAGTACTTACCTATGAGGCAAGGAGCCTCACACCTAAGCTCTGGGACAAGGAAGAGGGATGTGAAGGTAATTCTGGGCCAAGGAGTTGATTTTGGAGGTTGGGGTAGGGGGTGGGAGGAAGAGATGTGGGGGTGGGTGGGATTCTGCGATCAGTCCTAATGGTTGTCCATGTCCTGGCTAAGCAGGCATGATATGTGGTATTAGTGGCTACTCATTTTGATGAAGTCAGTCTAGTCATTCCTCAGTTTAGTATGACTTTTTTTTTTTTTTACTGCACATTTCTGATAAAACAGTCCTGCTAAGTGTAATTACTTGGCTAGACTAGCAGTTGGGTACTGCCAGTCTAGCTGTTTCTTACTGCGGCATTGTATATTTTTCTAGGCATCTGTGATTAAATGATATAAGTCATTTATAACACGCCTGTACACAAGTGTTTCTAGGTGAGACAAGGGAGGGAAGACAGAAGGAGGACAAGACCAGCAATCTTACTAAGCCTTGTCATTCAGATCATGTAAGTGCGAGAACGAGAAATGCAAGGGGAAAGGGAGGGGGGAGTGCAAGGAAGAGGGGAGGGGAAAACAAGGCAAAAATGCTCTGAGTAAGTGCAACGCAGCGCTGGGTAGAGCAAGGAGAACAAGGGACTGTATGGTTACAGTTAAAGCCCCTAAGTGCACGGGTGACTGATCAAGCAAGAGCCTGGACTCAGTGAGACTCAGAGGGTAGACAAGCAACCAGTCGGTACAGCAGACAGGTAGATCAGGTAGGTCAGCAGGGGAGGGAGAGTGAGAAAGCGGAGAAGAGGAACGTTTTGGGCTGCTTCCCGGAACTTCAGGTTGTCCGCTCAAGTTTGAGAGGGGCAGTTGGGCCATTCTAGAGGGAGGCACCTGCAGCTGAGAGATCTACGCCGACTCCCTGCCTGGAGAAGAATCTAACCTTTAGAGAGTTGGAGGTAGCTGGTGGGAGGGTACGAGAAGGATGGTATTTTGGAAGAGAGCGTTGGATGTAGTGTGGGGCCCGACACCAGCAAGCCTTGTGGACAATGCAAAGGGCCTTTTACCTTGATCCTTGCAGCCACTGGGAGCCAGTGGAGAGATTTCAGGGCTGGAGAGATAAGATCCCTGGGCTTGAGGCCAAGGAGAAGTCTTGCAGTCCTTTTATGGATTAGTTACAGAGGGCAGAGAGTAGAGGACGGCAGATTGAGAAAGAGGCTGTTGCAGTAGTCCAGGCTAGAGAGAAACCGGGCTCTGGAGACAGTGAGCTTCTGGGGGAAAGTGAGAAAGGAAAGAGTTCCTTTGAGGAGCCGCTGGTAGTGGGACTTTGGCGATGCCCAAGATTTGAGGCGAGAAAGAGAGAGTGGAGTTGAAGATGACGTCAAGGTTGTTTGCTTTGCAGGAAGACAAAAGAAGAGGGCCCAAGGTGGATGGACAGAGTGAGAAAGAAAGCATGTGCAGGGGTCCCAGTGAGAAGGATCTCTGTCTTACTGGCGTTAACACAGAGATTGTTGAAGGCGCACTAATCTTGAATCGTGGATAAACAGTCAGAAATGAATGAATGAATGAGCGAGCGAGGAGGGGAACCTGAAGGAAAGCTGAGTGTCATCTGCATAACACTGAAAGTTAGAGGAGAAGGTAGAGATCAGGTGGCCAAAGGGGCCAAGTAGAGGTTGAAAAACCAGGGTGAGAGGCTAGAGCCCTGGGGAATGCCACAGGTAGAGAGAGAGAGGTGGCGGAGAGAAAGGGACCACGTTGGACCTGGGAGGGGCAGTCCAAGAAGGTCAGCCACTCCAGGGCCTGATCCAGTATGCCCAGGTTCTCACGTAGTCGACTGATCAGGATGGTGTGGTTGACTGTGTCGAAAGTAGAGGAAAGATCGAGGAGGATTACGACGGAAGGAATGTTGGAATCCGGGTTAGAGAGCAGATCTTCACACGTGTTCAGGAAAGCAGTCTCCATGCCTCTGGCAGCTCTGAAGCCAGGCTGATGGTCATGGAGACAACTAACAGATTCAGTGTGGAGAGTAAGCTGGGAGATGGCCATTTTTTTCCAAGAGTTTGCCCAGGAAAGGGCTGATGGAGATTGGGCAATAGTTTGCAGGGCAGGTAGCATCGGCAGACTGCTTCTTGAGGAGTGGGTGCACAAGGGAGTGCTTAAGGGGAGAGGGGAACATTCCAGTGGAAAAAGAGTGATTACAGAAATCGGCCAAGGCTGGACCAAGGGTTTCAATATGGTCCTTGATGGTTCTGGAGGAGCAGGGGAGAACCTGTTTAAGATTGACTTGAGGAGGAAAGGTCGAGATGGCCAAAGGGGGGCCGAGAGAGACGAAGAAGAGATGAAGGATAGGATGTCCTGAGTTTTAGAAGAGAGGTGAGTGGCAGAGCCATACAGGGGGCCTGAGAGGGAACAGGAGAGGTAGAGACCGCAAAAGGATTGACCAGTTCCTTGCACATTTTAAAGAGTTTGGCAGTATTGTTAGAGGCCGCAGAGACCCGTGCTTGAATGTGTGCTCTCTTCTTGATTAGTATTATTGCTTCAACTGGCATTTCGGTGCAACCAGTCTAGGTATGTCTAAATGTGGTTTGGCATGCTTTACTGTAATATTACGTGTCTTCACTGGTCTGCATTGTGCAGCCAGTGGGACATGTTTTCAATGTGCATGGCATTTTTTATAGCATAGCATTAATGTTCCTGTGCACTGTTGGTGACTTTATTGTATTGGATTGGTGTTACCCTACAAAACAATTGCAAACACTCTTGCTTTTTAGCCAATTTTTCTCAGCAAGTGTGCTGTATATTGCATTAAAACAAATATTGTGCCTCATTACAAGTGTGCCCGTCTGGTAACAACGGTGCCTGTAAGCCTACCAGGACCGTAGTTACCGGACCGGCACACTAAGCGTCTGCCTGAGTTGTTGTGCCTATAGACTCTATGGAATGGGGATTTACAGAATTAACGGCTGCTGGGGTTGTAATACCCCGGTGTTGCAGGGAAGTCAGGTGGCTGTAATATTTTGTGGGTCTGGTGGCAACCCGCTGGTATCACCGGCAGAGTTACCGCAAGTCCCCTAATGAGGCCCATTTATATCTTTCTCCTAGGGGTAGCATACCCCTTCAGCAGCACGTTTGTGCGTATTGTGCAAGCGCAATAATCTAAGCCAGCCCATAGTATGGCACGACCCGTGATTTGTTGCCGAGTTGAGGGGGAGGCCCCTCAGCATGGCTCACAGGGGTCCCCCACATTTTGTTACGCCATTGGCAGGAGAAACAAGATCTTACTAGTTCAAGCATCTTCAAGATGACCAAT
This sequence comes from Ambystoma mexicanum, assembly GCF_040938575.1. NCBI lineage: Eukaryota > Metazoa > Chordata > Amphibia > Caudata > Ambystomatidae > Ambystoma > Ambystoma mexicanum. The sequence continues at coordinate 634,477,141 of NC_090922.1, read as the reverse complement.
GCATGGGGCTTATGTTCTTCACCTTAATTCCAATGTCCATTCTGAGAGACCCACACAAGCATCTCTGCCTGCCTCTCAGCTCACTGCCATGATTGTCACAGCACTTCCCCAGTATGCCTGCTTTCCCTGTCATTTCAGGGATGTGGTGAGGGCCATAAGAGGGAAGCAACCTTGCCTGTTTCTCCACTGCTGCTTACGCTTTAATGGTGGCAGTTTAGAGGAGACTGGCGCATGGAGAGAATCTGCAATCTCCTCAGAAGTAATGGCAAACAATTTAGAGTAGCAGGGGACTGGATGGTTTGTGAAGTGGGTAATGGATAAACATGGGAAGATGAATGCATCCCTTTACAATGTGCCAAGTAACTGTGCAGTTGAAGTTAATCCATGGCAATGTGTTGGTAATCCATGACCGTGGGAAGTACCTGGGCATTTTGCAATCCTTGACAACGAGGCAAGCTTCTGGGTATTTGATCCTTAGCAATAGAGCAAGCATCCAGAAAGTTGATGACATTAGGGTGTGTAAATGGCCATCTCATGGTAATCCTCTGAAGTGAGGCTATTAGCTGGGTATTTCATGGATATTCGTGATTTCACAAACAGTGTATGGTAGTACTTGTAAATATAGAACGTTTGTTGGCTATTTCATTGCAATACCTGATTATGGAGCAAGCACGTAGGTGGTTGAAGGCATAATTGCCAGTGAGTTAAGTCCCTGGGCATTAGATGGGAATCCCTAGTAATGAAACGAGTCCCTCTACAGTTGATAGCAATTTCATGCAGTTGTTCAAAATGTACGTTTTGTTTTTGATGGTAGCCTTGTAGGTAGCCAGGTCATTCTTGGCAGCCATTGACAATAAGGCCAGTACCTATGCACTTGATGTACATTAGCCTTAGATGGCAAGCAATGGGGATTGGGTGATATTGTAGGCAATAGAAAACTCCTTTGCATTTGGCAGTACAACTGGAGGCAGCAGGGTAGGGCACATGTAGGGACACTGCACTCCTTTCCTGTGTTTCCCTTGGCCAGTTTGGCCTCCTCCCCGATCCCTTTACCAGGGACCTGGGAAATTACTTGCACAACCCTTTGGCTTGACTTTGCAAAATCCGTCCTTATGAGCTACAGATTTTTAGGGGCTGGGTGGGTGAGGACAGTTAACTATCAAGACAGCAAGGTCCCACAAACCAGCTTCCTATCCTTTTCACTAAGAGCGAGTGTTCACAGATACCAAAGTATTAAGTCATGATAACCCCCTACTCAAAAGAAGGCCGAATAACCATGTAGTTTATCACGTAGTGCACACAGCACTGGAGACGTTGGAGGTGTACCCACTGACGGACAGAATAGTGCGAGCACGCTTTTCCCGGACGAGGCATTAAGACTACCGGCACACGTAAAGCGAGAACTCACTGAGAAAGTGGAGTCTCCCGCGTGGAGCTAGTTACACCCAGATAGATCTTGAAAATCTTTAAACCGAATTACACGGCTTGAGGCCAAATTCACACAGCAAGAATAGCCACTCTGGTGACACAGAGGAACGGCTCTCGCTGAGGGCGGATATAGTATACAGACCGCCCAACTTTTTGGCGAACGAAGGCATTTCTAGAATTATTGGAACCATGGCTGGTACCACGCAATGTTACACGTGACACACTAGAAAATACAAGTGCCCTGAAGACAGAACCAGCTGAATATGTATTGGGGATGATTCCGTATATATATTTCTGTAGCAATTAAGATTTATGCTGGTCCTAGAAACACATGAACACAGTGTTGGCACACTCTCCTTGCCCATGTAAATTAGGAAGGGCATAAATAATATCATTGAGGGTTAACACACAGACCCCTAGTGGGGCACGGAAAGGGTTTTCGATATGACTTCCTAGTCCAGATAGACAAGTCATATATAAACAGAGAAATGAATTCCAAATGTTGTTGTATAATTGTTTTTAGTACAATATTGTTGAGTACAATATGTTGAAAATACTAAAAAATTAAAATATGTATATATTGTTTGATAAACTACATGGTTATTCGGCCTTCTTTTGAGTAGGGGGTTATCATGACTTAATACTTTGGTATCTGTGAGCACTTGCTCTTAGTGAAAAGGATAGGAAGCTGGTTTGTGGGACCTTGCTGTCTTGATTGACTTTGCAAAAGCCAAAACGTTTCTTTGCCATTGGTAGTTTAAATTAGAATAGATTCCTGTGAACATCCCCTAGGACCCAGTGGCCAATCCACCACCCTGTGATGTGAGTGTTTAAAGTTGCTGGTTCATGTTACTAGTTAAGTCTCCACATTTCTCAAAGTGGGGTGTTCCAATATGTTGCAAATTTTACTCTTCCGGTTTTCACTGCTAGCCCAGGACACTATGAGGAGATGTTGACATTTTCTTACATATGCAAGATCATAAATGCTTGAAAGACAGATTTTGATGTACCACCCACATTTGTCCTTTATAAATTTAATATTTACAGATCTCGCCACTGTGGTTGGCTACCTGGTTGTAAGCCGTCCATTCTTAAGCCTTTCTCACCCACGCCATGAAAAAAGTACGCATTCCGAACTTCTGGAGGTAAGCAAATATTTGAGAACTTTGAATAATCTAATGATTTGGATGATTTGTATTTTCAGTCACTAATTGCTGTTTTTTCTTTTAAGGATTATTACCAAAGTGGAAGAATGTTGCTCAGAATGTCACAAGCTCTCGGTAGGATAGTCTTGGCAGGTCGTGAAATGACTCGCTTGGCTGGGTAAGCGTAGTTTAACAAGAACTAAAAAGGTGTCATTTAAACTTTGTCTATGGTCTGCATTTGAAAGAAATGATTTGTACATGTACATTATCCAATAACAAGTTGGTGATTCTGACTGACCTCAATTCTAGGAAGGCACTGCTGAGGGCCACAGCTTTGAAAAAAACAAATGTAGCTTAAAGGCCACAGCATATTTTTCCCCATATCGGAGCACGAGACCATCATAAAACTCAACAAGCTTCAACAAGTCAGTAACGTCCACCTAACCCTTGATGGATAAGCTAATGTGCTAGCCCACGAAGCTCAAGAGTTCAATAGAAAGGGGAGGGCCATGTCTTCATTGATGTCAAGGGGTGAATGTGTCTTGAAGCTTCCTGTCAGTGTGCAAGCTTTATGTACTACTTTACCTTTGAAGGTGGGACGGTTCTGGTAAATTGACTGGTAGCTTGGCCTTGTTAGGTCGCCCATTTGTTTGCCTTTGTTGTCTTCCTATTTCAAGAGCATCTACTTAAATTGATCCCATCTATAGGGGTATTGGGGCGGAGGGGTTAATGCTACCCTGAAAATATCGAATAGTAACTGAGAAATTAGATTAGTGTGATTGAAGGATTAACAAAACACAGCGCAATGTTTAGTGAAATTCAACACTTTTGTTTACTACAACAGCATGACTAAGGCTAACTTAATGTAAGCTCTAGTGAAATCCCTCCATAAACAATACTAAAGTGTCTGGTGGGAATAGCAGTGCATCATTGAAATATCTATGGGAGTTAGTATTTTCTATTATTCCCCAATTGGCACAGTCTCGGCAATATAACGCCCAGCATGCTTTTGGAAACTTTCAGATTTATAGTACAGATTGCTTATTGACCTTACCTACCAGCAATTAATTTTCCACCCCCCGCTTGACGGGATGTAATGTTGCATGAATATTCTCAATTTCAAGGTGCTGGTCTCACTCCCGGACTGAAATACCTGTACAGAATCCAGCAGCACATATGCCTTTCCCCTTGTATAGGGTCTAAACTGGTTGTTAATTTTAGCCCAACTGCTTGGGTGCTCCTTCCTGAGCCAAGGTCCTCCTCTATTATCTCTCGCCATGTTTAATCTTGTCCCAGCATCTTAATTGTATAACTCTGGGCTCTCTGGTTTACCTCTTGCTCTGTGTTCAGTCTCTAGCAGGGTCTGATACACAGCCCCCAGAAGGCTCTTGGCGTTCTCTTTCAGGTTTTCATCCTCTGGTCTCTTCCAGGGACTGCTTCGCTTCTTAGCTCTCCTTACCTCCAAAATGGTAGCCCATTCCTTAATGCTCCTCAAGTATCTGGTACTTTTTTATATGAAGTTGTTGATTTTGATTGTCCAGTATAATCTCTAATGGGTTATCCCTCCCATCCTCCCTTGCCATATCCCTGGATTAGTTATTGCTTGTTTATAACCTGGTCGAAGTTCCCTCTGGTCAGTGTTTTTCTCACTTTATTAAGTGGTTCCCATTGTGACATATTCATAATTCCCCGTTTGTGATTGTAACTAATGGGACTCTCCAAATGGTTCAAATGTTGCACCTCTATTGTGAAGTCCAGTGGATGTAATGGTTCTGGCAACCAGCTGGAGCTGTAGTTTTGCTGGTCTGTACAGACAGGCCAAAAGACTGTCTGCTGCTGTCAAATGATGTTCTCATTCTTTAGGGACCCGAGCGTACAAGCAGCAAACTGTTGTGCAAGTGCAGATTTTTGTTTGTGCTACCGCTCCCTACAGTTTTATTCTGCACTACTGCAGATCTTTCCTAGGTCATTGTGCCTGTGTATTAGGTGAGTTGGCATAGGGTTGATGTGGCAGGGAGGAAACCCGGGGGATAAGATATGGGCCCTTCCCACTTACCTCTCTAGCTCAGCTACTCAAATTATTTTTCTTTTTGGGTGACCTTCTTTGTGCTTATGGACCATGTCTATGTGGGTTTAAGGGATGTGTCTTGTTCACGGTACTTCTCTACCACAGACCCACACTTGCTCTGGTTGGATACCTCAGTGTACACTATGATTGGGCCATTTGTGTGTCTTGTGATTCCTTTCCAGATAGGTTGCTCAAAAAGCAATTGCAAAGTTGGAGGAAGTCCTACACATCAAGGACTTAGTGACTTTGAGAAGGTTAAGCCCTCTTTTGATTTCAGCTGGACACTGAGGCCTGGGACCACATTGCTGACGTTCTCCTGAGCAGGGAGTGGCCCTATAACCCTTTCCTGGGCCACTAGGACATAGTTCCTGGGCACTATTCAGAGGGGGAACTATTCAGACATTCCCTCTGGAGCTTTCACGGGTCAGCAGGCCTCCCCCACCCCAGTTTGCCAAAGGGTCCCCCAAAGCTAAATTGAGGTGGTCTGCTACCCTCCTGGGTTTGATCCAGAGGCCCCTCTCAGGACTAATCGGGCATCATGGACTGGTGCATCATCATGCCACTGTTCCGAGGAGGTTTTTTGTACCTTTTCCTGGGCATTCATTACTGGGCCTGGTCTAGATGTCCCTTACAGGACTAGCCAATGCACTTTAGCTCTGAACAGGATGTGCAGCTGCTGGAAAGAATCAGAATTTCCTTCCATGAGGTATTTTTAAACTTTTTTCGCAGACTTAATTGGGAAGGTTATTACCTTGATTACGGGTGTGCCTTGCTCAGCATTAACTTGCCCTCGTCATCCTCCAAATGCTCTGTGTCCAAGGTGCTGTTGCCCTCAACCACAGCATCTCTGGTACAGGTGATCACACCCTTATCTGCCCCTCCATGACCTCCTCCACTGGTCTGCTCACCTATGCAGCTAGCACCTTTGCCCCCCATCTCCGGTATGGCACTGGTAAGGGAACAGACGCCTCAGATATTTTGGAGAACACCAAAGCAAACTTGGGGAGGGGGAAGACCTAAAAGACCTTCCCTTGTCCATGAACATTTTTTGTGAGATAATTCATGAGTTATGGACTTCCCAAGCCTCTGGTTTCCACCTACCTTCATGTCGAAAGAAGGTTTCCTGGCAGAGATATTGGCATGAGACAGGACAAAAACAGAATCTCTCCATTCAGTCAGATATGCTGAAGGAGGCCAAGTAAACTCCCATTAACCCCCAGCTGGTGATTCCGAGGAACAGGGTATTCTATGCCAAATTAAGGGCCTGATTCACAAAATCCTTTTTTAACAGTGCAATCCCATTGAAAAATTCTCTGTGAGTCAGGCTCGAAGTCTCCTGCCAGAGAAGAAGTCCTGGATACTGTTGCACCATTTAGCACAATCTGCAGTGCTTTTAGCAGCCCTGGGTTGACCTAAGTTCTCATCAACGTCCTCTGGAGATGCAGCCCCCTTCAACCATTGGGGGAAGGTGTACATAGCCTACAGAAACCATCTTCAAGTTGTTCTGCTGAATCTGTGACAAACGGATGCCATTCTATGGGTTTGTAATCGGAAGCTTTGGCGTAAGATGGTAGAGTTCATTACAACCACCCAGCTGACAGAAAGGACCAGTTCCTGGCTCAGATTTGAGGCTAAAGCTACAAATCATGATATCCTAGAATTAGCCGCTGGACACCTGGACAAAACCACTCATGCCCTGTGTTTGGAGCTTCATGCATGACATGTCACCTGACTTGTGGGCAGTGAGCTCACTATCAAACCTTCTCTACCTATTTTCAGAATGAAGATGGGGGCAAACCCGTTTCAGGCATGCTACCATACTAAGACTGGTGCAACTGTTCCGCGGGCCCACAGATGAAGTTCCAGAGGACTAAGATTCTTCAGAGGCACCATGGTCTCTTCTATTGAAAAACCAAATGTTGATACTTCCAAGCCACCTAACGGCCATGGTGGGGGGTGGTGCTTCGGGTGGTGCTTCGGGACCAGTGGAGTAACTTTTCTGAAAATGGGTGGGGGGCATGACATCTAAATGGAAGGGGTTCCTGCAAATGAGTGGGACCAAATGGTGTGCCATAAAAGTAGGGGGTTGGGGGAAACTCCCCCTCTCTCCTTAAAAGTATGCCCATGTTCTGAACTCAACACCTTAAGAACTTAAGGCAATGGTATTCAAACCTTTCAGCCGATTTCCCCCCCCCCCCTTGACTAAAAATATTGTTTCTGGCCTCCTCCCCCAGCCCCTGCCCAAGCTGTATCTTATATTCTATCAAAATCAATCCCTGTAATCCCTTTTTAAAGAGCCTCGTGCCATCCCCAAGACATCCAGCAGACCCCCGTGGAAGGAGATGAAGTGACTTTGCACCCTGTAACTCTGGGGCACCTATATGCCCATTCCCATTTGGCCTCTGCACTGCAAGTATCTGTGCTTTGCCCCCCCTGTATTCTTTGTACCTGTTCAACATCCTCTTTTGGGCTCCGTTCCGCCCCCAGAGTTTTCTCCAAGTTGATAGGAGCCTCCTTTTTTCAGAGAGGTATACACATCTACTCTGTTTGGATGACTGGCACGTGAGAGCAGGGTTTTATTTTATTTTTATTTGTTAGAAATTTGTATGGTACCTATACACAAGTTTCTACAGGTGCCAAGGATAGAATTCCATTTTGGGGTTCCTTTTGCCATCTCTTGAGTCCCTTAAAACATGTGCTAGTTTTTATGGTTTTTTGGCATTATTTCACAGTCTAAATGACTTGTGCTGAAATCCCCCCTGGAACTTCTTTCTGGTGATCTGCCCTTAGTTTTGTGGTGTTTGTGAGTACCACAAGTAATGGCCAACATTTCCTTTTTACCTACATTGGCTCTTCATAAAGCATACCAAGGTACCCAATGTGTAACTGATATGTGGGCAGATTTTGCCAGGTCAGGGTCTCCCAGCTGCTGCAACATCTGTGTGGGTATGAGTTTGGCTGGTCCATTGTCATAAACTTGCTGCAAGGCCATTCTGGAGATTCATTGCTGAATTTACCTGGAAGAAGCTGGAAATGTGCTGTCTCGGAGGACCCTCCTGCTGCCATACTGGCCCTACTGTTGAGCTTCTCTTCCCCTTCTATTTTAGGGTATCTTGACCACAAGCAACCCAAGTCTTCCTGCTAGCCACTGGTGCTATACACTATATTTCGAGGGGATTGGGTCCTCCGACGTATTCCATATCTATGACATGTAATCACCACAGCTGTGCTGCTTCGGAAACTTTTTTCGGCGTCTGCGTCCTGCGTCGATGACGTCGATGCGCCGTCGTCGAAGGCCACCTCCGACGTCATCCGATGTGATAAGTAGGACGCACGACGCCCGTAGCCTCAGTTCCGTTTTTTCCGCGAACGTGTTGCTTCGTGATTCTCGGTTCACGCCTCGACTCTTTGGAGTTCTGTTCTTCTCGGTTCTTCGAACCTGTTCGTTTTGTGCAAATCCTTCGTGTGGAGATGTCTTCTACTTCGTCTTCGACCCCGCGTCCGGGTTTCAAGATGTGCGGGGAGTGTGGGTCCAAGATGTCGGTGACGGACTTGCACGACGCCTGCCTCTGGTGCCTCGGGGAGGCCCACGATACGGATGACTGTATCGACTGCCAGTCGCTCACGTCCAAAGCCTTACGCGAACGTAAGAAGAAGTTGTCGGTAGGTCGGGTGTCCAAGCCCAGGAAGTCAAAGTCTGCAGGGCTTTCGACGGATGATTCGAGGGGTGACTCTCCGCGTCATCGTCGGAAGTCTCGTGGGTCTCCTTCTAGGAGTCGGTCTCGCCACTCCTCAGCCTCTTCGAGGCGTTCTCGGAAGCGCCGACACCGGTCGTCTTCCAGGTCCTCCGCGGAGGACTCTGCCCGGCACGTCGCTTACCCCACCAGCCGTGCGACGCCGGAGGAATGGGCTTCCTTCGGGAAGAAAATGCTGGCGATTCTTGAGTCGCAGGGTACTAAGCCGTCCGCGCCCCCGAGTGGGGTCGGTCGTGTGAGGTCGAGAGACACCGCTCGCATGAGTGGTCGGCACGAGTCACGGGAGAGGTCTCGTTCGGACAAGGAGACTTGTTCTCGCCGTACCCGTTCCAGGTCCCGGTCCTCGACACGTTCGAGACCGTGTGCACCTGAGAAGTCTTCGAGGAAGACATCGACGTCTGAGGCATCGAGGGCGTCGACAGGCTTTCTCGAGGCTCCGGCTTCGAGGAAGTCGTCGAAGCCGTCGACGCTCGGGTCGTCGAGGGACGCGCTAGGGGCTCCGGCCTCGAGGGCTGTGTCGATGCCGCCGATGCTGGAGGCGCTGCGTCTGACGTCGACGCCGATTTCCTCGGCGCCGATCCTCTCGGCGCCGATGCCGGTTCTCTTGACGCCGGCGCCGATTCGCTCGACGCCATCAACGCCTTTCGTGTCGGAGGTACCCCGTGGCTCGGGAGAACCCCCTAGGAAGGCTCTGGTTAAGAGCAAGCACTCTCGGATGCCTTCTTTTCGCCACCTGGACTATATTTCAGAGGCGGATGAGGATTCTGATGGCCTGGTTCCTAGTCAGGTTCCAGATGAAATTGTCTCGGGCCATAGTCAGTTTGACGAATTGAGACAGTCACTGCATGATGCCAGTGGACTGGACACCTCTCCGGAGGTGGAGTTTTGTAGGCCTGAGCCTCGCTCTCATGCCGATTCCTCGTACCGGCGCCTTATGGCTAGGGTTTCTGAGTACTTGGGATGGTCTGCTCCCCCAGGGGAGTTTGTGCAGGATGATCTGACGGACATCCTTGATGTTGGTCCCCCAACTGACCCGGTACTGCCGTTCCATATGGCTTTACAGAGAAGGGTGGCGGCGGCTTGGACTGCTCCTGAGAGTCTCCCGGCGGTGGGCAGATCCTTGTCGCGAAAATACCGTCCAGCCAGTAGCGACCCCTGCTACTTGACCAGGCACCCCACTCCGGAGAGTTTGGTGGTGCAGGCGGCCACGGCCCCGGCAATGCAGGCGTCGTACCCTACCATCCCTCCTGATAGGGACGACAAACGTTTTGATGGCTGGGCGAAGAAAGTGTTTTCTTCTGGTGGTATGGCGCTTCAGGCGGCCAACTCCATTTCTGCCTTGTCTCGTTTCACACACACTCTGTGGAACTGTGTTGCGTTGGCGGCTGAACATACTCCCGAAGGGGACGAACGGGATGGTTTCCTTGCTATGGTCCAGGATGGTAAGGATGCCATGTGTGAATCCGTTCAGTCGGGTTTGGATTTAGCTGAATGCGTCAGTAGGTCCATGGCGGCGAGCACCGTGATATGCAGGTTTGCGTGGTTGCGGAAGTCGGGATTTGCTCCTGATGTGCAGTCCCGGCTCCTCAACATGCCCTTTGACGGTGAACACCTTTTTGGCAGCAAGGCTGACGAGAGCCTTGAGAGGTTGCAGACCTCAAAAGCTGCAGCAAAGTCGTTGGGCGCTGCAGTTCGCCAGCCTCCGCCTTTTCGTCCTAGGAGAGAGCAGTGGAGGGATGGTTCCTTTCGCTATTACTCATCCTTCAGTAAAGCGAGAGGAGCTGGCAGTCAGAGGCCACCGCAGGGGTACCAGAGGTGGACGACAGGGTACCCGTGGTGCCAAGGCCGCTCGGGCAGTTGCCTCTTTGCCCTCAGGTAACGCCTCAGCCGCTCCCACTCAGTCGTGAGGCCATGCCCCATGGTTCGCCGGTTGGGGGAGGGCTGGCGCAGCAACTTGTGGAGTGGCAAGCCATTACTTCAGATGTGTGGGTTCTGGAGATCATAACCCACGGCTACTGTCTTCCCTTTCGGCACAGGCCTCGCGACAATCCACCGGGGAACCTCTCTTTGCAGAGTCCGTATCCGCTCCTTGCGCAGGAAATTCAAGCCCTGCTGGAGAAAGGCGCCATAGAACTGGTGCCTGTAGAGGAGAGGAACAAGGGATGGTATTCCCCTTATTTTTTGATTTCGAAGAAAGACGGGGGATTGAGACCCATTATGGACTTGCGCGGTTTGAACAAACTCCTCAGGAAGGACAAGTTCAAGATGGTTACTCTCTCTCAAGTCCTCCAGGCCCTTCAGCTTCAGGACTGGTTGGTGTCACTCGACCTCAAGGATGCTTACTTCCATGTGCCGATCCATCCCAAGCACAAGTACCTGAGGTTCGCGGTTGGCGACTCGCACTTTCAGTTTCGGGTCCTGCCGTTCAGATTGACCTCCGCCCCGAGGGTTTTCACCAAGCTCATGGTGGTGGTGGCAGCGCATCTCAGGCAAGGGGGGATTCACGTCTACCCCTACCTGGACGATTGGTTGATCAGGGGGAGCTCTCCCGAGCAAGTCCTGGATCATCTGTCCGTCACCTGCCGCTCCCTTCACAGGCTGGGCTTCTCCCTCAATTTAAAGAAGTCCCATTTGACGCCAACACAGCGGCTCCAGTACATCGGAGCAGTGCTGGACACTTCCCTGGGGCAGTGTTTTCCTCCCCAGATGAGGGCTCTTCACATTCAGCAGATGGTGCACAAGTTTCAGCATGCCCAGACGCTCCCTGCGTTCGAGTTCTTGAGGTTGCTCGGCCTCATGGCATCCTGCATTCTTCTGGTGCCAGAGGCTCGCCTGCGGATGAGATCTTTGCAGTGGGCACTCAAGACGCAATGGTCGCAGTCCTCCGGCAGGATGTCGGACCCGGTTCAGGTGCCGCCCTCGGTCGCCCGGGATCTTCTGTGGTGGGCCGTCGAAGGCAACTTGATGAGGGGGGCTCCATTTTGGCTTCCCTGGCCGGAGGTGACGATCGTGACGGATGCATCCCTCACGGGATGGGGAGCTCATGCCAACGGGCTGACAGTCAGCGGTCGTTGGTCTCCGTCGGAGTCCAGACTCCATATCAATCTTTTGGAGCTGAGGGCCATCAGGCTAGCCCTGAAGGCTTTTCTGCCGACTGCGCGAGGAAAGAGTGTCCTGATCCTGACGGACAATACGGTGGCCATGCACTACCTCAACAAAAAAGGGGGGGCAGGGTCACTTCCTCTGTGCAGGGAGGCGATGCAGCTCGAGTTCTGGGCCATCCAGCAGGAAGTTTCGATCTCGGCAGTTCATCTGGCCGGAGTCGAGAACGTGACGGCGGACGCTCTGAGCAGGCAGAGCGCAATCTCTCACGAGTGGGAGGTGTCTCAGGAGATTCTCCTGGAGATCTTTGCCCTTTGGGGGACCCCTCAAGTGGATCTCTTCGCCTCCAGTGTCAACCGGAAGTGCGAAAGGTTTTGCTCGCGGGAATTTCCTCCAAGAGGAGCCTTAGGAGACGCGTTCGTGGTGGAGTGGTCATTCCCGCTGCTGTACGCGTTTCCTCCAGTCCCCGTCATCCCGCAAGTGCTGCAGAGGTTACGGAAGTTCGGTTCCCGGATGATCCTCATTGCCCCGGCGTGGGCTCGGAGGACGTGGTACCCGGACCTTCTCGACTTATCCATCTGCCCTCCACGTC